>NW_024527155.1:7648330-7660250 GCF_017590135.1 Pyrgilauda ruficollis
AAAAAAGAAAAAAAAAAAAAACAAAAAAAAAAAAAAGGAAAAAAAAAGGGGAAAAAAAATACCACGGGGAAAAAGAAATACCACGGGGAAAAAAACGGGGGGAAAATCGGGGAAAAAACAGGGGGAAAGGGTAGGAAAAAAAAGGGGGGGGAAACGGGGGGGAACGGGGAAAAAAATGGGGGGTGGACAGAAAAAAAGGGAGGGAAAAGGGGCCGGAAAAAACACGGGGGCGAAAAAACCCAGGAAAAATGGGGGGAAAAATGGTGGGGGGAAACGGGAGGGGAAAACAAGGGAGGAAGGGAAGGCAAGCAAACAACTTAAATGATTGCTAAAACCATCAGTGTATCAGCTGCAATAGCAGCACTTTGGAGAGGATTTTTCTGAGGCTTTTTATTATTACTATTATCTTATCTGCAGAAGGCAAGCCAAGAAAACAGAGAAATAGATGGAACCAAGCCCTGAGTCTGAGCAAGCTCTCTAGAAGCAAATACAGACACGTTTCAGGGCTGGCAGAACACTGTGCTGAAATTAAGTGGCGTGGGTTGTGACGGAAACACAATTTTTCAGATCTGGTAATGCATGCCAGTGAATAAAACTTCCATAGGCTGTACAGCAGCACCTAAATATTTGTCCTACTGCTGTTCATCCATAGCTGGCACACATTCAGAGACTACAAAGACAAAGCCAAACCAAAGCTCAGACTGACTTTTCTACCTCCAATTTGCATTGCACTTTTCCCTCCAGGGATATTTCATGGCTTGGTTTGGATTCCATCCCAGCTCAGTCCCAAACAGAGAGATGTATCAAACAATTTCAACACACTGACACATTTCATTTTGAATTTAAGTATTTGAAATTACTTTGAAACAACATTCATGACATTTCAATACTCTACTGGGTAACTTTTTAATTCATCCATTTCTCACCCCGTGGGTAGAGTATAGGGCTGTAGGTCTAAACTAAAACCAGAAAACTGCACCAGGACAGAACGCAAGCTCTTTGGGTGGAGTACTGTTTGCCCATGGGAAATTAAAACTTCATGACTAGCTATTCAACATTTGGTTATACCAAATACTGTTCGCCATGAGCAGGACACAGCCATGAGTCAGCAGACTCCATGAGGCAAATAAGGTAGCTCTGACTTTCAACCCCTTCACTGCAGAGGCAGCGAAGGGATCAACTAACTACCAAATGCCTTGAGAACGTGGAGCAAATATGAAGGACCAGAGCAACTATGCAACTTAATCAAAAGCCTGCCAAAAGAACAAACTATATACCTACAAGGAAATACTATCAGGAGGGGTCATCAAAACCATTTTCCTCACTGTAACAGACAACTTGGACGGCAGTAAAGGACAGCTGGCTCACCCAGAGCAGCACTTCCCTTTAAATTGGTCAGTGCATGGTCATGTGGGTCTTCCATTGCCAAAAGCCACAGAGTGCAAAAGCAGTCTGACTTTGGATGAATTCTTGCTAGGACTGAAACCTGCAGAGGTGAATTGGGTGCACAGAGAAAGAACTCTAGCAAGGAAAAGAAAAAAGCCAGAAAACAATGCTTAATAAACTGTAAATACTTCCTTACAAAAAATCTTGTGTGTTCTTACACTGGCTAAAACAATGGCCCAGAAGTGGTTCTCCTTTCATAATACAGTACAAAAGAATCTGCAACCAATATTGTCTAGCAATGGCTCATCATGTGTCCCATGAATTAAGGTCCTGGCAATAACCCAGCAGCCACAAGGCTTATGACAGCTTTCTCAGGAACTTATGAGAATTTGACTTCTTTCCAATAAGGCCCTTAGGCTCCCAAAGGAATCCTCAAACAGTTTTTCAAGCCCTAGGAGTCAGGCCAGTGACAGCAAAAAGAGGATACCCAAAAGGCACTGCAATGACAACCCCACAGCAGAGCAGGAATGCACGCAAACAATAAAACTGATGCTAAACAGATCCACAATAAATTGGCCCCAACTATAATTTCAACTGTAGGGCACTGCCAAAATGAAATGGTCATTTACTGACAGAGAAAGCAAAGAAACATAAAACCTCAATAGAACAATAAGAGATCACAGACAGATTTTAGAAAGCCTAACACTGCATCTAGATGAAGATAGCTTCTCTTCTACTTCTGAGCAGAACTCTGTGTCCTTACCTCTAGCAGGAGACTAGGATGTTCTGGGCAGTTCTCACTTTCTCCTATAGAGGCATTCTATTATCCATTCTCCAAGTAAGAAATTCTCTTGTGTGTGACAGAGAAGTCCTAATCATCCCAGAATCCCTTTCCTCCAGATATCCTGATTCCGTGACAAAGGCAGAATGCCGAAACAACAGTAGCAGTACAAGCAGAGCTACTGCAGCACAGCTCCAGCCCACCACCACCACCACCACTGAAGTTAAGAATGCTGGAAATAGGGCACCATGCTGGCATTTCTCTACAGCAGCAATAGCTCTTCTGTGCTCCAAAGACTGTTCTTCGATCCATAAAGTGGCTGCACATGTGCTGGGGGAAAAGCCATTCTTTCACCCACATACCATTTTGTTTTGCAGAAAAGAAGAAAAAATATATTTGTTCAGCAAGTACTTTAAGAAGAACAATAATTTCTGCTTTAAACTGACTCCACACACTGAGGATGTTACTCACTGAGGATGTTACTCAACAGAGAAGCAGAAAAACACCTCTCTTTTGCAGAAATGCAAATACATCCAAACACACCTCTGGCCCCATTGCAGACAGGTGGCACCCTTTGTGTAACCCATAGCTAAGATTCACCCACATTGCAGATAAACTGCTGCCCAGCTCAGTGATTACAGAGCTAAACGGAACTTATACACACATTCATCTTCCAAGGCTCCTCAATAAAAAGCTATCTTTCAGAGGATACAGGCACTTTCTTAATATTAAGCTTTTTAGCTTCTCTGCTGAGAATGGCAAATGTGATAAATGAAGAAAAGAAGCAAAGCACCTTGACAAGGTCATACAGGAGGCTTTTAGGAAAAAGCTGTGGCTGGGGGGACATCCCAGGGTAAAGAACCCATGGCTGTGTTCTCAGCATGTCACTCATCAGGCCAGGTGGGTGAAATACATTTCACAAGGGTGAAATATAAAAAGATGTCTTTGTTTATGCCTATTTTGAAGGGAGTAAACTTAAGGAATCAAAATAATTTGGGGGCACCCAAAATATTCAGCATATCCTAAAGGAGAGAGGGGGGAAATGCTCTACAGATAGTTTTGGGGAGAGCAGAGACATACACAGTAAAGTACCCTTTTAGATCAGGCTGGATTTTGAGGTTTGAAGGCAAACTGCAAACAAAACCGCAACCTTAATCTCACAGTTCTTTTTATTTAGGCCAAAAATTAATGCAAAACCCCAACCAAACCCAGCAGTCCCTGGGCACAGCTCAAGCAGCCTATTGTTCCAGGAGGACTTATCCATCACCACAGACAGCCCCCTCTGATCAGGCCGCATGATTGAAGGCTGTACTTTATTATTCCCTCAAACCACGACCAAGCGAAGCTGCAGCAGCGGTATCAGATCAGACAGAGGAGCTGCTGCCCTTCAGAGCAGGCTCCTGAGTAAGAGCCCCCTGATGTGCACACGGGTGTGACTCTGCTGCGCACAGCGGGAATGCCGGAGCAGCCACGCCACGGGTGCCATGACTGACTGAGTTTAAAGAGGCAATGCAACCCAAACCCAGGAAATTCAAAAGTCAAGTTGGTCTCATATCCTGAATTTATTAGAACTTCTAGACTATTTAACCTGGTAATGGCGCAGCATTCCCAAACGCTACACTGTGGCATTCATATCTTCTGAAAAATCCCTTCGCCCAGGATTTTTCTCCTGGGAAGCTGAGAAGCCTCAGAGAAAAAAAGGAAAACAATTATTATCTCATTTGCTTCTCCTGTGTTTTGCTCCTTTGGAATGTGGCTGGAGATTGTTCACGAACAGGTGATTGTTTCATTAGTTTCTAGTGTGAATTGTTTTGTCTCATTGGCCAATCAGTGCCAAGCTGTATTGGGACCCTGGAGAGAGTCACGAGTTTTTCATTATTATCTTTTTAGCATTCTGTAAGTATCGTTACTGTGTTCTTTAGTATAGTATAGTTTAATATTCCTTAACGTAATATAGTATCATAAAATAATTAATTAGCCTTCTGAGAACATGGAATCAGATTCATCATTCCTTCCTTCATAGGGGCACCCTGCAAATACAATACTACACAAATACTAGAGTGCTGAACTGCTGGGCAGAGGCGAGAGATGATGGAAAACTCAGTGAAAGCAAGCCCCCCATGGCTCAGTCCCAGCTCCACCATGCTGTGTTCCACCACCGTGCAGCCCTCAGGGCTTCTCTGCAGCAAGCTGAGACCCTCCCTCAGTCCTGGGGCTACCACTCCCCACAGCTTCCCAACACTCTGCTACACCAGCACTACTGTGTTATGATTAAAATGCTAGAACTGGCTCTTGAATAAAAAAGAAATTCACCTGCAAGCAAAACAACTTCAAAATCCATATTCATAAAAAGTGTTTGAGGAATGTAGAGGCCTCTCTCTTTTACCCACTGAAACGCAACAGTCCTTGGTCTTTCATATAAAACATGCCGCAATGTCTTTCTTTCCTGCAGCGTAGTTGCTGTGCATGTGTCTACCACTGTATTACCTCAATATTTTTGCTCAAAAAAGCACTTCCCTAACAAAAAGGAATTCACTGGCACAAAGCAAACGGTATTACTTCTGCAAAATTTCATTTGAGAAGCCACAGCTAAAGTGCAGGACCCCTACGGTTCCCAGTTCTGCAGTGTGATAGCTTCAGCATCCCTTGTGAGATGAAGCATGTCACCTTAATGCATGCTTAAGGTGAAAGAACAACCAAGCTGATGGGCTTCATCACCCTAAGGACACAGAGAGTGACATACTTAATCTGATGAGAGGCACTAAAGCAGCACCTCTTAATATTTTATGAAACATTTGGCTGTTTTTAATTTTAAAAACAGCAGCTCAATAAACAAAGCAATGGAAGATTCCCTGTGGATGGCACTATGATAGGTGCACAGCAGCCCACTCTGCTGAGTGATAACATCGTACCCAATGCATCAAGTCTGTCCTCCTCCCTACATCCATGCTGGAAGGATGTACACTGGGAGATCTCAGGCTCTTCACACCACCAGGGACTTTTCCAGAAATAGTTCTTTCACCAGAATACAGTGCATAGCAGAGGAAGCTTTTGAAATGGTTTAAGACATCCAGCTTTCATGTGGCACCTCAATCTGGACACAACAGGCTGACATGCCCAATCTGAAGTTGTTTTAATCAGAAAAAAATACATTTTCTTCCCTATTTTCCCAGTTCTGGAACAAGATTACAGACACAGACTGACATGAAACACAAAATTCAAGCATCCCACTTCATTACTACTGCACACTTGCTTTAAGTTTATCTGCTTCCTTAAGCAGCCACTACTGGCCACTGTCAAGAGATAAGGTACTCAGCAGATGCATTTTTGCTCCTACTTACAGCAATCACTTTCTATTCCCACTCCCATGAAGGTTTGCAAGGTGCAAGGCTGGCCAGAAGACAAATGGAAGAAAAAGTCCAAGCACCAAGTTCGATTACAGACATAAGCATCCCCCAAAGGACAGCCTTCAGCAGAGCCTGCTCTTTAATCCCGTGCTCCAAATACATCCATCACCACTTATGATGAGACTTATGAGAACCTCAGAGATAAGACTTAAAACTAAGTCAGAACATCTTCCCCCCTGCTCCTTTTCATTGCATTCAGAAATTCATTGATGCCATGGTAAAGTACTACAAGAGGGATGGCTCCCTACAGTGCCTTGGAGATAAACCCTGATGGGACGGGGCCTGTGTACAGACCCAGAGAAAAGGGTTCCCAGCCTAAGGCAGGAAGCACATCAGAGGCAAAAGCACATCCATGAGCTCACTGGGAATAGGCAGTCCTCCCTCCATGGAAGAACACCACCTTGGGGCTTTTCCCTTCAAGCATTAATAATTGACAAGTCCTGCCCTCACCTCAACTACACAGTCCATTCTTCACTCTGTGGGAAAAAAAAAAGATTCTGCAGAAATTAAAAGCGCTGTCCCAAGAAAGGGGATTATTTTGTCATCTGAGGACACTTGCATGGAAGAGTAGAACTGATGGGCAGTCTTGTGATCTTTCTGATTAAAATGCTGCCTCAGGATATTACTCTCCCCCTCCAACATGAAACAGTCAATTAGGCTGTGATATATTCATGTAATAAATACTTTTTCTTATTAAATATGTCAATCCAAGACTGGCAATATTTTTGCCTTGAAGTCACCTTACTAAGAAGAAACATGACAGATAAATCCAGTCTTAAACTAGTTAAATACTGGCATCTGAGGAAGCAGAAAAGTAGGGAATAGACAGGTCTATTTTTCAATCCCATCGTAGTGCTTTAAAAAAAAAAAAAAAAAGAAAAAAAAAAGGAGGGGACAGGAGGGCTTCATTTCCATGAAGAGCCACCTTACCCTTTCATTATTAATTTTACATACACATGCATACATACACACACACACAAGTACACTCACCTTTCACCTACAGCAGGTAAAATTTACATAAAACCTCTACAGGTACAAGAGCATATTAAACTGAACAGCACAAAAATCTGTTCATGGCCTCTAACACAACGGTGTCAGATGACCATCCTGATGACTCTCAGACCACTCTCTTACACCACATAAAAAAAAAAAATAAGTTATTATTGAAACAAGAACTGTCTTTGTGGAGCATCTACCCCTAGCCAGAACACCACCTCAGCTCTCACTTGTAAGCACAGCCAGGATCATGGACGGTCCAGCTGTGCTTTTCCACAGCCATGTCCTGCCTGCAAGAGTCCTGAGCAGAGAGCACCATCCCAGCATGCCAACTCCTGTTCAGTGAAGCAGAACAAAATCACTGCCCCACAAAAACAACATAAATAACAACATCTCTCCCCCCTTCTCAAGGAATAGGCAGCAATCTTTATACTTAACACTAGAAGATCTTAAATTATTTTATGGGAAAACATTTTTGGATGCATCTACAGGACTTCCTCATATACTCTATTTAGCAGAGACATCTGTTACTCAATATATATATATATATTTCATCTAAATCCCACCCTCTGAATCCTTTCCATCAGTTGTCACTAATGAAGCTTTGTGTGCAAAACCAAGCACATTCTGCCCCCATTAGGAAGCCAATTACAGCAGGAAAAACAAGCAATTAACAAGGTGCAAAATAAACATCTTGCCACCTGCCTTTTAATAGCAACCCCACTTCAAACAAGTCACAGTCTCAGCACAGCTTACAGAATTGGCAACTGATATTATATATGTATTTATGCAGCAGCTGTTCTTCATTGCAACAAATATTACAGGCTTACCAGATAAGGTCAGCATATTTAAAAAAACATATAGCAAGTATTAAAACCTGCTTTGAGGCCCTGAATGATGCTTTTAATGAAATCAGCAGCATCAGGCTTGTGTGGCATTATAGTAGAGCTGCAGTCACATCCCCAGCTTAGAGAGATTTCTCCTCATTTCTCCTTGCTTAGCAGCTTCAGCATTTGTTTCGCTAAATCCAGGAGCATGAGCAGCTCTTAAATAGTGTGTGGGGCAACCAACAGCACAAAGCTCTACAGAGCAGACAGTCTTTCCTGCTTCCATCATCCCTGCCTCTCCTTGGCCTTCTCCACCTCCCTACCATCACATCACTACACCCAACTGCACTGTGGAGCTGGGGGAAGAAAGTCACTCACTAAAAAAAAAAAAAACTTTAAAAAAATATTCAATGAGGAAAAAATCTATATTCCATCTCACTCTTTGCTCCTTAAGCCTTCATGATTTAGAGGGGAAAGGAGGACTTCCAAAGACACCGTAGCTAGCTCCAGAGGGTGCTAGAGTAGCTTCCCTTCACCTTTTGTGTGGAACAGGATGAATGACACACTTCTGAGTAGTTAACCAGGACTAGAGAAAGCCCAAGAGCACGTCTGCAAGATTTAGCAAACTTGGAGTGGAAAACGTGCCTGAAAAAAATAACAGCCAAGCTTCATCCTGCATATTTGTTTTTGTATCTTTCCCTCTTGCTCTGACTATCCACTGCTATGTAAATTATTTATATACATTAAACTTTCCATGTCACATTTCAGTTCCTGACTAATGTCCTATTTAACCACTCATTTCACGATTCATGTGAGTCTCTTCCTCTTAGGATTCTTCCCTCTCTGGTCTCGTTGGGATCCGAGGAACAAAATACTGAATACGGTACTTTTTCCATTGTGCACAGGATTCTGAGTGTTAGCTGGAGATGGAGAGAAAATTGTTAACATTCTTTCTCTAAATGACCACAGGGAGCAACAGGGAAGAGAGCTTTTAACTCCAAGCAGGGCCAACAGGGCTACCCACAGCTTTATAGAAGTCTGCATCATGATCAATAGCACTAAAACAATCCGTCAGGGAAAAGTTTTCATAAAAAGTCCTATATTTAAATAACAATTCACTACCCTTGAATACCACTGGCATGTCAGATCTTAAAAGACCAACATCTCCAATTCTGGCCATTATCTACACGTACACAGAATAAGCAAAGTCAGAAGAAGGGGAACAACGACAGGAGGTGAAAGTGGTGAAAGGTCAAAATTTACCAGACTCGCGAGGCTGCACACCTAAACCGGACCTACTGCAGCCAAAAAGTAAAAAACACCTTTTAGCTACCAGTTTCTCATGCTATCAGTGCAAGTGCAGAGATCTCTCAAGTCTCCTCCAGCCCTAATTACAGAGACAAGGTCAGAAAAGACAATCTGCCAGCATGAGCTGCAGGAGGTCATATGGTCACTCTAGCTACAGAAGTATTTTAGGAGTAGTTCAATCAGCCAGGTCACTTAACTGACTTCATTTCTGTTTGTTTTTTTAAACAAGCAGCAATATTTTCCCTTGCATTTTGTGGATGGGAGAACAGGAAGCAGGGTCTACTCCTTAATGACCAGCCTAGGATTTCAGTACACATCACTAACAATGCCATGGAGCAGCCATGGCTAGCTGCATTTTACAGATTTAAATCCACCCAAAAATGCCAAGAAGGAGCCTCATCCCAACAGTGACAGTGGGTCAGAACGCTGTCAGCTTTCAGAAGTTGTTCAGATCACAGGAAGAAGGCGGGTGCATTATCTGCACTGCCTCACAACAAATCCACGTGACAGAAGCTGCTCAAGCTGCTCCAGCTGCACATCAAGAAAGCAGCCCACAGTTCTCAGGCTTTCTTCAACTCGATTAATTCTAGGGCAGTCTCTTCTGCTTAATGTTGATGAGGGCTGCAATGGGTTTTCTGACCAGCAGACTGCCTGAAGGCCCAAAAAATCAGCAGTTTGAGGACTGCTGTTTATTGCAGGTGGCAAGAGACCAGAAATGTGGCAAGAACTTACTGTGAGAAAGAGTTGCACTTCTGGTTGTAAGAGCTGGGACTTCAACTCTTGCAATTCTTCTTCAAAGGATGCTTAAAGAGACCCAGTTGTTGAATTCTTTCCACCCTCTTCAAAAGGATGGCTGAAGAGATCAAATTTCACTAAACACTAACAGCTGAGTGCCATCAGTACCCAGCTCACCTGAACAAGAGTGGAAAGCTGGCAATGCCACAAATGGCTCAAGCTGCAGACCTCCTAATCAGCGTGAGCTAACAGCCCATAAAACACTGACTAATTCCCAAATAGTCACATGTGTGCACATTCTCCCACAGCTCTTCTAAACAGACTTCAGCAGTTTGGCAAATGGTCAGATTAAGCAGAGGATATATGAAGTTAAGCAGAGAATGTTTTTGGTATGTAGCAGTTTCTCCAGGTCACAGTTCATAAAAATCTTTACTACTTCTAGGATCAAAGGAGCTACAACCGTGAAAGACCTATTAGTTCATTAGGTCCATCACCCAGCCAAAGCAGGTTACCCAAAAAGACAGGACAAAGTTAAAGTAATGGTGTGCGAACAAGCCAAATACATTTTGCTTTGGAAAAAAAGACGCTAAGCAAAGTCAGATATGTGAACTCGGTCCAAAAGTTAAAGTTCAGTTTTGTTTTTAAGAAATAAGCAAGCACATTTCTACAAGGCAGCTATAAAATGCTAACCTATATCTAATGCTGTGGCTTAGCTATGAAGCCCAGCTCCAGTCCCTCTTCCTCACTCTCAATTGCAAATTTCCATCTCCAAACACAAATGCCTTTTACCACACAGTTCAGTAAGAAAATTACTTCGGAGCCCTGGTACTGAAAATGCATCAAAGCACAATCTTCAATTTCTCAACTCCCCACCCCCTCCAACCCCCAAAAAAAGAAAGAAATCAAAGGATAAAAAGGAAAGACACAGTTTTTCTCCCACTGGCCTACAATAACAATAATGATCATAATCTAGAGATCGCAGGAGGTTCATCTACCCTCCATGCCAAGTCAATTTGCTCCATTCACAACTGCGCATAATTATTCCTGGGACTGCAAAAATTACTGTCTTTTCACTAGCAATAGAATTGTAAAAATGCTTTCAACCTCAAGCCCTTATTTATTAAAACAAATCTATTTGCTCTTTTACGGTTCATGTTAGGTCTGGCATTTCTGTGCAGAGGGTCAATAATCCAGTCGTTCAAAAAATAGTCACGAAAGACGTATTAACATAAGCTGTGCATTAAGACACAATTATTTATATGCTTGACATTAATGGCTCTGCGCTGTGCACTGTATCAACTCACAGATACTTTAGCAGGAAAATAACAACACTTTGGGAGAATTTCTGCTCTCCCAAGGACAATTAGCCTAACGCTAACGCTGAAACGAGAGAGCAATAAGGACTGACAGAGGAATGCTTCATCCCAGAGTCTCCAGAACAGCGATGCCCGTCCCCAAAGTTTGCACCCATCACAGCACGCTTCCCTCCGCTAAGCACACAGAGCCCGTGCCTAATGCTTCCCCAATCCTTAGATTAATGAAATACGAGTGAAGCAGTTTCAAGATGCGTTATCCTCTGCTCAGAGCTCCCCGGCGCGGGCGCCCAGCGGGACCGGCGGCGCTGCCCGCAGCCAGCCGCTGACTGTCCCCCGAGCCGGGGGAGCGGCCCCGGCCGCCGCGGGAAGGCTGCTCTGGGTGCGGGCACGGCCGCGACAGCAGGCGGTACCGGGGCAGCGCACACCTCCGGGAGCTCAGCCGCGCACCGGGCACAGCCCGGCGGAGCAGCACCGCCAGCTAACGGGACGGCGCCGCGTCCCAGCTGGCCCCGGAGTTCGGAAACTCTGGCAAACCCGCAGCCACCGCAGCGCCCGCAACTTGGCCGGGGCTCGAGGGCGAGTGGCACCGGAGAGATATCGCCTGTCCGGGCTGTACGGAGCCGCGGAACAGCCCCGCAGCGCCGGGAGCGCGCTGCGCGCCGGGCTGTGCCGCCGCCTCCCGCCCGAGGGGGCCGCCGAACCGCGGGCAAACAGCCCCGAGCGACGCCGCGATGCTGCGCCGACAGGGTCGCGACACGGCGACAGCGGCGGGTCCCACCGCCCCCCGTTCCCCTGCCCCGGGGGAGCGAAGGACACACGGCGCCGGTGCCCCTGCCCGCGGCGCGGCGGAGTGCGGGGCTGCCGCGGGGCGCCCCGGCTCCCCCCTCAGCCCCGCCCGCCGGGATGCCCACCCTGCACCCCTCAGCCGGACCGGGCGGGCGGCTGCCGCGCCGCGGCCACCAGTTGCGCTTCCCGCTGCGGTACCTCAGCCAGGACGGGATGAGAAGTCCGCCCGCTGCCGAAGCCCTCTCGCAATGCAACAAGTGCCCGCCCGGGCGCGGCGGGAGGAGGCGGCGCGGGGGCGGTCGCGGTGCCGCCGCTCAGCGCTCGGGGCGCCCCGGCTGCCACTCACCGCGCCGCGCGCCCAGCCCAGAAATGTGGCAA
>NW_024527155.1:7660353-7928829 GCF_017590135.1 Pyrgilauda ruficollis
CTTGGGCCGCCGGGGACGCCGTACCGCGGGCCGCTACCATCAAGTACACAGGGGGGAGTCGGGCCCCTCAACCCGCCCGCCCGCCGTGTCGGGCCGGCCGGCGGCGGCGCGGTTTCCCCCGGCCAGGCGCGGTGGTGGCGGCCGGCGGCCATCGGCAGCGGAGGAGGCGCGCGGTGGGAGCCGCTCGCGGGGCCAAGGAGGTGCCGGGCGGGAGCGGGGGCCGAGGGCGGGATCGGGATCGGGATGGGCCGCTTTCCTCCGGAGAGCCCTCGGGACCGGGCTGCTGCACCCCACAGCCGCCGCCAGGCCGGCGCGGGGCAGCGCAGCCCTGAGCGCGGCCGCTCGGGCGGGCTGTGACGCGCTGTTTGTCGCGGCGTTTGTGTCGTTGCAGGCACAGCGCAGAAATGATCATCCCGGTCAGGTGCTTCACGTGCGGCAAGATCGTGGGGAACAAGTGGGAAGCCTACCTCGGCCTTCTGCAGGCGGAGTACACGGAAGGGTGGGTTTGGTTTCTGCGTGTTCGAGTCGCGCCGCGGGTGGGATCCACAGTGCACAAGATCCCGGAGCTGCTGGGCTGGGAAGGGAGCTCTGGAGAGCCTCTCGCCCAGCCTCCCCGCCCAGGCAGGCCCAGAGGCACCAGTGCAGGGTCCTGGCATCATGAAAGAGACGTAGAGAAGCTAAAATAATCACAGGTACATTCTGAGGTGGTTTAACCAAGAGTTAGAAATTACAATAGGCAACAAAGTACTTATTTCCCCACTGAATCTTTGAGGGTAGCAGTGTGGAAGTTGGCCCTTGTACCCAAAACATTCCCAAATATTTAACTCTGTACACATTTGCTTGTTTCTTCCCCTTCCATATACCCAACTTTGACCAACGTGATCAGTTTCTTAAAGGCAGAGAAGGAAAAATTTACAAGTGTATGAAGTGTTTAGCGATTTTGGTTGGTTTTTTTGTTTTTTTTTTTTAAGCATTTTAACCCAGGGTTGCTAACCTTATTTTTGAGTACTGATTTGCTGGAGAAAGAGGCTTTACCTGCTTTAGATACCCCAGTGATAGTCCTAACAACTGTGTGTTAAGAAGTCTGTGCATCCCTTGCATAGCCAGAGTTTCTACTAATACTTCAAGGAGAGTGTAACTATGGTGACACTACCTCAGAAGCTTTGAGAACAAAAGTTGAGAAATACTTACATTTGCATCAAGTTTAAGTATGAAACAAGTAAAAGTATCCATGGATGTTTGCAATTCAGAGGAGTGAAAAAGAAGTTAGAAATTTAAGTGATGTTGAAGTAGAAAGTAGATGTTAAGTAGAAAGCAAATAATTTAGTTTGTTTTCAAGCAGTTGGGGATCCTAATAGTTTTACAGGTAAGCTTATTAAGTTTACCAGGACTTTTCTGATAATGCTTCTGACATGTATTCTAGGCATTACATTTTAATATTTTTCTTCATTATCCCTCTGCTTTTGTATAGGAGTTTTGTGTTGCCATTGACAAATGCTCACTTGAAAACAATTGTGGTCACTGGCTTGATTCTGGGGTGCTTGTTCCAATTAATGCAATTATGGTGTTGTAAGAAGTAGAGTTCACAGATATCCAACAGCTAAAATCTTACAGTGCAGTACTGCAGTGACTGTTAATGGTGGCTTAAGAAATGGATGGGCAAAATAGGAAAACTTGTCTAAATAATCAGTATTTTAAAAAGACACCCACATCTTTCTGTTTGTCCCTTAAAAGTGCTCTTTTTGCACAAGTCCTTGGAAGCTGGAGGAAAACGTAAATACAACTAAAGTTGTCTTAAAGTATATAGTATGACTTTGGAAATTGTGATTAATGTTGGTATTTTGCATCTCTGATAACTGCATATGAGAGTTCAGAACTCTTCAGATAGCTCTTAAAATTCACCTATCAACAGACATCAGATGCTTTTGTTCTCAGGTGTTTTGGAAAATTGAGGCATGATGTGATGTTATTTATAAACATTCTTTATGGTGCCCCACAGTGCTCTTATACTTGTCTGAAACAAGTTTTGCAGGAGCTGTCCTAGGACGAACAGCCCTGCTGCACTGTCCACAGTTGCAAGGACTGAGTGACAGCAGAGAAGCTGCTGGAGGTTGGCTCCTGCAGTTAGACTGTACTGCTTGAAGCCAAACAACCTTTTCCCGTTGTCCAGCAGAGGCAGAGGCTTCCTTTCAGTCCTTTGTATTTCAGAAAAGTATCCATTGGCCTATCCTACAGGAGAATTACAAGTTCCAGGAAATGAAGTTTGTTTTGAGCAAACGCTTTATTGCACTGCATTATGTCAGTATCGTCATAAAGACCTGAGATCTGTCATGTCTCACAAATGTCACATTCTGAAGGAGTGTCAGACTGGATTTATGGTGCAGAGGTTGCAGCTAAAGATCCTGGTAGTACCGTGACCTTTAAGAGGACTGACAGGCACGGCCATGGAAAACACCCGCAGCGTTCAGGCTAGGGTGACTCAACATCCTCTGCCCAAACATAAGAATCTGGAGCAGTCACTCCGAAGGAGTTCAGTGGAAAGACTGTGAAACACTGATTTCTGACCAGCCTGCACCTACCTTACTGGTGTGTATGTTGGGGGCAGGTTGTATAACCGAGTGCCTTCTCCCATGGGAGCTGGGAAGGATTGTAGCCATCTCCGAATTAGCATCCCTGCGTGGGGGACTTTGCATTCCGAGTTATTTTAGTTTCTGTATATCTCACCTTTTTAGCGTGGCTCAGAACTTAAATTTATCTTGTGAAATAGGCAAGAATCATCCTCAGTTTACAGAAATATGTTAAAACAGTGCCCTCTGAAAGCTGTGGCAGCTGGGGACCCTCCTCAGCAGCAGACCCTGTGCTCTGGCCGGCTGGAGCATGGGCAAACACACTCAGCAGCACTAAGGGAAAAGGGCATTAACAGCACGTGCTGAATTTCTGTCTGTCTTTGAACTGCAAACAAATTTTCCTCTATGACTGAGCTCAAAGTAATCAGTGTGTTGCTTAGGAAACGCTTACAAGTGGTTCTGACTCACTTCATCTGTTATGTTTTTTAATTGTTGTTCGTTAATAGAGATGCCCTGGATGCCCTTGGCTTGAAGAGATACTGCTGCCGCAGAATGCTCCTCGCCCATGTGGATCTGATTGAGAAGCTTTTGAATTATGCACCCCTGGAGAAATGAGATGGAAAAAGCACTGTGCTGCAAGCCATGTGGAACGTATCTCTAATTTAAACTTGAAACTGGACTTCAGGCAGTAAAGGATGAAAGCCAACTGTAGTGCAACCATCAAGAGATGTTTATCTTCTGGATAAAATACTGCCCCAAGCCACTAACCTCTTTCAAGGAAACAAAGGAATGATGAAGTCCACTTAAACAAGATTTAGAGATTAAAAGTTTGGATGTTTCTTCTTAAATCTGTGTTTGGAGTTGTGAACTTCGAGATGCTTCTGCCAGTAAAACCAAATGTTTGTCCATGTAGAAAAACTATTATAGTTCATTAAAATGTTGAAATAAAGGAGGTTTTTCCCTTGTAGCCTTCCTACAGTTTCTGGATAAAGTGTATGCTTGGATCTTGCGGGTTACCTTAAGGTTAGAGGTGTTGCTGGGTACCCGTTTCAGTGTCCTGCACTAGCCAGGCAAGGGTTAGAAACACAGGACTGAACTGTGGTTCCAGTGACAAGGAAGTGGGTAAGTTTGTGAGGCAGCTCCAGAAAGCTGCTGGAGCCTGCAGAGAAGGCTTCCCACGGCAGCTAAAGTCAACTTGTGTTCTCTACCCCGATCCTTACCAAACACTGTGGCTGCTGTATCACAAAAACACTGATTCAGATGGTGCAGTGCCTTCATTTAAGCAAAACATGTCTGAGTGTCTCCACGGCGAGCACTGGATGTGAGGATTGAGGCGTGCTGGTGTGAACAGGATCAAAGTGCTGCTGCTGCCAAGCACCTGCACCCCTCTGTGGCTGGTACAAACGCTTTCCACCGCTCCTCATCTCAGTGGCTTCACGTTGTGCTGCGCGTGTGCTGCGGTGCTGCCCGGCCCGACAGAGAGGGGCTGCAACGGAGAGAGAGGGCAGCTGGAGCTGCAGGGCTAGGAAAG
Organism: Pyrgilauda ruficollis; assembly: GCF_017590135.1. NCBI lineage: Eukaryota > Metazoa > Chordata > Aves > Passeriformes > Passeridae > Pyrgilauda > Pyrgilauda ruficollis. The sequence continues at coordinate 7,664,452 of NW_024527155.1, forward strand.
GTCACCTGCAGCCAGACAGGCACTGACCCTGCCCCGGGGTGTCACCTTGCTCTTGCACAATCAGCTTGTAAATTGGATCATGTTTTCACTCTGTTTTCTGCCGTGCATGAAGGTGCGTGGTGTGCCCACAGGCAGACACACCCATCTTACCTGAAAGTGAAGAGGGCCATTCCTGTACCTGTGTGGGTTTGGGATTCTGTGCAAATGCAGCATTAGTTCACCATGACAGCCCAGTAGAGAATGGGCTGGAAAGCAGAATAATTGCTTAGGATGCAGTCTTGCTCCTTGGTGCAATTAAACTTTTGGCACTCATGTATCAGCTGCAGGGTAAGAAGTATCTCTGTGGATTCTTTTCTGTAGTACAAGGAATCTGGTTTGAACAAACCCTGGGTTTACAGAAATAGTCATTATTTAATGTGCTTACTGAGTCCAACTTGTACCCACAAAGCTTAAAACTAGATTGTCTCACAAAACAAGAGGCAGGACTGCTGCTTGCCTTTGGCTATCACCCAACCAATCTTTACACTTGAACTTGCTTTTCAATTTACTACAAGACAGTAGTAGATGTTTCTCATATTCAGCAATTCTTCACTGAAGACATCTTAAAACCTGTGCTTTACCCTAATGCAAAGAGAATTAAGCAATTAATTCTAGCATTTGTTTCATAGTTGGTTGGGTAGCTTATGTTCTGCATGCCTGCTGTATTAGCAAGCTGAACACACTTTATAAAAACAAACCAAAAAAAACCCTTCACTTCTCTCTCCGGCTATTTTGTAAAAGGGACACTGAATTAGAGGATGACCTTTCCCAAGTGAACTCGTGTGGGATGCCTTTCCCTGTCAGAGTGGGGTGAGACACAGCCCTGTGTGCCAGCCTGTTCACAGATCCATCGGCAGGCCCCGCGCTCGCTCCGCGAGCTGGGAGCGCAGCAGCCCAGACGGGAACGTCTGGCAGAGGCAGCGTGCAGGAATGCCGTGCAGAAAGCTGGCCTGCATCACTGCCAAGGAACTGGATTAGATGAGCTGACAGCACTTGGTTTCTATCTGCAAAAGCAAATTTCTAATCTCGTTTTCTGCTTTAGAATAACATGTTTCTTTTCAAAGCGGTGCCAAGTTGTCTGATATTAAAAGTTATGGCTCCTAAATACTTAATAATGAAAATGCAATCTGCAAAAACACAGCAGGCCTTGTTCAAAAACTGCGAAGGAAAAAGAAAAACCCACCTGGGTTGCTCTCATTACTATTCTCAAAACCAGTGCAGTGCAGGGTGCAGTGGAAGCCAATGGCAGTCTGGTATCACTCCCTCAGACAGATGTTACCCATGGAGCCACAAAAACACCTGAGCAGCAGGACTAAGTCACAGCAGGCACTAATATTAGTTCATACAGCCCTTGACACCCTGTGTGCACCACAGCTTTTCCTCAGGAGTTTGCAAATGCAGCATTAACCAAAAAAAGCCATTTCTGTAATGTGCAAAGCACACAGTTCATCATGATCATGTGAAAAGTTATCTCGAGAGTTTTGTCCTTGGGAGGGTTAGGAGCAGGAGCAGAGCTTAAATCCTGTTGCAGAACGAGTCTGAAATTTTCAGTGGATTTCTATAAATCCCATCTTTCACCCCTGCTCATTGGTAACTAGGAAAGTAATTCCCTTTTTGCTGTCACTTCCCCTGTGCTACCTTCTGCAGCAGTTAATAACGTAAGAGTATTGGATCTGCTTTCTAACCTGCCAGATGTCTTTGGGAAGAGCCATTAAATATGCTCACAACAACCACAGTTTTTCAAGACAATGTAAAATATGTGTATACACAAAAAAAATAAAAAAGCCTCAGTTTTCCCTCAACCAGAAAAAGAAGCCCTTGACAAAATCAACAGATAGGCAGCAGTGGGGAAAAAAAGAAGATAAATGGTAGTGAATATGCAGTCCTTAATCACACGAAGAATTCTGTCAGTTGGAAGGTTTTTGAAAAATACAAAAATCCCACTACTCCTCTGCAGTCACTTACTCACTTTACATGTAAAACATTTTGGAAATTTTTCAAGTCTGTCTTGAAAAGCTGTTGCAGGGCTCCCACTAACCCAGGTCGTGGTTTAACCCCAGGCAGCAATCAAGCCCCACACAGGCACTCCCTCATTTCCCACCAGCAGGAACGACTCTCTCTGGGGAGAGAATCAGAAGGGTAAAAGCTGGAAAATTATGAGTGGAGATAAAGGCAGTTTATCTAGGAAAGCAAAAGCTGCTCACACAAGCAAAGCAAAACAAGGAATTAGTTCACTGCTTCCCATGGGCAGGCAGGTGTTTGGACATCTCCAGGAGAGCAGGGCCCCACCAAGTATAAGAGTTTCTTGGGAAGACAAATGGTATCACCCCAAATGTTTCCCCCATTTTCCCCCCTCACTTTACATATTGATATAATTTGGTCTGGAATATTCCTTTGGTCAGTTGGGGTCACCTGTCCTGCCTGTGTCTCCTCCCACCCTCCCATGCACCCCCAGCCTCCTCCCCAGCATGGCAGTACCGAAAGCAGAAAAAGCCTTGGCTCTGTGTGAGCCCTGCTCAGCAATAACAAAAACATCTCTGTATTACCAACCCTGTGTTCAGCACAAATCCAAAACACAGCCCCATACCAGCCACTGTGAAGAGAATTAGCTCTAGCCCAGCCAAAGCCAGCACACCTGGTATTGGGAAAGCAAGCAGTCACAATCAGAAGTGTGACAGAAGACCCTCTGTTACACAAGCCACAGCTTCCCTTCACACATCACAATCATCCCAAAATAACGAAGCAGTGCCTGTGACACACGGTGGGAGCTGAGGTCATGGAAGTAGAGAGGAACTGCTTATGGAGCTCAGCGTCCTGCTTCAACCTGGAGCATCAAGCTGTGTGGGCTTGGAAGGCTTTACGTTTCTTGAAATTACAATTTTAAACAAAAAAACCTCTCTTGATCATAATTCTGAGTCCCTCTGCAGGAAGGAAGTGAAATGCTTTTGTGCCGGTCTCTAATGAGCCTCAGGTTTTATACCTCAAAAGGAATTTTGCTCTGAAAAACCACCTCTAGTGAGGGTCTTGCCCCAGGGTGATTTACTGAGAGATGTGTGCTGGGCTTTTGTTCTTCCCATGACTTTTCCCTAAATGAAGTCTGGAATTAGATAGTAAAGTCTGACTTCTTGTATATGTTTCTTGTCTATATGAAGAAATATGAAAACTCTCAAAATCCTGATTAAAACCATTACACAAACCCCCTCAGCAGTGTATTTCCATCAAGATGTCTAACTAGCCCTGTGGCTACAAAGCTACATTTCACTGATAATAATCTGTGAAAATCCAGAACAGGAGCTACCTCCTTCCCTGTAAATGGCCCTAAATGGCCCTACAAGAAAAATCAATCCTTGCCCTGACAAAAAAAAAAAAAAAAAAAAAAAAAAAAAAACCAAAAAAAAAAACCCAAAAAAAAAAAAAAAAAAAAAAAAAAAAAAAAAAAAAAAAACCACCCAAAACAAAACACCAGAACCAAATAACTTATTTTCCTTTCAATTAGCCAGCAAGATTTTCTTATTAGTGAAACTTCTCAATTGAGATATCTCCAAGACAATGTTGCTTCCACCTGGCTCTGACTGCCCAGAATATGAATACAGATTTGCTTTCCCCTTCAGTGCATTTGCACCATGATTTACATTGTGGCTTTGCTTTCAGCCCCAATTTTTATTCAGTTCCTCCAGCCAGTGAGAAAGCATTTTTAATTGCTCAGTGGGGACAGCACAATAAAGATGTCTGAAAACCCAGGACAGGGAACATGTGGCCAAGCCTTTGGCTCTGCCATGCTGGATGGTTTGATGTATCACCCACTGAAGTCTGTTGGAGTCTTTTCATTAATTTCAGTGTGACTTAAAATGGCCTGGTAACCTGTGGCGCCCTACACCACTCGGGTGTCCAGGATTAATTCATTTTGTTAAGTTCTGCTAAGAAAAGCTGTTTGAGGTGCCCAAGCATTAGCACTCAAAAACTTTCAGATCTTGCTGCAGACTTCAACCACGTGCATCTCTAGCACATAAGGCCATAGAAGAAAATAAAAGATAAGAAGTTACCTTTGGCTTCAGTGACTCCTGCCACTCAGGGGCAACTGCAAGGCTTTTCTTTGGGCTGGTGTTTGGAAGCAGCACAACATTCACATGGCAGGAGGTCTTGTTTAAACCCTCCTTGCTCTCTCCTTCACACTCCCTCCCAAAAATATATAGGGAATGTGGAGCCAAGTCATGCAGAAAATGTCATGGTTTGCACCCCTAATCTAATTCCTCCTCTCCACGAAGACACATCTTCCAGACTCTGGCAGTCATCCTTTGTGGTGAGCTACACCTTGTCTTGGGGGTTAGGGCACAGGTAGCAGGGGTGAAGCCACCGTGATCCCAAGCACCACACAGGTTTCCCCACAATTACTCTCAGGATACACCTGCTCCTGTGTTTAACACTGAGTCTTGTAACAGCCAAGCCAGAAAATTCATGAAGGAAAGCCCTTCTTTATCCCTCCCAAATACCATGCAAGTGTTTTAATAAAATGGGTTCATTATTTCCTGCTCTTTAGAAGATGAACAACTAATGATCAAAGAAAGGCATAGAACAGCTGACAAAAAGCTAAAAGCCCACAGACTTTAGGGAGCTTAAGAACCCTGGCAGTTAACAAAGCAAGTGGAAAAGGCTGTGGTCAAGCCTTTCTGTGGGCACCGATGATTTGAATTAACACACTGCCCATCCCACAGGCTGGATTTAGAGCTAGCAAGAATAAATACTGAATATTCTGTCTTTGAAAATCAGATCTCCTTCTTTTAAAAGCAAGTCTACTTGGAGAACTCCAAGAAATTAAGTAAATTTAAAGAAATCGGTGCCAGGAGTAGGACAGCTGTGCTCAGCACCCACTTTTAGATACTGACCTTTCGTGAGCTGCTGCTTTCCACATTTTCTAGTGGTTCACTACAGCTGTATCTACAAGATTAGAATTTCTTCAGAGATTACCTAAATGTCATTTTCCTTGCCAACATCTCTCCAGAGACTCATTCCAAGTGCATGAAGCTCAATGGGAATCTTTCCTGAAGTACTTTGGGTCCATCCTATTTCACTCTCTCTTTGCATTCTCAGGCTGGTCCACGGCAGCAGCAGAGACTTCCTTTGCCCATCTCCACGTAACAGCATTGCTCGTGTCTTTTAAAGACAGAAGAAGGTTTCAGCTCATCATGTGTCTTCAGGGACAGGCCTTGACAAGAACATACAGCCTAGTTAATCTGAGCCTTGGGCAACCAGTGCAGCGCCTCAGTTTCCCTTTCAGAACCTCTGGGATGGCACATCCCACTCTTCAGAAATCATCAGAGATGAGCAACAAGGAGTAGCCCAACCTCACCCAACCCCTGGTGTCTTCTTGCATCCTTATCAGCAACCCCTATCATATATCCTCAAATCCTAATGGAATATTTTTAATTAGATTTTTTTTAAATCACTTTTTGACACTAGGCAGAGCCCAGTGTGGGAACTGCTGATGGAAAGCTGCTGCCCTGAGCTTTTGCAGCAATTTAGAGATCAGCAGCATTACTGTACCCAGCAATCCAGAAGGTTTATAAGAACACAACTAAAGCCCAATTATCCCCAGCTATTTACTGAAAGCTGCCTTAAAGTGCCTCCCTACTTCTTTTTTTCCTTTTTAATGAAGTCTTCCTTCCAGCAGTGTGTGAAAGTGTGCTCCTTCCCAGGCAGCGATAGGAGGGAGAAGGGAGAAACATCCTCTTTATGGAACAAGGGGGTAAAGGGTAATCAGAGCAGTGGCACCTACTCAGGGCTAAAGGCTGCCCTGCTGAAATGGGATGTGCTCCTCCCTACCCTGAGCAGCCCCTACCCACCAGCTGATGGGCTCTGCCCACCTCCTCCCCAATACCATAACAGGTACAGCCAAGCCCTCAAGCCTCCCATTTCCAAAGAGAGTGGGAATTCAGAACTTTTGTAGTTGAGTTTATAAATGTATAGGCAGCAATGCAATAGCTAATGCTTGGGCTGGAGGTATAACAAGAGGTTTTGTTGAAATTCCCCCAGAAAATTTAAAAACAAAAATCAGATGAGTGCTGCTCTAGGCTGTAGGCCTTTCCTTGTAATGAGATGTGCAGCTGAACCAATTACTAACTTTAGTTTTTTTTAAAAGCAATAGCAGTTTGACTAGGAGGTCTTCCTCCAGGAATGAGCTAGTAAATGAAAGCATTAAGTTAATAAGGGCTTGAGTGCTTCAGATCATTACAGAGATGGCCTACAGCTCCACATTTCACCAACTTGATTTTTTTTTAATATTATTGTCAAAACAGCTTAAAGAAAAGCGCCTTTGGATCCACTCAGCATTAAATGCAGCCTAAACAAATGGCTGCTTTCCTCCATTAAGCAACATTTTTAAAAGCAAAATACTAATAATTAAATTCCACTGATGAAAAATTGCTTCTAATAAATAAAGAGAAACAGATGCCATTGGCCGTGGCAGCTTTCATGTCAGCGACCTGAGCTGCTGCTGAACCAAATGGATGTGGTGCTGCAGGAGCAGCACCATGGAGAAACTCCCATTTCAGCTACAGCCAGAGACATCTTGGGATATGGTTCCTGGTGTCTGAGCAACAGCCAGGGCAGCCAGTGATTCCTGCCAGCCTGGCATCCCCCAGTAAAACCCCTTTTAGCCTGCCTTCATCTCAAACAACCAATGGGCAAACTTGCTTTGGGACAGGTGCAGAATTGGGATCTCTGTTGTCCAGAACAAAGCTGGAGCCCCCACGCAGGCTCAAGGTGGTCATGCACTGCCCGAGTGAAGGTCCTTCGTGGGGGCTGGGGCCAAACTGGCCCAGACTCACCACAACAGTGGTGTTTACCCTCACCCCTTGCCCCAGCCAGGGCAGCATGCCCAGGAGGCAAAAAAACTCCTAATGCTTCCACATGTCAAACAGGGCACATCCCCACAAAAGAAGGAAATTCTCCAGGGCATATACCTGTCCAGGGCAATTCCTGGACAGCAGAGTTCTTCCTTCTATTGGAGACTTATAAATTACCATCCTTTTTCCCTCCCATCCCACCTCCTGCAGGCACATTCCTAACTTGAACCATCTGAAACTTATTCTAAACTCTAAATGTGATCAACTAAACATAACTAGAGAGAACTTCAGGCCTTCACTCCCTTCTGTACATCCAGGGGGGGTTCACAGAATAAATTAGGTTGGAAGATCTGTGAGGAGGATGAAGTCCAACCTGTGACTGAACATCCCATGTCAACAAGATCATGGCACTGAGTGCAACATCCAGTCTTTCCTTAAACACCTCCAGGGACAGTGACTCCACCACCTTCCTGGGCAGCCCAATCCAGTATCTAATCACCTTCTGTGAAGAAATTCCTCCCTATGTCCAACCTGAATCTCCCCTGGTACAGCTTTAGACTGTGTCCTCTTGTCCTGTCACTGGTTGCCTGGGAGAAGAGACCAACCCCCACCTGGCTACCACCTCCTTCCAGGCAGTTGTGGAGAGTGTTAAGGTCACCCCTGAGGCTCCTTTTCTCCAGGCAAAACAATCCCAGCTCCCTCAGCCAAGTTCCAGAAGCAGGGAAATAATATTGCATATGAGGTTACTGCAATATCACAAACTTAAGCTGGTTATTTCTTTCGTCTTTATTTTAAAAGCTACAATATTCAGGTAGCTCAAGGAAAAACAACCTTTGGATTTTGTCTGCTCATAAATCCATCACAACAGCTTGGGGGAAAACAGTAAATAAGATATTGGAAGAAGTGCACAAGAGGCCAAAAGAAGAGCATCTGCCTCTGGATGTGCTATTTGCAACCAAAGTCAGGTAGCAGGCTGTGATATTAGTGTGTGGTATTGATTTGTTCTTAATCCAGAGAAATGCCCCTGTAATGAACTCTGCTGTGCCCTTAATGATTTCATATTGAAGGATGTTAGGTGCCTTGCTCATAACAGAGTAACAGCAATTCCAAAAATAGCAATCCTCATAATAAAATGTTATTGAGAATCCTGAATTTCAATATAAAAGAGACTCTGCTGTACTCAAGGGCTTACAAGATACAAATGCATACTTTAAAAAGTTGTATTAAAGTCATGTTGGTACTTGAGTTACTGAGACACCATGAGATGCTACTCCAGGGAGCAGCTGAGCCCCAGGTCCCCAGGAAACTTTTAGTTAGGTGTAATACAGGCTGGATTTAATCCCACCAGATGACTGGAATTGGATGTCTAGAAAGAGCTGAGATGCTTTTGGGAGCTGCCTGTGAGAGCAGGAGAGTTTGGCTGCAGCACTCCTCAGCAGCCATCAGGGACAGCTTGGGAACAGGCTGCTGGGCCAGGAGCCACGTGCCTGGTCCTGGCTCTGCTGCTCATCCCCAGCCTTTGGCAGATGTCCCTTCCAGAGGGTCACCACCAAGCTGCCACTGCAACTGGGGCACGGAGACTTGAGGGAGAGGGCGGCTGCTGCCAGCTTCCCAGTGGGAAAAAGCATTCCTGCCAAGATCTGGGCCACCACAAAGAACTCAAGAGCTGGGAGCACCAGGTCTAAGGCTGACCTCACTTGCAGGTGATTCCCCAGCCTCAGCTTTACCAGTGCTGCAAACAGGAGCCCCAAATTAAGCCCACCAGACTTCCTGGCCTCTATCAGCACAGAGCTTCGATGCAGGCTGGCCCAGGGGGAAGGATGGTGGCTCCCCATCTGCCACCACATGGTTGGTGCCAGAGCCCCTCTCCTGGACCAGAGGAGCAGAAGGGAAGACCCAGCCTTGCAAAGAGATGCTGGGGAGTAGCTTCAAGCCTTCAAATAACCCTCAGGCACCAAGTGACTTCATTAAGAGAAACCAGGAGCATCTCCTGGCACCTCTACTGGGACTGGAGACAGGATTAATTAGAAGGAAACAAGGGATGAAAGTTTGCCTCCTACAAGCCCCAAAAACAAGCTCAGAGGTTGGTTTTTAGGTTGTCCAGGATGCAGACTAGAAAAAAAAGCTATTAGCTCAAGTATGCCTTATTAAAACCATAATTGCTTTAATTACAGCCCATTGATCCTGACCCCTGCCCAGAAGGTGATATCAGCCAGGCTGCCCCTACCTGCAGGGTCTGTGTGTGGAGCAGGTGGGAGCACCCGAGGGGCTGTGGCTTGCTGCCTCCACCAAGACCCATTCCTGGGGAAAAGTGGTATTAAAAACTGGACCAGAATGGTGAACTTGTTCCCCTGAACTGGATCTAAGCAGGTGAAGCAGGCACTGGCTCCCTCTCCCCAAACCCCAAACTCCCTCTCTGCTCCAGCCTAGTTTCTACTGCCAGTGAACCCAGAGGCTGGCAGCACCTGGTCCTCCCCAGGGAGATAAGCAGAATCCTTGTACCCTGTCTCTGAGAAAGACTCTGAATCCTAAAGCAGTGAAAAAAGAGTAGCAGTGCATGGAGAGCAGAAGCTATTTACATCCACATTCCAGAAACCTCTACCTGCAAGAAGAGAATCAAGTTTACTCCAAGCTCCAGGCTATGTGAAACCAGAAAAAAATGACTGATTCTAAACCAGAATGGTTTTAGAAGAGGAGTGCCACCAGAGTTCAGCAGTTTTGTGGGTTCATAACTCCTTTGGAGCTATATTTTTATTGTTACTTACATTACAGGCAGAGCTGAAGAGGTGCAGTTGCAGCTGGGGTTCTGTGGAGCGTGGCACAGCTTGAACAGGCACTAAAAGGAAGTTTTCAATCTAAGATGACAAGGAAAAGGAAAAACTGCTAGGAATTCATTTTTCCATCATGCTGAGCACGCCCTGGTGGGGGGCTCGAAGGTGAGAAGGAGCTCAGCTGTCACTCAGGAGGTGCAGGATGGACTTTTACTGCACTGCTGTCTGCTCCGCCATTCCCACCCAGCACCAGCACAATCTGAGCTGCTCATCTCACCAAAGGGGTCATGAGCTCTGCCAAAAACCCTGGTACAAGAGGTGTCCTCAAGCATCCAGCGGGCACAGCTCCTGCATTCCAGTCAGACCCGTAACCACATCCCCACCAGCGCACTGCTCTGCTTGCGAAATGCTGCCTCTTCTCGCCCACGTTTGTTTAAATTCAGTTCACTCCCTGAAGGCAGAGTTGGTTTTTTGGTGTAAAGGGGGCCAAGAGCCCACATTTGATGGAACTATGATTTTAATAGCCTGATCCCGTGACATTACCTGTGGTAAGTGAACTGTAAAATGCAAGTGAAAAATGTATTTAATACATATGTAACCTTCTTCACTGTTTCATGACTTAGGGCTCTGCTCCCTGTTTTGGGGTTCAGGATTTTTCAATTTGGAACTGTAGACAAACCTCAAATGTTCCTTTTGAGTAATCCTGCCACAACTGCCAGCTAGAGCCTAAACAACTGAATAATTCATGAGCCCCTCTACAGAGCACAAGGCATTGAGCAGAGGAAAGAGCACATCAGCCTTTAACTGGCTGCTATTAAAAACCTGGAAAACGGCAGTGGGAGAGGGAGGAAGGAGGAAAAGGAAATAAATTATAATGTTGATCATGTTTGTGGAACAATGATGGAAGACTGAAGGAAAACACAAGGACAAAATGTGAATTAGCCTGGGATATCTTAGACAGTTGGGCACATTTAAATGGGACAAGATTTAATTTAGGTGAATATAAAATAGGTCCTGATGATGCTCAGTATATAACAGAGGAATAACATGCAAGTGAATAACCCAAGAGCTGGGTGTGGAGGAACATGCCTTCAGATGTCATTTTGTAGTGAGATTAGCTGTTATTTCACTCTGGAGGGACCTAAGCTGGCATCCTCCAGGAGTAAAGACAGCAGCTGAAGTCTAAAACCCGAGCCTGGTGCCTCACATTTTAGGTCATCATTGCTTAATTTTGCATCCCAAAATGGGCAGAAAAGAGTCAAAGCATGTAAAACAACATGGGAAAGCAACTAGCCACTGAAGACTGCTTGGGAGGCTAAAAAGGTTATTAAACAGGAAGCTCTCCCAGGAACTGGGGAGGAGGGAGAAGGGAACCATGAGTCTGGAAGGATCAAGCATATTTTTCTGGTGTCAGACTTCTGGGATAAAGGGGCTCCATCCTTTCTGAGCAAAGTAAGAAATATAAACCTCACCTGTAAGGGTTTCTGTGGGCAGTGGAGATCCTCCAGCGTGGCAGGAGATCTACAGCTGTACATACACACACACAAGGCCAAAGCTACAAAGCACCACCCCACACCTCTGCACCCCGGTGTCAGTGCCTGCTTTGGTTGCCTCTGACCCCAGGGGTGCAAGGGGCTCCGTGCCCATCACGGTTCCCCCATGGCTGCCAGGGACACATGTGACTGCCGTCAAAGTCACATCTGGGACTGCAGGGGGCAGGGTTGGCTGTTGCTGTCCCAATGCTGGGAGAGAGCAGCCAGTGGCAGGATCAGGCCCTGCCAGGGCATGGGGCAGTCCCTACACTCCGTGCGGGTAGAAACTGCTCTGCTCTTGTCAGCAACACAGCTCACTACACAGAAAAATGAAGCCTGGAAATGCCTTACTCTCAGCAGCTCATTTTTGCAGAGAGGAGCTGTAATCAGAAGAGGGAAAGCTGCTGATCCTGATGGCCTCAGCCCATGCAGCTTCCTTTCTGTTAATGCTGGCACGCAGGAGGAGCAGCCTCCTTTGCAGAGCATTAAGAGGACTTGAGAACCCCAGAGTGGTGCACTTGGAATGAGTCACTGAATGCATTTGGGGGGGGCATCAGCATCCTTGCTGCTCATGTGATTACAGCTCGTTTGAGAGCATTATGCTCCCTCCCCACAAGGAATTTGTCATCTTTGAAGGCACCACGTGAATCTGCTCCCTTTTGCCTCCGTGGTCAGCTGGGAAAGGAGAGAGCATTCCCCTTTGCCATTTCCCAAGCAGGCTGTATTTGTCCTGTCTCACCAGGGAGGAGAGTATCACTGCCTGAGCCTCGACTTTCTCTCCACTGCTGCAGCAGTGCTCAGTCCCAGCCCGTCAGGAAAACAAGGACACTGCAATCACCACTGAAGGAAGGCTTCATAAAGGGCAAAAGAAAGGGGCACGAAGGCCTCCCTAGGGGGAAAATTCCCCCAGTTAAATGGCAGAAGAAAGGGCATGTCTGTGAACTGGTTGAGGGTTAGAAGCAGCCTTGCAGGGGAGCATAAAATACTCATCTTGATTGAAATGGCAGGAACAGAGTGACTGCCCAAAGCTGGACCCTTGCAGAAACTGCTTACCACTACAGCTGTTTTCCCCTTTATTCCTGACCAAATTGTGCTGACCACCTGGCCACCCCAGGAGCAGACTCTGGGCTGAGCTAACTGCTGCAAAGGACAATTAGCAAAGCTGAAATCTCCGGATCCAAAGCAAGACAAGCCTGTGCTCCTGTCTCCAGAGAGGGGGAAGCACCCAAGAGACCTGAGGCTGTGGGGATGCTGTAAGAAGGCAGCCGCACCTTGATCACGAACAAGAAGCCCTTTCAAAAAGAAAGAGAAATCGCTTTAAAGCAATAGCTTCATGCTTAGAAATACTGTGCTCCAGACGTCCCAGACACCACCCCAGGACAGTACTGCAGAAAGGGTGCTAATTTCCCTCTGGGGATGGGAAAGGGTGGCTGTGGCCACGCTGCACTCCTAAGGACACAGAGGAGACCGGGACAGCCCTTGCTTCTCGGTTTGTGCTCCACCTTCAACTCACTTCTCCTGGAAATGGGGCTTGGGAGGAGGTCTCATAAATGCACCCAGTCACATTCCTGTCTTACCCAATGCATCCCAGGAATGCTCAGCAGTCCCGCAGCGGGCACTGGCTCACTCCCGCCAGCCGGCTCTGTCTCCCCTGCACAGGCAAACACGCTTGCGGGTGCTTTCGGCAGAAATCTCCGCTGGGAGCCGAGCGCAGGCCAGGTGCAGCAGCCAGCCCGTCTTGCTGAGCAGTGCGGTGCCGCAGCCCGAGAGCCGGCCCGCTGCCGCTGCCTCCCGGGCGGCATTCCCGGGGCTGGGACACCGCCGTGTCCCCGTCGCCACCGCGCGGCCGCGCCCCGCACTGCGGGCGGGACACCGCCGGCACTCCGCGCTCCCACCCCGACATCCCCAAGGGCGGCCGTGGAACACGGCATCGGTCTGCTCCCGCTTTTTCACCCGCCCCTGCGTCAGGTCAAAGTCATGGAGATTCCAACAGGACACGTTTATACCCCTGTGGCAGCTAACAGTACACTAATAACTATCAATACTAATAAATCTGCTATTCATTCTAATAAATAATCATAGTTTTAGGTTGCAATAGCTGATTATACTACTGGATCCTAAAACAAATAATGTAAATAGAATTTAATAGATCCCAAAAGTAGAATTTTTGATTGTATTAATTGTATTAATAGTTAATACCAATACTATAAATGCTAATGCTTACAGGAGATGATAATAAACACTAATAAACTACTAATTAATAATAAATATTAATAAAGCTAATAACTACCCATCACTACCTTGACAGGACAGAGGGCAAATGATGGGTGACACTGCAGGCCACTGGGTGACCCTGAGGCCTTGGGCTCCCCTGGACTGCACTGACAGGTTTTGATCCATTACATCAAACTGCGCCTTCTCATAATAATTAAGCCCTGTGTTCTCATTTGACCCCTTCATCAATTATCAGAGCCTCAAATGCCCTCAAGTAACCCCCACCAGGGACTCCAATGCCCTCAAGTAACCCCTGTGACCTTGAGCAACCCCTGATGTTCTGCACCTTGAGCTCTCAGGGGCAGCCTGCAGCACCCCACACATCATAACCAGGCTGGCAGGGGCAGGGACAGGGATGTGAAGCAGACTCCCCCCAGCTTCCTTCCCTGCCTGGTCCCTCCATCTCCTCGAGGAGCTGGCTCCTCAGCAGCAGGATCTGAGCAAGGCAGAGAACTCACCTGGCTCATGGTAGCCCTTCAGTTGTGCCACACTCAGTCAGTACAGAGTCTTAAGCTTTATTTTTCTATTGGCCAGCAACTTAAACTGGGTTAAAAAAACCAAAAGCAATGAATATTGTTACACAGAGAAAAAGTATAAAACAACTCAGTGGACACAAGCCAACTTACTGTCCATGTCTCATTCTTCCTGGCCTCTCCCAACCCTGTACAACATGTTTGAAGGGAATGGGCAAAGGCAATTATGAAGATATGCTTAAGAAATCAGAAATATTGCTTCAAGCAACATGCTCAATATTTTCCTCTTAGTTAGTAGTCAATACTTGTTAAGGAACTTTACTATAAAACAAGAAATAATTTAGAGATTTCTCCTTTAGATCATTACAGAATAATTTAGCTTTCCTCTCTTACTTACTGTTGTGGAACCAAGGATACACCTCAGTTCCTCCACCTCTCTTTCTGCATTAGTTGAGGATTATTTCATAGGACTGATAATGGAGGAGTTTCAGATTGACCTGCTCTGAATTTTAACGTGTTGCCCTTTAGCGCCAGTCTGCAATTTCTGCTCCGTGAACCAAAACCCCCACGACGCTGCAAGACCCTCTGCTGGTCTGGATGATTCTGCTTATGTTGGCTGTCTGCTGCCAGGTGCTCAGCCAGCACTGCTAAAAGGCCAGAAGAGGGAAGAAATTTATTTATGAAGGTCTGAGCTCATCTTCACTGCTCAGAAACACCAAACTCCCCTTTCTGCTGCTTCATGAGTGTAACAGGCACACCAGGAAGGAGGGAACAAGACAAGAGGAACAAAAGATCCTGTGAATTCAGGCTATGATCCTGCTGGCACCAAGTCCATGGCAATGTCTGTGTCCTGTATGTATCCAGGACCCCAGTGCAGAGACAACAGTTAACTAAAATCTATTCCTCAGCAGCAAACAGCTGCTAACCCAGCACTACCTATTTACCAAATACACTGGGGCAACTGGTTGAAACTGACTCTCCTGACTTTCTTGGCAGTAACCAGTAAAGTGAGCTTCCAGACCAAGCCAGAAAACCCTCAGCTAATTAACAAGCTACTTGGAGGCTGAAAAACTTTGGTGTATATCCATTTCCTGCCAAGGGACGTAAACCTGGAGGTTTTAGTTAGAAAAATCAAACCAAGGAAACATCTCAACATGTAACAGATAAAAAAGGTACTGCCACTAATTGAGCAGGCCAAAGCATAGCAAGATATGGCAGCCTCACAAAAAGACCAGTTCTTCACCAAACCTCATCAGGGGATAGGGAGGTGGAAATAAGAGTCCTCACTCATGCTGGAAACCAGTCAATAAAACACACTAGACCCAAAAAAGGCAGTCCATCATCTTTGCTCCAGAAGAGCTGGGAAGCAAAAGGCCTCTTGTGGCTCCTAATGGCACTGTGTTGGAGGAGGCTTCAAGGAAAAGAAGGAAGAATTGCTGAGAAATGCTAAGGCACCCACATCTTGGCAACATGAGTGTCACACCTAGATTTCAGCTGCACCAAGTTGTGCTCCCAGTTGGCTGGGCAAGTAGCTCCTGCCCCCAGTAACCAGGCAGGCATCCTCTCTGGTGGAGAACAGATGTGTTAGGATATTGGTGCACACTTGGGAGGAGGGACAGAGAGAAATCTTCCATGTATGAGAAGCTCAGCTCTGGCTCCAGCTCAGTGCAGAGCCATCATCTGTCCTCACAGTCAGCGCCTGGTACTGCTGAGCCACTTCTCAGGAGAGCAACCATGATTCTTGTACAGCATCCTGACAGCTTCATGTTGGCTCGGGAGAAGCCTCCAGGGAAATGGCCTTGGATAAATCTTGCTTTGTAGTTATATCAAGGGACTGTTGTGCTAAAGCTTCTAGCAGAAGATCCACAGCTTTTTTGTTTCTTGACACTGAAGAGGACCCGCTGAACTCCTGGCTGCCTTGTACACAACAAGGAGGGTGACTTTCCCCGGAGGGGCAGGTACGGCAGTGCATGGTTCTAAAGGCATTCAATTGCAGAGCCAAGTCCTCAAGTTACAGACACTTTGGTGGTGGTGGTGGTGAAGAGTGGTCAGGTTTGGCAGGTGCTAAGGGAAGTGGCAGAGGGGGAGCAACAGAGCTCTCACAGCTATTAATATGGTTCTGACTTTAAACTCTTGTACAAGCAGCAGGTGAAAATCATCCCAAAGATCTACAGTGTAAAGGGAAGAAAGAAATACATGAAAACCACAGAATGGATGCAGTGGAGTCAGCAACTTGCAGATTAACAGTTCAGACCCACACTAGTGTCAGCCAGCTCCTGCCTGGGGATAACACACTCCAGCATGCAATAGGCAGCAGGAAAAAACAATCTGTGCTAATCCTTGTAATTAACCACCAGTAGCTTCCTGGGGTGTAATTTGGCTGCTTGCCAGAACAAAGGGGAAGATGAGGAGCTCCCAGACACATCTGCATAATGAAAAAAGAATATCCTGTGCCATCCCCTCTTAAAATGAGAGTGCAAGACATTCACATTCTACACCTTCATTCATCACCCTCTTGCAAATCATTACAGACCCACAGGGCTGTTCTTCAACATGAGACAGCTGAAGGAAAAATTCTGGGTAACTCGAGATAATCCTCAGGATCCTGGCTGGGAAGGTCCCTGCTGCTGGGAAGGCAGTTATGGGACACAGCCACAGGAGGGCTTCCTCGGGCTGCCGAGCCATGGCCTCCCACAGCCCCGGAGAACAACTCCTTCCCGGCCCTGCTGGATACATCACCTGCAGGGAGTTCACCAGACTGCCACAAAGGCTTTTGCTTTGGACCTGGTGAATCCTCGGTACCCGAAGTACCTGGCAACTTCTTGCCAGGCAGGGAAGAGCAATAAAACATCTTTATTTCCATCTCTCAGCTCAGGAGTTCCTTCAACTTCTGCCCAGTACCCTAAAACTCCCCTCAGCCCTTTTTACCTGCACACAAGCAATGCTGATGCCCACCGCCCCGATAATTTTCAGATGCTCTTGAATGAAGTTTTCCAGCTTGGTAATGCAACCACTCTGCAGGGTGAAAGGAGAGACATGGAAGATCAGCTCCATTTTAACCTCTTTTTCATTTTAATCCAATGTTTGTGACCCTTGAAAGCAGCACTTTAAAAAGTGGTGTCTGTGAGCAATCTCTTTCCCCAGTATCTCTGGAAAAGCTAAGCAGATGATGTGAACTGCATCATGCCTGGCATTGCTCAGGACCAGGAACCTCTGAACAAACCCAAGGTGGCTCCTGGCAGTGCAGGAGAAATGCAGAAGAACTGACCACATCACAGACAGAGTGTCATTCTTCTCTCAGGTATGTGGAGAAAGATTCACTCACTCACTGCCTAGCTCCTGCCTGGAGGGGATGTTTATTCCTGTGAGGCCAAAAGGCCAAGGAAATGCTGCTAAGTGCATCTAGAACCAACAACCCTAACATAACTGAAGCCTTTTAAGAGTAAATTCTTCCCACTGCTATTTATTACAGTTTGGTTATTGAGTTTTGGTATGAACCTGTAAAGCCAGGCTCTGTCTAACTCTGCCTTGCAACTGTCAATCAAGGACCAGAAGTATCTCCATTTGCACCTCATGGAGTAATTCCAACCACAGGAAGCTGTGTCAAACGTAGGCCTTGCATCCAAATCTTGTCAGAACTAACAACCTCTCCTGCTTCCCCCCATAATTAATGTACACAGTGGTAACAACATAATTATTTTCCTCTATATCTACATCTTAAATAATAGTCTACAGAGCTGAACACTCAGCTAAAGAAGTGAATTCTACATTCCAAGGAATGCTACTGACCTTGAAGCCTACTGACAGTTTGCAGTAATAACCCAACACCATCACTCCCTGCCCACCTCCTTTAAACACTTGGTGAGAGGTGGCTCTGAAGCCTTTCTGCTCTTTACCTCCTTGTAGATGTTGGAAGGATGGTCTCTTCTGCCACACAGGTCAGTGATCGTCTTACAGCAGCTGTCTGGGACTTTCCTCCCACTGGCCTCTGGAGATTTGATCCACTGGCTGTCGGCCCAGTCCGTGTAGTTGTTGCTCCCACAGCACTTGAACTGCACACAAAGAGAGCAAAGGCTGAGCCTTCAAGCACTGCAACCTTTTTCTCCTCCAGCCTCCCACATCAAGCCCTGGGCTTCACCCTCCTTTGCAGACACTCCAGCTATCTCATGGATCTGTTTTTTTTATAACTATTAGTGACTTTTGTGTTGAGTTCCCCAAATAGCCCTTTAAATATCAAGTTCATCCACCCTTCAGCAGCTGTGACTTTTGTTTACTGCTGGGACGAACTGTAACCAGAGTGCACCTGCAGCTGCCTCAGCTCATAACTGAATGTTAATGATGGCAACAGGATAAGTTTAATTACCAGTTACCATCACAAATGCACCTGCTATGGCACTATGCAAAGAGCAGTCCCTGTGCTTTGAAAATGCCTAAGCACAAGGGCCTTTTCTGTGGGAAAACCTGTCAGAACTGTGGCAGCCCTAACCTGAATCACCCCTGTGCCAGGCACAGCAAGCAACAGTGGCAGGAGAGTTCTTCCTTCATTACATCTTACTCTCTAGGGTGCTGAAAAGCTTAATGAAAAATGTCAGCAATTTCTCCAAAGCTTTGAACTGGGAAAGTAGAAGCAGCTGTCAGAGTGACTTGGCAGCTCCAGTTCACTGGGAGCAGTTCAGATATCATTTCCCCAGTGCTACTGGTCATGCAATTCAGTGATCACACCATGCCATTCTGCCAGTTGCATGGCTCAGGCCTTGCACTTCACCCAATTTTGTCTTGACTCAGAACATACACTCAGCTTACAGAAGAAATATCTGCAGGTTGGATGACAAGAGATGCCTTTTGTATGCTTGGTTTTAAGCCCTGAAGTTGCATTAACTCTCTTTGCCTCCAGAGACACCCACCTCCTGCTGCAGTTTGTCCACTGCACTGGTAACACTCTCTTCTCCCTCCCTCCGGTACTTCTGGGTCATGGTGTTCTTCAGATTTTGTTTCAGCTCCAGGCTCAGCTGAATGGAAGAGACAAAGGGGATAAAATCACAAGGCAAATTCACTCCTCAGAACAACCCAAAGCCCTGCATACATTCCATTGCTTTTGCTCCAAGAGGAGGATGGAGAACCTAGTGGAAGCTACAGCTTCCTTCAAGATTGTCCTCCAAGGCTGGACTGGACAGGCTTATTTCCAAATGATTACAGATCAGACCTCTGCTTTAATAACTTCAGGGAGGTGCTTTGGGATCAAATTTCAACCTATGTTACACAGTGAATTCCCCACATGGCTTCTCACCTTGAATGTGCAAGATTGCCAAGACATGCCTGCAGTGAAAGCAATACAAAAGTGTGCCTGCTTAAACATGAATATGCCTGTGAGACCACATGCAGTCTTCTCCCTCTAAAGCCTGTAAAAAAATACTAAAAATTCTATTTTTGTAAAAAATACAAATCACTCTGTCCAGGAGCAGTAAGAAATCGAGAGCCCTTGGCATGATGGACTAAAGTCACATAGACCAAACAGCTCTTGTATCATCTTGAAAAAGGATGCCACAGGAGGGAATTAAATGTGTGATTGCAAAAATCACTGCAAGGCCTTTCTTGATAATAGAGAGACAAAGTCTGATTTTGCAAGAGCAGAATTTCTGAAAGCATAATCATAAACCACTGGCATGTTCAAGTGATTGGATTCAAACACTTATTCCTATGGGGACTCTTTTAATATAGCTGAGTTCTTTTCACCCTTTGGTGACAGCCAAGAAGTGCCAAAGAGCCACATCCTTTTTTTTTTTGTTATCTTGGTTGCAAGTTTCCTACATAACCAATATACACAATGCCAGCATGCATTTTAGATGGGGTCAATGGAATAAACAGCTGAGCAACCTCTTTATATACCTTTTATTCTACATAGTAAGTAGTAAATGAGAGGTCAAACATCTTGTTATACTAACTGTGCAAAATACAGTCTGGAGTTTACTCTCCCTTTGAAACACTGCCTTCTCCAATCCCAGGTGTCAGATGGGGACAACACCTACCTCACAGAGATGATATGAGGCATCATTCATTAATATTTGAAAAATGCTTTGAGATCTTGGGCTGGGAAGCTCTATGGAAATGCAAAGGACTTAGCATAACAGAAAGGAAGGAAAAGGTTCAGCAGCTGGAAGCAGAGGCAAATAAAGAGGAGAGTCCATTAGCAGAATTATTACTTGGGAGAAAAGCTGTTACCTGCGGGCTCACGGGGAAGAACTGCAGCATGGAACAGAGATAAAGAACCAGTTTAGACACACGCATGCAAGCCTTAGATACCAAAGCAAGGGCTGAAATAAAAACAGTGGCAAACAGAGCAAGCAGCCTGCAACCAAGAGAGAAGCAGGATTTATCAGCCAGAGGGCAAAGCGTTGTGCAGCTGTTGATCCAAGATGCACTCAAGTGATCTAAAGCACTCAAGGGTACAGTTCTGAATATACTGTCCCTTATTTCAACCTGGGGATCAGCTCCTCTTCATCCACTGTCACATATGAACTTCATGCCTTTGCACAGATGGATGGGCAGATCCTGGCTTCCTGCCATGCCTGCCAGGATTGATCTTTTCCTGTTAAATATGCACATTCATACCCCAGAACCCTCCTGGCAGGAGCCAGTACAGTACTTTGGCTCCTTGCAAACCACCAGCGCCCATCCAAGGCAAAGCATAGAAGGTCCAAGAGAAAATGGAATGGCAAGGAGTCCTGGCAGTAAAGTCAACAAGATGGGATGTTCAGCTGCTTTTCAGACAGCCATTTGATAACAATCCTAATTTGCCACTTCCAATCAATTTCCAGACATGAGAGCAACTTTGCAGGCTGTTTGCCTTGGCGGTTAAACTCCCTTTGACAGCAAAGTGATGAATTAAGCTCTGCGCTCGGCAACAGCAAGAAGTGCCAAGCCAGACCTGCAGCTGTTGGGAGCCTGTCCTGTGTCTCCTGCGCCTCAGCTGTGCTGCTCAAGTAAAGCTCTCAAAAAGTTCTTGACCTGAAAGGACTCTCAGCTGGTCCATTCATTACCTTTGCTGGATGCAGCAGGAACAGTTCCGGTGTTCTGAACGCGATAAAGCGGCACTAACGTGATTTCAATTGCTTGCACTATGCCTTGAAGGCTGTCAGGAGAGTTCCTAGATCTACACAGCCTCAAAAACTGTCTTCTACAAGGGTCTGCAGAAAAACAGGGCAAGAAGTGCACCACAGGAAGGAGCTGAGCAACAGGGCTGAGCAACCCTTGGAGTAATGATCACCACTTTGTCAAAACCAGTAAATAATCCAAGGTCTTTTGTATATGAAGGGGAGTGAGTAGGTGAGCCACAAACAGACCTATGTCCCAAGCATCCAGGCCAAATTTTGGCTGGAGAAATGGGATGATAACAAGCTGTTCTCTCTCCCTTGTTTGAGTCTCCAAGGACTAATGTCTACTCACCTGCTGGTAGTAGATATAGGCCAGGATTCCTGCAATGATCTCCAGGAGAAAGATGCATAGCAACAATATGAAGTACTGTAAAATAATAGGAAAAAAGACATTAGAACAGAACAGAAGGAGATGCCAGGAGGCAGCTTTTCTTTACCTAGTAAAATGCCTGACTCTGTCCTCACCAATGCTTTCCTGCAGCAGTGTTCAAAAGCAGGGTATGGGATCAAGACTTCAATAGGGTAGGAAAGGAACAATGCCACAGATTAATAAAAAACCACCAAACCACAGAATAACTGAAGACAAGCAGCAACAAGCGTGAGTTTAACTCACAGAGCCAGAGGGATATAGACAATGGAAAAGTGCAGGCAACCAAGATAAGATCACTGTACAAGAGAAACCTAGATAGATAATCTAATGACTACATTCAGTATCATAGAAAGTATCTGATTCTGACAACACAAAAAAAATTAAACTTTTGCTTGTTTTGACATTGTTTAGGGCATTTCACCAAATTACTAAGGAGCAATGTATGTTATAAAGATGACTCAGTATAGCCACAGAGGGCCCATTTCACCAAATATACAGCACAGCAGCTAAGCATAAAGCATCATTTGTGCTCCCAGTGACTTCTGCAGGGCTCAGCCACAGGCTGAGGGGTACTGTAAAAGTGGATGGACTTCAGCACTGATTCACACTCTGCACTAGGACTGTGTGTGCTCCTGAACTGGGCTCTAGATGGAAAAGCTCTGCATCTCAAAACCAAAGTGAGAAAAACTTTTAAAAGAGTAATAGGAGAACATGACTATTTCCTATTTCCTAAAAGGGCTTAGTGGCAATGAAGTGAAAAGGGTAAGTCCTGCTTACCACAAGGAGAATCAACTGGGCAGTACAAAAAACTGTTTGGGAATCTTGTTATAGCCACAAACAAGTAAGAAAGCCAAACCCATGAGGAATATGTGCAGCAGATTAAAAGGACTAGGCAGGCCTTTAGAGCCAGGGTGATGCATCTACTTCCTGCTTAGGGTCCAAGACAGCTTTTCAGGGAGAACCCCTCTCCTGACAAACAGCCCCTGCCTTGCTCATGGTCAGCAATGAACAGTTTCTTTACAGATCCAGGCTGTTCTGTGACTGCTATTAAATTAATCTTCCTGTAGATAAAGCTGAAGAGACCCCAGTTCCAGCCATAACAAGGACCTCAAGCTAAATTCTTGTAAGAGCTGGCTTCCCCAGGACAGAACAAGCAAAATATCTCCCATTTTCTGTTTTACCCTCAACCTTAAGAAAGGTCTGTTACCAAGAGACAAAGCAAATGGCTCCCTACAAATATAACTGGACATCAAACCTGCACAAAAAAGGACAGTGAAGATCTGGACACAGCAAGGGTGCCTCCTGTTGCACAAAGGTTACACTCCCACTGTGTGCTCTTTTCACTAGGTATTTCCCAGGCCCTTCTGCAGGAGTAAAATGACACAAACACTCAGGCTTCCTCCTTCACCCCTGCTGGGCTTCAGCAGCTGCAAAGGAAGGACAGCTGGGTTTTATCTGCAGTTGGGCTTTAATCTGAGCACACAATCTCTGCCTTTCACTCCCCTGCCCCAGGCTCACCCCGCAGCCATCCCGACCATCTCCGCAGCCGCCTGTACAAGGTACCCATTCATCCCAGGCAGTGAGTCACACACTGGAGTGCAGGATAGCTAAAGGCTGCTCCCAACACTCCCAGGAGGTTGAAAAGGGGCAAGAAGGGGTTGGCAGGCCTTGACACAAGGGCTGGCTCTCTTTTGTTGGGACCTTGTTATGCCTTAACTGACCTGACATAATTTCTCTGCCAAGGAGGGGCAGGATGCTGAGAACAACCAATGGACTGGAAAGCTTATTTATTTTTCCTTGCTCTGTGTAATGTCAGATGCATTCAGGTAGAGCTAAAGTTATGTCACCACAAGCTCTCTGCTCGCTGTGCTGGCTTACAGTGGATAGAAACAAACACATATCCAGCAGACCTTAACAAATCTGAGTCACAAGTAAAACCTTGTGAGGGAGGTAAGTGTATCTACCACCCATGAACCCAACCTGTCTCTGCTGATACACTCCACCTTTATCTGACTGTCATCGTTCCCTCAGGGCCACTTCTAAGTACCATGCTGATACAGGGGAGCAGCAGCTTTCACTCTGGACACACACATAGCACAGGGCAGCTCTCCCTGCTCTTCAGCTGTAGCTGCAAGGCTTTCTTAGAGGTCTGCTGTGGGAGGAGTAGGCCAGCGCTGGCATGGAACTGTAGGGACATGCCCTACTTATTTCCCAAGTCACAAATGTGAGATCACCAGAAGCTCTCTAGCAAACACATGCCTGGACCTGGGTGGGTTCTAAGCAAAATTTACCCTGGCTGTGGCTCCAAGACTGAGTCAGGACTATTGGGTGTCTCCTCAAGATCTAAAGAGCCCAAATTCCATCCCGTTTCAAGTGAGGTACCAAGTGTTAAGTGTGTTTTCCCTGAATAACACAAAAAATGATTCAACCCACCTACAACCCAAATAATTGTCTGGAGACATCTTTCTACTACCTGAAAAAGAGACAGATAGTAACAATGGTCCTAAGTCAGCAACCTCACTTCAGAGGGAGGGTTCCAGGCTGAAATGCAGCAGGAACAGAAATCCTAATCCATGTGATTGCCTTCTCCCTGTCCAAGGTAGTTGACTAGAAAAGGCAGTGTGAGTGGCCAGGCCCGAAGAAAGTCACCTTCTCTCTTTATAAGCAAGGTCTCCTATTTTCCTGGGACTCCTGCTGCATTTTGACTGAAGTATGATGTAACAGTGGTCTGTGTCCTTGTAAAGAGCTGGACTGCAGCACCACAGCCAGCCAGGCTGCAGATCCACTGCCTTGCCTGCTCATGGAGCCAGAGAAACTCCACCTCTGCTGCCCAAGCCTCAGCACAGCACATGGTTAAGGAAGGCCAGTAAGAAATGACAAAAAAGTAGTACAGCTGTCAGTGATGAGCAATGAAATACTCACTGAAATACTATGAAAAGTCTTGAAGTGGGCTCATAAAACTCAGTTACATACAAGGCAGGAAAAAAAATTCACAGCTTCGCAACTTTTCAAGAGAAAAACAAACCAAAAACCAGGTATGTATTTTACAAACATATCCAAAGCTGTCAGTAATCAATTTTTAAAAGCACCAAGGCAGCACTGGGGAGAGCACAGTTCTGTGCTGCTTATACTGCTCCCTCCCATATTTACATGGGTCTCTTGTACAGAAGGAAAGTGGGACTGGCTGGCACAGCCCCTGGGGTGACTGTGAAGCTGTCAGGATTACTGTCTGAGCTCAGAGCTGGCAGAGGCCCCCAGCCAGGCTCACCCAGCCCTGGCAAGCACAGCCCTGTCTCAGATTACTCAGGGCAACCAAAGCAGAGCACAAGCAAGAAGAGACAATAGGTCTGTCACATCCAGCCGCTCCAAAAGGACGCGTGGTGTAAGGAGACAGAGTGACCTTTTATTCCCAAGGGAAAATTATTAATTTTCTATGGCAGAATAACAAAGAAAACTCCGCTGGATTTTCATACGTAGCTTCTGGCTGAGGGAAAAAGACAAATGGAGATCTCTCTGGCATGGAGAGTCAGTGAAGCAAGGCCAAAACCAACTGCTACAGACCAGGAACCCACTGAACAAGCATCAGCAATGCACTCACTGTGTCTCCCTCTGTATTTTATTCTCCCTCCCTGGCCCTACTCTGCCTCTCACAGGGATTATCAGGTCTGCATAGCAGTGAAGCATCAGGCTTGCTCACAACTCTTATTTCTGCTCCTCTATCCAAAGTGAAGAGGAGAAATGGAGTTGGTCAGGTGAATGAGGATTTGCAAAGGGAGCAGCTGGTGGCTGAAGTATTTTTTTCTGTACCTGTGAATGCCAAGAGCCACTGATTGTTATTTCAGTCACTGCACTCACCACTGCAGCCCAGACACTAAAACAGACTGCTGCCACACTCCAGACTGAAAGGGAGATTTGAGAGGGAGAAAGGAAAATAGAAACCTCAGGGATGGTAAAAAACTTCAGTGTAGGTGGGTGAGCAGGGAGCTGGGGAAGTAACACAGAAAAAGCTGTAAAAGAAGCAGCAGATTATCAAAATAGTATGGCTCTTTTTTGTGGAAGCAAGACTGAAGTAATTTTTTTGCAATTGAAGAAAATATTGGAAGTTTTCTGATCTTTGACAACCAAGTGGAAAAGTGCATTAATCTGGCTTGAACCTAGTGTCATAAAAGCTAGTTTTGCTACAGGTCTCTCATATTTTTCTCCCTCTTCCACTTTGCAAAACAGAATATAGAATGGGCAAGGAAGAAGGAAGAGACAAAAGCCGCAAGATTTTGTTTTGAATAGTTTCAAATAGATGTTCTCACACAAAGCACAGGTATTACAACTGCAATTTTTACTCTTGAACCATGCAGCACATTCTTTATGTAGATGAAAGAAAATGTTCCTGTCCCCTGGGACATGGACAGTACTGCTGTCAGGAGCTGGAGACCTTAGTGATATATTTGCTCCAGGACAAACAAATAAGGCTGGTGCACAACACAACCAAGATGTTTCCCCCAAATAAAACAATCAAGCAAAACTCACCACTCTTAGCAGATTCCGCCGCTCTTTGAAGGTGGCACAGCACCCAAGGATGCCAGTGACCATGACCACCACGCCAGCCACCACCAGGATATAAGCAGTTGCAGAGTATGTGCTGGAGGAGAGCAGGCTGATGTAGTCACTCTTCTCAGCCAGGGTCCAGGTGCCCACTGCCATCACGGCCCCGCCAGCCAGCTGGGGAGAGAGAGAAGCAAGCAAATGAAGGGTGTCTGAGGCATGGACTTCCTCACCTCCCAGAGCAGCTGGACAGGGACAGCAGGATGTACCACAGCTCCATCAGCTAGCCAAAGATGATTTACATTAAAGGATGGACTCACTGGGACTGGAGCAGGTCCTGAGCTTCAAGACACCCAGTTCAGCACCCCAGACAGCCTGAGATGGAAGCTATCTAAACCATCTACCTGTGTACAGCAGTTCTTACTCAGACCAGAGTCTTCCCAAATGTAGCCACATTTGGGTTTTGGGCAAATAAAACATGTAAAATCTGTATGACCAGCCTGGCTGGCTAAACTTTAACCCTTGTGACAAGTGAACACAGAGAACCCAACCACATCCCTAGCAGTCCCCTCTCTCCTTCAGCTTCCAGAGGGTTTTAGGCAGCTTCTGGTAAACTCACACAGTTTTTCTTAAAGGTCTGATCTGGACACTCCATTGCTCTCTCCCATGCACCAAAGTAATACACAATCCTTTGGCATCAGTAACTTTTCTGGTGGAAAGTATGACTCTAAGAAGCTCTATAGTGGATTAGCTGCAAGAAGGTGTGTGTCATCTCCAGCACTCCCTCTGCCATTTTGAGAGAAGGAATGGCAAGACAGTGGAGCCCTCAGGCTCCTGGAAAAAGTAAACCAGGTAAAAAAATCAAGGCTTATTTTCAGGCTTCCTGTAATTTTCTGTATTTGGTAACATGACCTAGAAACAGCCACGTGCTACAGTGTCAAACCATAACTTCTGCAGCCTGAGCAGCCAAGCCTGAGCAGCGACATTTCACCCAACAGGACCAAGGCTGTGTCCTACTGACATCAGCACTTCTTCCCAAAGACTTCATTATGCCCAAGGTTTCTGCACCCCTGACACCAAAACTGCAGTGCCACCTCATTGTCTCTAACACAGACTGAGTTTTCTTACCCAGAAAAAGAAGTTGAAGATGAAGAGAAGGTACTTCAGACAGATGGTCCCACATGTTTCCTTCTTTTCTGTATACTCACGCATCTTTCTGGTTCACCAAGTTCCTAAAGAAAAAAACAAAACCAGAAAAGCTTGAGTGAGTCAGTCATGACACCACTTCTCCCAGAAGGCCAGCATTACTACCCTCCTCCTGCAAGATCTAACACTTGCAATCTTTTGAAGTAAGCTGGTGAACAAGCCATTCAGCTGATTTCAGGGACACAGGACAGCGTTTGCTCAGATAAAGAGCTCTAGTATCCAGTTGGGTGACCTACACACAAGATCTTGCACAATCCCAGGCCTGTTCTCCAGAAAATCCCAGTCCGGCTCCTGACTGCAGCCTGGAGCTGCTGTT
This sequence comes from Pyrgilauda ruficollis, assembly GCF_017590135.1. Lineage (NCBI taxonomy): Eukaryota > Metazoa > Chordata > Aves > Passeriformes > Passeridae > Pyrgilauda > Pyrgilauda ruficollis. The sequence continues at coordinate 7,691,965 of NW_024527155.1, forward strand.
CTGAAAGTGGCAACAGAAATCTTGGTCTCTGATATTTATGGAATAATCTGTCTCCAAGTAATATTACTTTCTCACTGGCATTGGTTACAACTGCCTTAAATAGATCCTTCTCTAAGTTTGGGCTATTTTTGATCTTTACAACTGTAATTGGGAACACACTTGTTATATGTTCAGATGTCCTATCCTTTTTGAACCCTAGCAGTCTGTTGGAGTAATTAATTCTCTTCTTCACTGCTTACTTTCCATGGCCCTTTTCACTGGCTAGCTGTCCCCCAGGACATTAAGAGACCGTCCCAGCTACTAAGAGGAAGAAATACAACCCTTGGCTCCAGATGATCTGACAGCATAAAATGCCCCTGCAGATATGTAAGGAATAGGATTTTGTTGTGAGTCAGTCCCAGTGCAGTGTTACAGTTCTGCTGCACCCTGGAGCACATTTCCCAGAAGTGGGTCTGCAGCAAGCACAGCTCCATGTTACTTCTCTGCCTGTTGTTCAGACCTCAAAGTCTGAACCTCTCAAAAAAATATCCTCATCATTGCCTGACCAGGCAGACAGGACAAAAGCACTGCACAGAGTATTGCTGCCAGCATCACCTGTGTGAGGCAGGATGCAGAAGTGCAACCAAATCCTCACCACTTGCATTCAATTAAAAAATCATCCCTTTGCTCCCACACAGCAAGGAATAATGCAAACACTGTGCACCAACATCAGAGTGCAATGTTTTCCTAAACCAGCAATTTCCCTGGAAGCAGGAAGGCAAACAGCCTCTACATTTTTCCAGAGGCATGGAGTTCATGCTTAGTTAAAATATAAAACTTCTTCACACAAGTGATGCAAGCTTCCTCCAGGGACCAACTGCAGCTGCCCCCAGCCATGCAGTACAGACTCATCTACTTTGGCAAATCACCTGACAGCAAAGTGAGAAATGGGTACACACAGCCAGGCTGCACATCAGGTGACTATCAGCATTATCTTTGCCACCACACTTCTAATGTCTGGAGCCAGATGAACCAAGGCCGGGAATAGCTCATTCTGCAGCATAATGGTTATTTTATTTGCGGGAAACTATTTCCTTGTGCTTCATGCCAGCCCACTCAAAAGCCCCAGCCAGGCCTGTGCTTTAGAAACTAACAAATGAAGCTAACAAGGAAAGCAAGAGTGTGAACATGCCAACAGTCCCACCCATGCCCATCCCCATCACCATTTCACAAGAAAACATTTTTCTCCGGAATAACATCTGGCAACAGCAGCTGGCAGCAGAATGCTGCTTCACTTGCAAAGTGAAGCACATTCAGAGATGGTGGCACAGATTCAAGGAGAACAACTCTTCAGAGTTATCTCCAGAAGAGATCAGAACCTCCAGCAATGCTCAGATTAATTACCGTGTTGCAACACAAAAGGGCCCCGGGCTTTGGGAAGGAACGATGCTGCTGGTACCATATGCACTGACCAGGCTTGCAAATTCTCCATGAGAAGATGCCCCAAGAACACAGCATGCATGGAAGGTGACAGATTTACAGTTCCCAGAGGCTTCATTAAGCCACAGAACAAGAATGGCAGCAGCAAGGCAGCCACCCACGCCTGCACAACTCAGAACAGGTACCTCAGCCCAGATCTGAGAGACGCCTTCCAGTAACAGGATTTCTGGCCACCCCTTCTAATATCAGGGCTGTATGCAGAGGAACGTGCACTGCAGCCTTGCAGAGACTGACCAGGGTGTGATAACCATGCTTTCTGTCCTTAGGCTCCTTGGCTCAGTTTCCCTCTTGCTCCTGAGGATTTTAGGAACCAGCCTTCCTTCATTGCTTCCTTCCTTCCATCCGTCCATCTGTCTGTCCCCTAACTATTGCCATACAGCAGGTGCTGGGCCCTAGCAAGGGATACTAAGTTGTCCCTCCTTCTGATCCAAGAGCTCAGAAATCCCACTCACAGCTCCATCTAGTCCAGGGTGAGCACTGAGCAGACACACAGCTGAGACTGCACTTGCATCAGATGACAGACAGTCTGAAATCCCCCTCAAGACTGCAGGTCCTGCTCCACCCAGCACTGGGTACAGGCCTTTCAGGCAGCCTGGCTTCGCTGCTGGCAGGAGAGGATATGCCTGTTTCCAGAAAGCTGGCAGGGAACAGCTGCAGGTTTATGAAGCAGGGTGAATCACCAGGGATGGCAGACCATGAATCAGAAAGCAATCAGGGCTGTCTCCTGTTTGATCTATCCTTCCTAGCCAGGAGCAGAGCTGATGGCACTGGCTGCCTCTGCATGCCTAATGATTCACCCAGCCAACTATTAAGGGAAAGGCAGCTCTGCAGACCCTCTTTTTGGAAGTCCTGTTTGCGCTCCTTGCCTCACACAGCGTGATCTGCTGCCTCCCATCACCTGCAAAGACAGGGTCAGGCTTCAGGGAGCTATCCTGGTCTTCGGGGAAAGCAAGAGAGGGCAGGAGACTATAGTGAAATGCTTTTCCCAAGGAGCCCCGGCAGCGGGAGGGGGGAACCACAATCTGCTTCCCAAGCTTAGAGTCACTTCAGGCTCTGAGCCTCATGGTCCCAAAAAGCAGAGGTGTTGATCAGTGTCACAGCATCAGGATGAACAGGAAGGCCTCATCCTGAATTCACTGACGTAGCCAGGGTCTCTTGCCTTCAGTCATCCTTATAACAAACCCTCAGTACTGATATGAATCACTCTTGAAACCGGACAAGGAGCAGCAACAGTAATTAACACACATAATTCTGTTCTATTTTAAACACTGAGGAAAAATCCTGTTCTGAATCACTATCAATAATTACACATGAACTCTCTGATGAACAGGAAATTGAAAGCTCTGCCACAAGGGTATATTTACAATTACATAAAAACATATTAATTAAACATGAGCTTCATAATGGGAAGTACTTTGCTAACTGAAAAAGTGGTTAGAAGACTAGAAGTACTTCCATAATGAAGTTTACTTGGTCCAGTCCAACAAACAGCAGCTTCATCAGCAAGTAAAATTTCAGCAAGCAATCAAGGAATACAGGCTGTGAAATTTAGTCACACAATGGGAAGAAGTATTTTTATGGAAGTCACGAGAATCAACAAGAGGTTCCTACTATTCCAACACACACTGCAACAGAAATGACAGAGAGAAATAATTCTCTAGGGAAAACAAAATGCATTAAGCTGACAGGAAAAAACAAGTGGCAGAACCTGCAGATGAAAAGGAGGGGTAACAATCTGAAGATTAATTCAAGAAACTGGGAGTTGAACAGCTTGAATCCAGCTTCCCACTCTGACACAGACTTTGTGCATAGACTTGCGCAAGTCTCTCAGTCTGACCCTTGCCTCTCTCTTCCTCCCCAGTGCAAGACCCTCATCTTTCTCTAAACGCAGTGATTTTATGAGGATCTGCACTGAGAAACTCTGCTGATGGAGGAATGCCAGCTGAGAGGCATGACAGGCTCCAGGTGACTGGCAAATTGGCAAAAGCCCGACAGCAACACGATTTCACGGACTCAAAAGTGCTTTTGCCAGCAAATACTATTTCAGCCAGTGAACTGGAACAACCTCTTTCATGATTAGTAAAATACATACTTATAATGAGAGCAATGCCTGGTAAAGTGATTTTGACAATAATTTATGAGGCTTGCTGGTTCAAATACATCAGAGATTGAGAGATGTTAACAATGAATTATAGGAGTAACAGTGAATAACAGTGGAATAACAGTGAAGCAAGGAGGAACCTATGCAAACATCTCAAAAAAATAAAAAAGATAAAGAGTGAGCTCATCCTGCCCTGTGTCTGCAAGTCACAACCTCCTAGGAGGGTAAGAATATACAGTGCATGACTGCCAGGTAAAGCCGGGATCACATCAAACATGAAACCATTCTATGATCTGATTTTCTTGGGCTCTCATCCTACCATGACTGAATCCTTAGGACAAACTGGACCACAAGAACTCGCCAGATGTTGAGCAGTATGGCTCCAGTTCTGGGTGCTGAGCATCTGGGAACACAAGCACTGCACGGACAACTGTGAAATCTAAAATTTCAATGGCAGGACTTGATCTGTCTGTTCCACACCACACCACTGTATTTTTCTTTGCAGACCCAAAGGCACACATAGGCATGCAGACAGAGCCCAGCTCAGAAAGCATATGACATGCACATGCACACACACACACACACTCCTGCTGGATAGACATTCATTTAGTCATCCCAGACACTGCTTGGTACATTTGCCTCAACTTGCACAGTAACAGCACTTAATTAAACAGCAAAGAAAGCCAGGCCTGCAGGCTTTTTCTGCACATGCCCTAAAGCAGCATCTGACAGATGGGGAAAAAACAATGCCAAAGAAAATGAATAGCTCCCAGGCCATTAAAAGCATCATTATTTTAAAGTATTGATTTTTGAGTGATAGCAAGCAAATTGGTATCAAACACTTCAGTGACAACTATTGCACAGATAACTCATACACCACAACTCAGATAACTTCTAACATCTTTGCCAAAGCACACAAGAAAGTCTTGCTGCAGGAAATCCCACCGTACCTATGCTGTAACAAAAGTGCAACCACAGGGCACACTGCTGGCCTGGAGGGAAATGTTCCACTGGAGACCATCTGAGCTGGGTCAGAATACCCTGGCAGCCATCAGCAAACAGAGCAGACGTCCTTCCCTTGGTATGTGCAGTGCAGGTGTGGGCCAATAACTTTAATCTTCAGCAAACTCACTGACATTCTTCGTCAAGGCTAAACTCCAGCCTTTAAAAGCATGACCTCTCTTGAGTTCCCTCTCTGTAAGATGAAAACATTACCACTGACACTTTACCTACCCCACTGAACATCTTCAGAAAGGGCCTCCAGCTGCTTCTCGCCTGCCAGAAAGCAGCTAAAAGTAATTTAAGTAAAGCCTTCCCAGGAGAGGAATTCTAAAGCTTGCAGGTAAAGAGGTCAAATTCACACCATGCGCCATTATCCACCCCAAATTGACAGCCAACATGGATCAGCAGTCTTGACACTGACCTTTCACCACCAAAGCAGGTGACAGCACCAGTGCAAATGTTCAGTCCTCTTCAAAGGCTTTTTTCCACCCCCTCTCTTCTTGATGGCTCTAGTCTGCTGCTGGATTCAGGAAAGCAGAAAGCTGAAGGAAAAAAAGAAGAGAGATGCAGAGAATCATGAACTATGCCAAAGATAATTCTGAAATCAATATATGATTATATGCTTTGCCATCAAGTCCTTTAAGTAGAGAGCACATGATTTCAGAATACCTGTTATGAATGCATTTGATTAAACTGTGAAGTGTGCACTGGATAACAGGAAAGAGCTTAACTGCAGCAGGGGGGAGCATGAACATCTTCTGCTGGTAGAAAGCTGTCAGAACAGGTTTGTATTTACTGCTGCATCCTGTAAATGCTGCTATCAATTCTGTCAAGGCTGTGTACACAAAATGACAGCTCATTCTGGTGCAAAAGGCCTGAAAGCAATTCCATGAGAAAGCTCAGGAAGATCCTTCTGTGCAGTGCAAAGCCCTTCTTAGTGTTAGTGCCTTGAAGCAATCAAGTTTTCAACCTGGTCATGGCAACCCCAGCCTCTCTCCTTCTTCAGCTCTCCCTTCTGATGAAGCCATGTAGCCACTGATAACCACACTCCAGCCACAGGGTTCATCCCATCAACATTCAGTCATGGCAAGTAGGTTGTGGCTTTCTAGCAGCACAGTGGCTTCCAAGTCCTCCCGTTTGCTGCCTGCACTGAGTGTACCAGTGCAGAGACACCTCACCACATCGCCTTTTCAGAAATATCCTCCAGTGTGCCCAGCACACGGCAGAGCAACAGGCTGAGGGCCCTTGCTAGCACTCCATCTCTCTAACCTTGGCATGTCATCCTGGGGCTTGTCATTTCTGTGGAGGCAGCTAGGCTGCGTAAGTTTGTACTGGAAATGGCCTCTAGCATCCTCTCTTTCCCCTGCTTTTCTAAGGTAGAGGGTCCCAACCAGCACAGTATGGACAACACACCTTCATTTATAACCGGCTTGGATCATGCCTGCTTCCATTCCCTATGAAAAATGATGCCAATAAGGGACAGGAATTTGTTGATTCACATTACTACACACAGCCTCTGGACCACAAAAACATCTCTTCAGAGAAACAAGTGGAAATTCCATTTCTTGCACCACTGGAAAGCAGGTCAAACAAAGTTCTTGGGTTCATTAATTAAAGGTCAGATAAGGGAACTTTCTGAAGAACTAGGGACAGGAGAAAAGGCACAGTCACCTAGAAGGCAAGCAATAGTTCTTAAGAATCCTCCTGAGGCTGGGCCCAAACTCTCCAAGACCAGCCCTAGTGCCCTGCCCTTTATTCATCTGCTTCATGCAGCTCCCATGCTCCTGGCTTTTCAGAAGGGAAAGCTGAGCCAGGACACAAAGCTCAATGCTTTGCTTCCATCTCAGCATATTGGAACGTGCTGCAAAGTCAAAGTACTTGTGCCTTGGACTGGGGAGAATGCAAAACACAAGTCAGGCATCCACCGAGGAGGAAAAGCTCCTTCTAAAGAATTGTCATTTAAATTTAGGGGGGACGGGGGGAGCAGGCACACAGAACAGATTTTGGTCAAAATCCCTCCTCCCTGACATCTTTGGCAGACCCTGCTTGACCCTACCTCTTGACTGGGAGAGCACTTTTCCAAAGAACTGAGAGAGGGTAAATTCGTTCTCATTCTGGGAGTCTGTGAGGATCTCAGATCAACAGTCTGTGTCAAAGCAACATCTCCATGGGCACATGACAGTCCTGCTGTCACCCCTCACGATGCTTGCCAAATCCCTCCTTTCTTCTGCCCTGCCTCAAGGTGCTGTGGTTTGAAAAGACTCCTCAAGAGAGATGTAGCCCCCAAACTCCTGCTAATTTTGGTAAGAGCAAGGTATTCAGAGAGAAGCTGTATGCCTAACACACCTGAGCAGTCACCTGCTCTTTGAGACAAGACTGTCTCTCCAGAGAAGAGCACTCAGACCTTTCACTCATATTTTCAAGACTGTTTACTGCCCAGGGGAGGGGCTTACTGAAGCATAAATAACAATAAGCATAAATTTCAAACTCAGCAAGGATTTACATGTTCAGCACCACCCACATACCTGCCAATTAAGTGTTTTATGAGGGGGTTAGCCAAACTGGGTGAGGCAATGCCTGGCTGTGGGATCCTTGAGGATAACAAGGACCTTGGCATAAAACCAATTTTACAACCATTAAGAAAAGAAAGCATAAGAGAGAAAGATAAGAGTGATCGAGCGTGCCTGGGACTGTGTGTCTGTATCCTAGCACTGTTTCACTACAAAGCAAACAAAAAGCCCTTCCCTGACAAAACATTCACAGTCAGCCCCAACCTGAGAGCAGAAAGCCCATGTCTCCTGCTCCCAGAAGTGGGTAAGCAGGGAAACAAGCAGCCCCTCCAAGCACCTAGTCCCCATCAGGAGCTGGAAGGCAGGCAGAGACCAGCACCCACTGTGTGACCAAGGGAAACTCCTTCTGCGTCAAACAACCTCCTCTTGTATCCCACAAGGCCTCCTTTATCCTGAAGGATCCCAAAGCACTTTACACTATTTATACACAGGAACCACTTCACTAGTCATTGAGCTGAGGAGAGGAACAATAACCTTCTCTTTTCTCTCACTGGAAGCTGCAGAAATCAGTGCCTGGCTGTGTTTGCAGAGAGCTCATAGCAATGAGAGTTTGACACAACAAGGAGCAATAGTTCAGATAGGTCAGGGTCAGCCAACAGACAAGGCAAACTCTTCACTGCAGCCTACTATTAGTATTTTAAATTCTATTTTCCCAACTCTGCTAACGGCCATTGTGGGATTCTTTTTGTTTGGGGTTTTCTTTTCCTTTTTTTATTTTTAAGCAGGGCTTTGTCTGCACTGGAGAATTTACCAGTAGCATTAAACCACATTTCTAAACAAAACATTTTGTGCCAAATCAGCTTTCTGCCTGATCCCTTCCTATTCATTATCTTCCTATTCATCCCACTGTTTTTGAGCCCAGCGCTCTGAAGCAAAGCCTCTGGGTTCTCAGTGTTTTCAGAGAGTGCTCACAAAACCTCCCTGCCCCGTAGTTATGCCAGTACTAGAACCAAGTCAACAAGCACTAAAAGTCCTGGGAAGATAGAAATCCTCCCAGCCTCCACAAAGCCTATTCAGGCAAACCTCAACACAAATTTCAAAGCACTCTCCAAATAATGTAGTAGTGATGACCATTTTTTCACTCTCTACAAAAAGCTGGGTTTTTACACAGTGGGTTGAGCTGAGGGCAAAGACTAACCAAAGAACACGTGCTGCATTGTAGCTCCTACACAGTCACTCAAAATTTGGCTGCAGTCCTAGTGCAGTTTTGCTCCCTACAAATCTGTACATTGAAAAGGTGTTCAGCTAAAAGCCAGTAGATTTTCTACCTCCCCACAGTGTCAGGTGCATATTACATTGCAGATTGTCATCTTCACTGCACCAAACTCACAAACAAATCATAGGCCTTAAAATCCCAGGGTCAAAAACTTATGCAGCAGTATTTGGAAGAGAGAGCAGGCAATTTGTGTGCCACCACAAGGTACATCTCTAGCCTCTCAATCACACAGTGTTCTATAATCTGACTGCCTGAAAGATCCTCTGCCTCCTCAAAGCACCCCAATAAAAAAAAAAAAAAGAGAGCAGGTTATAACAGGAGCACAGAGAGATTAAGTGCCTCTCCCAGCAGAGAGAAGGGGTGAATTTGCACTTCTCAACATCCATCCTCCAGCAGCCAAGCTGTCCTGTCTTTTGGAAGACCAATGCAGAACACAACACTATAAACCACAAAGTTTTCATGTTACTTGTTAGCACTGCCTTGCCTGTGCCCAAGACACCTGATTGCAAACAGCACAAAGCAAGAGGTGCACAAAAACCCACACCTGCTTTAGCTTTTGTACAAAACTTGTTTTGAGTGAGTTGTTCCTGTTCTCACTTTCTGTGGTGCAAACAAGGAAATCAAGTCTCTGGAGTCATCCCACACATCTTTCCCAGGCAGCCTGCCTCAGTGTAAACTCCACTAAAATAATATTTTAAAAGCAGTTCACAAGGGATTTGGCAATGGAAACCAAAGTTAACATTCTTACTGCTTCAGACCTGTTGCTGATTAGCTCAGGACCTGTGCCAGCCATGCCAGAGAAAACCTCTGAGTATGCCAGCAGTGGAGCAGGTACCTGCAGTACCAGGACAGTACTGCACAGACAGAAAAGGGAACATCATGCAGACACAGAAAGGGGCAACAGCAGCTCTCACCTCATCATGGCAGCCACAGATGCCAGTGACAACTTCAGGAGCCTCCTTTTCTACACAGAATATCCTCATGTGGAAACTCACATCTGAAAATACCCGCTTTCCCAACAGCAGGACCAGGAATGGACAAGAAATCTCTTCTGACCATCAGTCCTTATATATATCCCCAGTAACACTGTCTCTAGAGTTGTTCTGAAGTGGTCACTGAAAAATTTGAGGAGTTATATTCCTCTCTATAGCTAAAATCACTTTATTAGAGTCAGATCAAATATCAAGCACAGTCAAGGGCAATTAAATGACATTTCATTTCCCAGAGCTGTAAGTCGAAGTTCATAGGAGCTGTCTCTCTCCTGTTGCTATAAGAGCAGTGCTGGAAACAATGCTCAATCCACGCTGCATAAAGCTGCCTTGAAAAGGATCGTTTTTCCAGTAAAATTAAACAACTCCCAGCCAAAAATAAAACATTCCTCCCCCTTCCGCCCTGCCCTTGTGTAGCACGTTTTAATGACTCCACCAAAACCATTTACGCAGCTGTTTTTGGAGCAGCCTGCAAACTCGACCGGGAGGCACCAGCATGTGAATAAACAACCGGGAGGCAAGGGCTGCCTCCAGGCAATTACCTGCTGGCCCTTCACCAAGGCTGGCAGCAGGAGACAAGCTACAAAGAAATCCCTGGTTCCACAGCAAGCACCACTAAGCTCCAAAGAAATCCCGCAGCCCCATGGCAACAAGGGCTTCCCTGAAACACCTGGCTCTGCCGGTGGCACAGGGAGCTGGGCTTGCTCTGCTCCTCTCCACAGATTCAAGCAAAGGCACAAGCAAAGGGCAGCTGTCCATGAAGGATACAGAGCCACAATCAGCACAGCAACTTTGTCAAGTCTGTCTCAGTGTACATCCTGGTTTTGGCTGGGATAGAGTCAGTGTTCCCCTTAGTAGCCGGTGCAGTGCTTAGTTTGGATGTAGCATGAGAACAATGTTGATAACAAACATGTTTTGGTTGTTGCTAAGCAGTGCTGACTCTAGATCAAGGACTTGTCCGTTTCCCACGCTATGCCATTAAGGAGGTGCACAAGAAGGGAAGGAGCATGGCCAGGACAGCTGATCCAAACTGGCCAAAGGGATGTTCCATGCCATGGAATGACAGCTGATCCAAACTGGCCAAAGGAATGTTCTATGCCACAGAATGTCAGGCTCAGGATATAAACTGGGGGGAGCTGGTCTGGAGCTGCTGGTCACTGCTGAGGGACGGGCTATGGAGTTGTGTTGTGCACCATTTGTTTCTTGGGGTTTATTCTTCTGTCACTCTCCTTTTCATTACTACTATTATTATTAAAATTATTACTACTATCATTATATTTTACATTGCTTCAACTGATAAATTGCTCTTATCACAATACATAACTTTTAATTATAATATTTTACTGATTCTTCACCCCATCCCATCAGTGCAGGTGCATGAAGGAGGGGTGGCTGCATGGTACATAACTGCTGGCTGGGGTTAAACCATGACAGTGTAATCATCCACTTCATTTAGAGCTGGCAAGGAAAAGAAAGTGGGAAAGGATTCTAACAGATGCCAGCACAAAACAGCTGGACTTCAAAGGAAGCAGAAAAGTTCTGAAGGGGATTTCTCCACCAAACCACCCCCCTGTTAACTTAGCACTCTATGAAGAAGCTTCAATAAAGGAAAGCCTAAAGTTACTTTGAAACTTAATCCTCCCCACAACCACCCCATCCACCTTAGAGGTCAATTTTCAAGTCAGGAGGAACCATTATCATCTCATCTGATCTCCTGTTATTTTAAAGCTTAACATTTAAAGGCTAGAAGCAGTCCACTCTATATTCTAGAGTAGCACATTCTACCCTGGAATAACCCTCAAATACCAAGAAGACTCAAGAACACTTCAGGAGATGGGAGAAACCATACTTTGTTCCCTCAGAAGCCTCTAAAAACATAACTGGCACATCCCCAGCATGCAGACTTCTTTGAGCTCAGCAGAAAGCAGCAGAGCACTTTGCTCTCCGTTGCTGGGCAGACTCATTATCCATCTTTCAATTCATCCAATGCCATTAGTGAGCAGGAGGGGAAAAGCAGTCCATAGCATGGCTCACTTGTAGGTTAAGACTCTCAGAAAGTCCTTAAGCATTAAAAGCAAAACATACCCAAGAGAAAATCCAAGAACAACACAGTCAAAAGTTTCTGAAGAAACCGAGTCACTATCTTCAATACTAAATGCCCACTGTGAAAATGAGGTTACTCTAGCATAGACAAGGATAGAGGAACCCAGAAAACAAAACTTATCTCTTGCTTTTGAAGAATTTAGAAAAACCCTAAAATCCATGCTGGAAATAACCAGGTCAATTCTAGCACATAAAATATTCCTCCTGTTACTCACCTGAGCCAAAAGAGTGTTCTAGCTCTGACTGCCCAGGGCAGGATAATGCAGGGAGAGGGGACCAGAGCTGGCCACACATGGTTATCAGTGCCAAAAATTATGAGGATACTGATGATCCACAGCAGTTGTGCCCTTATACACAGGGAAACCAGCTTCCCACTTATCCCACTGTAAATATGTTACTGATAAGAATCACATTGATGTAACTACAATAATTTATTTTGGCTACTCTCACTGCTACTCTCACTGCTCTCATGTAAGTTGGCTTCCCCCTCCCTTCTTTTTTTCTTAAAAGATTGTTAAAATTCTCAATGAAGTAGAAACAATAAAACCCTTTTTTCTACAAGGGGGTTCTCTTCCACATGGAGACAGCTGCAGCCAAAGCAAAGCTCATGACACCAGTGAAAGCAAAGGTTTTCCTCTGCAACTGTCTGCTTTTCCCTCCTCCCAGGCTTCTAGCAGCACACCTGCGAGTCAGGACGCACATTCCACAGTGCCTGAGGGCACAAACAGCCCACTGAAGTCAGCAACCACGATCTTGTCCCGGTCTAAGCACAGTGGTTTAAGTTTCCTTTTTTCTTCCTGTCTCGGACACACTGCATACACCAGAGGTGAGCCCTGTGGGGTGCACAATGGACAGAACAGGCTTTTGTTTGGCTCTCCAGAGCCCATTTCTGAGGCTGAGCACAGCCTCATTCCTCAAACATGAGCTCAGCCGGACACTTGCACTCTTTCCCTGCTCAGGAGAAGGAAAAAACCCAGACAACTGGGACTGAAAGGTGCAGGAACCAGCCTGACAGTTCTTCTTCCCCAGATATTGGAAGAGGTCCTCCCAATAACAAGAAATATGTCCTTTTAAAAACCCTCCAAGTGGACAAGGCACATTGGAGACCACACCAGATGTCTCCTGACCTCCAGCAGACCTCCCGCCTTTAGCCAAGTCTCCCAGCAAAGATGGAAAAGGGCAATTGCACATAGCAAGGGGGAACCTGCAACCAACCACAGGTCAATTCCTCATCAAGTGCTACTTCCACACAGGACTGGACTCATCCTTTCCATGCTTCCACAGCCAAAAAAACACAAGCACAAAGCCCAACACTTTCCCATCCACGCATTCCTTGCACACAGCACCTAACACAGAACCACAAGACTTTCCTGCTCCCACGTTTCCATGTGCCTGGCTTCTGCACTCACTGTACACCCCTGTGACGGCACACACAGCTGCCCACCACCTCCCTGGGAGCACTGCATGCAGCTTGCAGTGACCATGGAGAAAAGGAGCCCACCATCTCTGTTCCCAGGGCAGTGTGGGGGTGAGATGTGGGATATGAATTCCTCCCTTCTGGATTCCACCACAGCTAAGAAGAAAAACTGACATTCACAAGCCATGACTCACGCCTGCCTTGTCAGACACTACAGAAGTCCTGCTCACTGCCTGGCATGTCAGAAATGTCAGCATGGCTGCCATCTGCCAGTTGGCTCTGATAGCAGACAAATTTCACCAAAACCATCCTTCCTCCTTATTTTCTTTAATGTTGCACCGTGGTGGACAGTGAGGGTCAGAGTACTCCCTAAAAACCATAGAGGCATTGTGGCTGCTACTTTAGCAGATAATAGGTCAGCAACTCACTGCAGACAAAACAGAAACCTCTCCCACAGTAATTCCTACCTCCCACAGTAATTCCTACCTCAAACCAGTCTTGGTCCCAGTTTTATCTGAATTTCATTAGTGAATGAGCCAACTAATCCATTGTTCATCCTCCAGCTATGCTGGTAAGTCATATGCTTGTACTGAAAGACCTGCCAAGGATTACTTTCAGTCCGTGTTGAGCTGATTGCAGTCCTTTCTGAGATGCACCTACCGAGCTGTACAGCACTTTTCTGACTGGGACTGGATAGTCCAGGAAGATCACCAAGATCCAAATGCAGCCCAGACTCCAAAACACACCTGTTATTCCACCATGCAATGCCAATAGTGCAAACAGTAATCATCGGCTTGATCCTTCTCCTGTCCACTTCTTCTCCAAAGGAGCAGAAGTGTTCCAGGGTGAGGTATCAGACACGTTTTCACCTCATCCATTTGTACAGCATAGCAGATCTTTCTTCCACAACATCTCCAAAAGGTGTTTCTTCCTTCAAACCTATCCCTCTCCTACAGTGGCAAAGACATCTGGGAAACATGCTGCAAATTTCAGCCCAACTCCACCATTTCTCAAGAGTGTCCAACTTCCAGATCACAGCTACAAGGACAGATTTCACCAAAGCACAGGCACTCACCTTTACAACTCTTCCCACTCCCCACTGCTGCTTTCTTTCTTATAAAAGCCAAGAAAACCTGGGTTGAACAAGTGAACTTTGCTCCTTTTGTATCCAGATCTGGCACCAGCCACAGATAAGAAACAATGGTCAATGCCAAACATTTTATGTCACCGACTTCTGCCTCGGCTGTTCTTTATGAAGCCTCATTACCACCGCCAGGAACAACCCGTGGGTCTGAGCTACATCCTCTCTTGCACCTCCCACATGTTTGATTTCCCCTCTCTTAAGAGTCTGTGCCACATACCACATCCTCCACACTCCCTCTCTGGGATACACTCACCTCAGCAGATAGGAGAGGCAGCTCCATGGCAGCCTACAGGGATGCAGGCAATGCAACGTCAATCAGAGCTGCACAGTGTGTATTTCTTGGCTGCACCCTGCAGACAGTGCCTGTAGATCAGCACCCAAATGAACTTAAACAGCTGCCAAGGACCCTCCCTCAACTGTTGCAGAACAGAATTCCTGATGTCCTTCCTTATGCCACTAAACCAGTATCCTGCCTCCAATAATGTCCACCACTACTGGCATCAAAAGCATGCATGAAATACACCTCACACACACATATATACATATGTGTATATATACATATATATATATATCTCCATGAAAAGCCCAGCTGGCATGTCATGGCATCAATTCATGCTTGCATCCTTCTAAGGAGTCAGACTTTCAGTCCCATGTTGAGCTTATTGCACTCTGGCCATACAGAGCTGTATAGCATTTTTCCAGCTTGGACTAGGGTCATAACCACCTGACCAGCACAAGGAATTCAGGCTAGAAACATGGATCAAGCTGGTCACACCCAAATGCCCAGATGCCAAAACATATCTCCTACTCAGCCACGAAATTCCAGGAAAACAGTAATGACCCTCCTGCTCATTTTGCCAAGAGTTTTATTACTGCCAGCAGCCAGGACACAGCCCTGAATCCATTCCCCAGGACCCCAGGCTGTTGAGATCACAACCAGAGGAGTCTGGCAGACACACCAGAAAGGAGCACTGAAGAGAGATGCCCATCAGCCGTGCTGCTACTATGGCAGATCCCTGCCAAGAGGGCCTGGCAGCCAACAGCTTCTGTGCTGTGGGGAAGGATGGAATGAGGCACTCTCCACAGAACTGACAGAACACCTCACCTCCATTCCACACACCTGCCATTCCTCATTTCTCCCTCCACACCCTGGCTTCAGACACAGGGTAGAAGGGAAAAGCACATTTCTCACAGACTGGGAAGATGGTCACCATCCTGGGGAAAAGCTCTGCCAAAATGCAGTACAAAAAAAGAATGGAAATATGGGATGGTTTTACAGTGACATTGTTCATTTCATTTCAGCTTTGCTGTGGCAAAAGAAAAACTACATTCGGGGTCTGAAAGGCAGGATGAGCAAGTGAGACAGAAGGAGACCTGGCCAACACCCTTAGGATCTTGAAGGTTCTTAAACGACCAGGGAGACTTAGGCTTCTGCTCCTCAAAGCCAGAGAAGCTGAGATGAGCTGTCACTTCTAGGAGCCCCCCTCCCTCAGGCTTTCCATGACCTCAGCTGTCAGTGCACATACCCAGGAGAGCTGGAGATAACCCAGTGTTGAGCTCAAGAGCAGAATACAGGAGAGTTGAGGCGTAGAACATCCTCTCAGGAGGCTTAAGGAACAAGGCTGATGAGGCCATGGGAGACAGTAATGGTAAACTGGGACATGAAAAAGCACAGCTATCCTTTTTGTTTTTCAGAGGCTGTCAATGTTTTTTCTTTCTAAGCTTCTGCCTTAGAAGGCACACGAAGAACAGAGGGACAGCATGACTGCTTTACAAATCATCAAATTACCTGGAAATGCCAGAGAGGATAGTCTGCCACAAGCAGACTATCACACATGGTGATAAGAGATGTTACACAAACAAACACATGTAAATACACATTTTCCTTCCATCCATAACCAATAATTCAATGTGTTAGTGAGCTAAGAAGCCAAACTATGTAGAAGGAACAAGTGAATTTGCCAGTGGGATAACCTGGCTGGAAGAGACACAGCTCTCCAATCAACCCCCTCAGGGCTGTCTCAAGAGCTAGGCAGTTGTTTGCCTTCTGTGCATGTGTGATGGAAACAGTTCAAGTCATGATACGACTTTTATTTGCTGGGAATGATAGGCCTGCTGGAAAGTTCCTAAGGGGAAAGAGAGCCCTTCACAGCCACTCCCACGGAGCATTTTTGCTTGACAAGGGAATACCAGCAGCTTTCTTCCACCCCCTTATTGAAGAATGTATCACACCCAAAGAGAGAAACTTTCGGACGCTGCACTGCAAGTAGCAAATAAAACCCCTTTAACACAGCTGCTTTGAGTTAGGAGAAATAAAACTGGTTAAACACTCACCAAATGTACCACAAGAGGGATTAACCACCTCAGAGTCCAGAGCAAAATGAAGTGTCACACACGGGACATTATTTCAAGCACTCAGAAAAGCCATTTTCTTATTGATCCCTGAAGCCAGCATAGAGCAGGGAGTGCCAGGACTTCTACCAGGCAACTGGGGGAGTCATTCTGCTCCACTGCAGAAGCCACAGGACAATGAACACAAGCAGCAGTCTGGAATTAAACATGTTTTTTGCAGAAATACAGCATATGACCAGAAGTATATACAGGTCAGGAGCTCAAAGACATCATCAGCAAACTATAGAGCAAGGATGTGATCTGAGGTGAATTACATGGAGGAGCTCAAAAGCTGCCACCTCCTCCAGCTCGCAGCTGAAGCTTCCAGCAAGGGCATCTGACACAGAAGAGCTGGCACGCCAGAGCAGCTGCAGCAAACCAGAGCCCACCTGTGCAAGCCAGCGTTGTGCCTTTGACAGGGACCTGTCACCAGATGAATAAAGCATAAGTGATGCTACCCCAGCTTCCAACAATCCACAGACTGGGAACTGCCTGTCCTAGGCACTCAAAATGCTTCAGAGAATATAAATGCACTGAAACTTTTGCACTGACTTTTCCAATTACCACAAGCTCAGCAACAGCTCAGCCAAGACAGGCACTCTGCTCCCTCCACCACAGACAGTCCTTTGGCAGCAATGACAGTCACCCAGGAGGACTGGGGCGGACATTTGCCCACTGGTGGCACGCTAAGAGACCCTTCAGCCTCCACAACACCAGCTGGTAAGACCACCCATCACACCAAAAGCTTCCCTAAGAACCTTGGCAATGGAACATGAAAGTCTCAAAGGAAATGTGTTTTCTCAAAAGGAATATCTTTCAAAACTGAACAAATGGCCTCTGATGGGTGATGCTATTTCAATCAACCCTTTTTCTACCACATGAACCCGCAGAGAAAGCCAGGAAGCACTGTAGGAGGACAAAGGAAGTGAAGCAGCGCAATTTAAGGGATGCTGTACGGTAGCCTGAAATAAAGACATGTCACTGCTAAAACTCAACAGGATACTGCAACAAGTTGATTACAAAAGCCCTCAGGAAAAGTCAGACTTTAAAAATAAAAAAAAAATTACCACAGTTTATGTTCATCATGAGAGGACAAGAAGAAGAAACTACTAGTAAAGACTCCTCATGTCAAGCAACACCACGGTGCAGAAATAACCCATTGCCATCAGCTCCCCATCTGATGCAGCTTCCAGAAAAAGAAGGGAACAGAACATGGCCTGGACTGTGTGGTAAACAAGCGCTCGTTCTCCCCCTCCTCCGCCTACAAGGGTCCTACAAGCCCAGCATAAAGGCCAACTCTTTATTTGTACGACAGGGAAATTTAACTGAACAAAAGGCGGAGGGGGGTAATAATCGTTTCACAAGATTTATGGCAACATTCAGAACACCTTCACTAATTCCGCGGGCTGTGCAAAGTTTATGACACCACCCGCAACAGGTTAAAACACTTTTCTAAGGGGGAAAAAAAAAAACAACACCAACAAAGCATACAAGGGCCAAGCCCCTGCAGAGCTGTGCAATGCCACAGGGCGCTGGAGGGGAAGCAAAGCGGTGCTGCGGTACAGCCGGGGTCGGGTGGCCGCGGCCAGGTCCCCACGGGCGCGGGGCGCCGGCAGGGACGGATGGAGCCCGGGCCCCGCTGCCTCACACGGGGCCCGGGGCCGCGCTGCGCCCGGCTCTCCCGTGCCGCCGCCCCAGCCCCTTCCCCGGCCCCGCTCCCCCGGGGCCGCCGCGCCCCCCGCCTCCCCGTCCCACCGGTGCCGCCATTTCGGGCGCTCCGCCTCACCCTGGGCCGCCGCTCCGCGCCGCCGCACGCCCCGACCTGCCGCGCTGCGCGGGAGGGAGGCAGGCGGGAGGGACGGGAGGCACCCTCAGGAGGGCGGGAGGGAGGCGCGGCCGGCCCGGCCCACCCCAGCCCGGGCCACCTCCCCCGCCTGCCACCCGCTCTCGGCCGGCCCGGCTCGGCTCGGCCCTCCGGCCGGGGCCGGCTGCCCGTGCTTTGCGGCGCCGTCCACAACCCGGCTCTCGGCTCCTGCGGCTCACGTTGCCGTTGCCGCAGGCAACACGTTACAGCGAACTCCAGATGGAGGGGCTTTTTTGGTGTTTTGGTTTTTTGGTTTTTTTTTTTTTTCCTTTTTTTTAAGACGTCAAACATTGCTTGTTAAAAGTGTTCTCCATGAAACACCCTGCAAATCAAGCTCAAGCCTTGACTGGCACATTGCCTCATCCTCCCATTACCTCACTTGAGCCACAGCACGCATACCCCTGTGCTGAGCAGCAGCCCTGGGCGAGGGATGCTCCCAGGAAAGGACCCGAGCCCTCAACACGGCTGAGTGGCCTCGCGTGGTTTTTCAGAAGTGGGATGAGGAGAGGAGATCTGGCAGGGAATGGGGAGGCCAGTTTAGAACCTCCTCTGTACTTCCCTTAACTTCTGCATGTGCCCAACTCAGAAATCACTTCATCCTTTGCAATGGGTAAGCTCACTTTAGCTCAGAGCTGCCGGAGAGCCAAGTGATCAAATAGAGCCTTGGGGGATCAGCTCGCGGGCGCACTGACAGATTTGTTGCAGGGAATGCGTGGCAGAAGCTGGAAGCCACAAGAGCCACCGACCCCTGCCAGGTTCTGGCCCTTCTTGCTGGGGCCCTGGGTAGCTGCCACACTGGTCCACTGCCTTCTTGCCATGTCCAGGGATTTCATGCCCAAACAGGGAACCACATTATCCCCCCACCACGGCAGATTTGGGTCAGCAAAAGGGTATGACCAGGCACAAAGTGCTTCTTTGTGCTTGGGAGAGCCTGCAGGTACAGGCGAGATACACCACAGGACCCCACCTCCCCATCCTCAGTTTATTGCTGGAATAATAGATTCTCTTTTTTTACTGCAGATTTACTTGTTTACCTTGAGGAGACTAATTTTACTGGTCAGGTCTCCTGTGGACTAGTATTTTCAGTGTTTGCAGCATCATATATATATATATATATACATATATATATACATATAAACATGCCCTGCAGGCTGGAGAGGCTAGAGCTGGATTATCATAGCCATGCCAACCAAAATTTCCGTGTGACTCATCAACAGCCAGATAAGTAATGAGCACCTCCTAACAAAGCTCTGAACTGCAGGGCCCTGGCTCTATTGGCACTGAATGGGAGATTGCCAAACAGAGCATTTGAAGGTGTATAATGGGCTGTGAGATACATTTATAACTGGAGATTAAGTAATTGGTCTATATATGTTACATACAGGTAAAGATATTATAAAAGAAAGGCCTTATGAAATCAGGCCTAGCTCTGCTGAATTACCAGCTGGCCCGTTACTTCTTCTAAGTGCAGCTAGCTCAGTTCCCAGGTGAAGAAATCTTGAGAATCTGTTTGCATAACAACTTATTCTTAGAAAGGAAAATAAGTTGCACCTGTAATAAACAAGAAATCTGCCCCACAGGAATCAGTGAACAACATAGGTAAACTAACCAAATATAGAGACATTTGACAGACGTACACCCTAGCCATTTACCAGCCAATAAACTGTCAGTGTATTGTTAGCCAATTAGGTCTAAGTGCCTTCTGATATTTCCTATAAATATGAGCTTTGTGAATAAAGAACTGGCTTTTCTGCATGAAGAAACTGAGTCCCATCTACTTATTAGTGCGACAAATATATATGTTTATAGTCTAAGCAATCAACAAGTAAAAAGATCATGAAAAGACACAAACAGAAGAAGGTGACAGGAGAGAAAATAATAATGTGTGAGTGACTGCATGATCCCTATAACAGGAACTCATTAATCGTATGTAAATGGAAGAAGTCCCTTGGATCTGGAATAAAGAAGATAGTAGAAAACAACATCTCAAACGTTTGCAATTTCTGCATTTATCCTGTGGAAAAGCTTCAGACTTAACACTATGGCTTAATGCTCTCTTTTCAGCCCTGTTTTGGCTTTTCAAAGAGATGCTGTCAGCCTAATCCTCTTATGCTTACCCTTAGCATATTGACATGAAACAGACAAGTGAAAGCAAAGCAGAGTGAGGTCCCTTTGCCGGCCTGCAGGGATTTGTGGGGCCATGGTTACTTATCAGAGCAGATGGCTTTTTTGCTTTTGCCCCTACACCTGATTCTGTACACAGGTGCACTGTTGCATGTGCCAGGATAAGGCTTCCCAGGCTGTAAGAAGAGTACTTTCTTGTGATATGATTCCAAAATACCTTACAGATTATGTGCAAAAAGTCACTTGTTCACCAAGAGGCTGGAGCCAATGTGGTGAATGTATAAGCCCCCAGGCAGTCTGATTTTGCATCCTCCCTCATCTCATGCCCCCTCAGGACATCTCATTATTTGCATTTATGCTACAGTTTCCAGCAGTCACTTACAAAGGGTGGCTGCTCCCATTTAGAGGCAGGAGAGATCCTGACAAAAAAGGGGGATGTAGTAAAATGAAGAACTTTTTGGAAATTCTGGTCTCATTTTGGTCTGTTATTAGACAGGTTTAAAAACTAGCAACATACCCCTGGGTCTTCCAACAGGACATTTAATGACTGTGCTGAGAGACAACAAAAGACCTTCCAGTAATAAACCCCAACCCTGCTGCTTACCGTTGTCCAAGCTCAGCCTACTCAAATTCTGTGCCACTTTGTCATCCTTGAAACAAAAATCCACCCTTTCCTGCTTACAAAAAATATATGTTACAAGGAACTACTTGTGCTATCAGTTTATAGCAGGGGAAATGAGTAATAATTTGTTTGGTCAAAAGTGTAGAGTGATTAGTTCTGTAATGCATGAACATCCAGCTGGAGCCATGCCAGGGCACAAGGATTAAAAGCAACCAAATTCCTAACTCTAGTGAAAAGAATGCATGGGATATTAATAAAATAAAGGTTTAGTTATATGGATACAGGTAACAAGGTGAGAACCTGCCCCTCTCTGAAAGCACTATACCCCCAGACATTGGGGAAGTGTCTCCCCTTTTTCTCCTCCATGTTCTGCCTTCCCTAATAAGCTGGGCAGACTCTGGCTGCTTAAAGGAGGTAAAAAAAGACTGGAGATTAATTTCTTCTGAGCTGCCCCCAAGACATGGGTTCCTGGTTAACTCTCTCCCTGCTTGTAAGACCCCCTGTGTACCACCATGGGGGAGAGGCCACTTCCTGGGCAGTGAGAAGGGAAGGTCACACTAGGATCAGTGATTGAAGATGGGAGGCTGATCTCCTGCAGCACCTGTAAAAAAATCTCTCAACACAACCACTTGTAAGACAGCATTTCTTTATTGCCTGTACTGTTTGCACACTAAGAAAACATACTTAAGGTTGTACATTGAAAGAACCTGCTGGTTCTTGCCATTGCAGTACAACAGCACTGATAAAGGTAACACACAGAACTGGCCCCTATTTGTGTGTCAGCCCTGTTTCACGCCTTTGTCTCAGGTGTGCTGTGTACAGAGCGTGGGAGGTGCATGTTCAGAACACCTTAGCATGGATTCCCCTTCCCGAAAATCACTCCTTGCAAACACAAGCAGTCCCTCTGGCAGCACTGTAGGTGTTACTCCAGGCTCCACACCAGCTACCCTGGTTCCTTCAGGGCCTCTTGTAGCTTTCTGATTCCCAGTCTCTGGAGGGTGTTATTGCAGTTAAACAGTGTGAGCCACAGCCAGCCAACAGTAAGGACTGACCAGGATCTCATTACTTTTAGCTCTTCCTTTTACTCAGAAATCCTGCTCTTCCAGAGAAAAACTTCCTCTTTCCTGTCAGAAGTAAAGGGCACCAGGAAGTGCCATGGAAATTCTTTGTACTACTGATGTCTGTAGGTGACTCAGAGCACTTTTCCTGCCTGGGATATTCCCAGTAAAATTTGTGCAATAAATAGACATTGAGAATAACCGCCTCATCCCAAGAGAGGAAAGAGCATGGACAAGTACAGGCCTTCCCTATACTTTAAGGTTTGGAGGTTGCATCACAGCTGCAGTATCACCTCTTGTGCCTAAAATGTCCGTCACATACAGAAACAGCCTTGAAGATAAAAGGGGAAAGGGCACTAACAAAAATCTCACTCAATCCCAAGGCTTTGAGAGCTGCTGAGCTGCAAACCAGAAAGCATTGCACCCCAGAAGCTCCATGCCCAGGCACCATGGCAGCTTTGCCAACAGCAGCACTTCTGGGGACAGTTTCTACTTCTGCCCTGCTTCTCCTTGCCCTGCCCCTTACTGACAAAAAGGCCCCTTCCCAGTGGGAACAGATTCAGTCTGGCTCTTTCTCAGGCCCTTCACCAGTCAAGTGAGGCTGTTGCTCAAGGTCCCTGCAAGAGAAAAAGGTACCTTTCACACTGGCAGCTGCCTTGCGCTTCCATCCAGGTGCATTTGAAAGCACTCTGGTGGGATCTTTCAGGACTGCGGGTAAGGCAGTTCCAAGTTGCTAGAGATTCTTCAGGAAAGAATAAGAGAATGGGAGGAAACAGGCAGCATTCAGCCTTAAAACAGGCTATATATGGCTCCCCTGGTTTGTACAGACAGCTCCTGCAATGGGCTATGAATCAGCAGCACATGCAGCACCTGCGGGTCCCAGGGCAGCGGCTCTGTGTTCTGCAAACATACGATAGGACAGTGAAAAGGTCCATAAGGGTGACAAAGCAATGAAAGCCATTGGGATGATTCATCCTATCAAATCACATATGGAATCTGTTAACTACAATATTGACAAGCCCAGCCAAATGCTGCAGTAAATCCAGGGCCCAATCTAGATCTTGCAGGAAGCAGTGGAAGTTTTCTCACTCACCACAGTGGGCTCTCAGCTGAGCACTGCAGCTGCAGAACCAAGAGGAGATGCCTCCCTCTGAGACAGATGGATCACTACTTAGAGCCAGCCCAAATTTAAAATAATATCTTTCTCTCTTACATGGAAATTCTGTTTAATGCAGACCCACTGTGTCCTCTGCTCTCTGCTGCTAGGCCACTTCTTTGCCAGAAAGAACAGGAACAAGACTTCATCCCTTTACAGGGAACCAACCTCTCCAGACAGAAGGCCCAGTCTGTGCTGCTAGCTAAGACCAGCCAAATTCCCTCAAAGAAGCAGAGGCCTCTAGAGACCAGGGCTGCATGCAGACTTGGGAAATAGAACAGTGCAGATAATATGCACATTTTGGCCTGATTTATGCCTCAAAATTCACAGACTGGGAAAAGCTGCACCTTCCCCAAGCCTCTAGAGAGCTGATACCATCAAATTCAGCCTGCTTGAAAGGAACCCCCAGCTTCATGATACAGCATTGGCACGTGTCTCTTGCTGACACACTGGTGTGCTTTATGTGCAGCACCCTTTCCTCCTGCTGATATCCTCCAGCTGCAGGGCATTCTCCCTCTGCCTGTCTTCTTGTGCTGTCAGCAACCTGGAAAGAGCAGCACAGATCAAGAACACAACCTGGTTACTGAGTTCTTCCTGCCAAGGCATTTGCCACTGCCCTTTAGGGCAGCCATTTAGGATTTACATTTAGGATTGCAAGAAGTGACAGGCCCAAAGACTGGACTTCTCTGGAAGCTGGGCTAGATAAGTCTCACACAGAGAATGAGCAAGAATTTCCAGGGAACAGGGAAAGAAACTGGACACATACAAGAGGGGGTACCATGACTTAGTAATCTGAGCACCAGTATGAGTGGCCTGTGCCTTATTCCCAAGATCCCCTATTGATGTCAGAATCCTGGGTTGTTTGCTCCACCTGTCTGGGCCATCTTGGCAGTACCATGGTAAAAAAGCATGCTGAAGGCACATGCTATGGGAGATGTGATTCACCTAGATGATAAATTAATCTGCCCAGTTAATGAACAGCTAAGTCCTGCTGTGGCTTTAACACAGATGATGCAGGAGGTGGTGAAGAGATAAAAGAAAACAAAATGATAGTTTTCTTGTGAGATTTGAAATACTTTTTTCCCAAAAACTACCTTTTTTAACTAAAAATTTTAGAGCAAATTTCTTTCAGCTAAACAGCATCTTACCTCATTTTAAAACGATTGCCACTGGAACAGCTCAGCTTAATAAGATAGGGGAGAAAGAACCCTTAGAGCTGCATGAAGACTTCAAACTGAAAACACCAGCTTAAAATCTGGGACAGTATGCAACGTTTTTGTGATGAAATATTCAAATTAAACTCCTAATCTTGCAATAGACAGTTCTACCAGGTGAAGCTTTGTGTGCAGTCCAGTCTACACTTGTTGCTTTCCAGGCACAAAAGACAAGGACCTGGAGTCAGGTCTCTTTTGGGATGTAACAAAAGTTAGTCTCTGACACCCCTCTCTTCTTGCCTATTCCCCAGGAGAGCCCACACCAGTCACCTCCAGCTGGGGAAGGGTCCCAGGGTGATGGCTCATGTTCACTGACCTGGCCATGTGCAGCATGGGCTCCATGATGTTGTAGCCAGTCATGGCACTGCACTCGTAGAACACAGCCTTGTACTCCTGCCAGAGAGCATAGCAAGCACCCACAGTGACTGCCAGCTCTCCCCAACACCACTCACTCACAGCCTTGGGAACTGGCCCACCCTCATCCCCAGGAACCCTGCCAAGAGCCATTGGAGCCAGGAGGGTGGCTGCTACCCTGCTGGGGAGCACACCCTGCTCACCAACCCAGGAGGAGGAGATGCTTTTTCAGCATTGAGGGCCAAGCCAGAGTGTCCAAAAGGCAGCACTGGGGGAGTTGTTTGGGAAGAGAAAACATGTGTCCAGGGTTCTTTGATTCCCTTACCTTTTTGTTGCGAGTCCAGAAGGCAGGAAACTCTTTGAAACCCTGTCTCCCCCCACCCAGCAGGCAGGCAGACAAGGGAGTGAGGAAAGAGGCATTAGGGAGCCCTCAAATGGGAAATCAGCCATGCACGTTCCCCTCAGAAAGAGTGAAATGAGGCATCAAGCCCCACAAGAAATACATGAGCCTGCTCAAGGGTTATTGTCTATCACATACAGGCCACCTCATCCTCCCTTGTACCAGAAGGACCTGTCCACACTGGAGAAACAGGGGGTGGGAGGTACCATACTGGAAAAGGGCTCCAAGAAAGGCTTTCTGCCAGCCAGTCTGCCCTGCTCACTGCTGGAGGGTGGCTGCAGAGCAAGTCAAACAGCAGAGCACTGAGTCACACCTTCGCCAGCCTTTCCCCCTCCACCTTGGGCACTTTCCGGGTCTCTCTCTGCACAGCATCCAATTTATTTCCAAGCAGAAACACCACAGCTCCGTCCTCTATACCTTCCTGCAAAAGAAAATAAAGACCCCTAGAGATCCAGCCACTGAGAGCAGATCCTTCCAGCCCAAGCAAACAAGGCCTTCAGTGGCAGCAGGATCAGGCCCATTAGATCATTAAACAGCCATTCCTTCAATAGCCCCAGGGATTTGTGAAGGGAAGCTTGAACCAGGGAAACATTCCAAATGTTCGGTATGTTGAGCTGGAATGGTGACAGAGGGGAGACAGGATATAAGTGCCTCTCAGGAAAATAAGAAGTCTAAAGAAAAGCTGCTTTCCCCATAGGCATTTTGGAATTTGTGATCTGGCAGATCTTCTAAATAAGCTCAGTAATTGTTGTATGTGCAGTACAGTGTCTAATGTGTTGTCTTAAACTCAATGACCCCTTGCTGAAAATCCACTGGCTGAGCAAGTTCACCCCTTGTAAGTTGTCTCTGTAGGAACTGTTATTCCTAGGCAATTCCTGGAGCCCCTTACCTCTGGTCAAACTCTCTGTAGTTCAACTGGCTCACTAAAGAATGGTCATAGTAAGAACAGGGCTCAAAGTTATTTGCACAATCAAGTGCCCTGGGCAGTATCTGAACAGCTTCAAAACAAAATAAACACACAGATGGGGGGGAGGAAAAAAAGACAGACATTAAAATGTACAGATTTAATGTGGCTTGAATTTCTGTGCACTCAGTTTAACCTTCCTCCTGAAAGGAACCTGATATTCAGAGGCTGGTTAGTTTTGAAGATCTTAACATTTGATCTTTTTGAGTCCAAAGACATAAGTGGTTGTTTGTTTGGTTTTTTCCCCACAGGCTTGTGGAAATTAACAGTATTAGAATCCTCCAACCTATACTTTACTCATTCCACTGAGATCTGGGTGTTTTGAAACTCAGCACAATCAAAACAAAACCACCCTTGAAAATTTCCCTTCACCTCTTGATCATCTACATGCAACTAATTTAAATTATAAAGAGAGGTATTTTTGTGTCCCCAAGAAGATATAAGCCACAGATAAATGTGAGTGTTTGGAAATAAAAGACAGGGGGAAACTCAACAGTATTAATACATTGTTACCAAGTTTTAACTTTAAAAAGGAAATAAAAAGAACCACCTCCCTTTCCTGTGCATAGACCAGAGACCAGATCTCCCTGCCTGAGCACAGGTAGTATGTGACCACATTCAGGAGATGTAGCCAGTGCACAGGGGCTGCTTACAAACCATGCTACTGTTTTGGAAGGTCCCACCACGTTCTGCCACAGAAACAGCCCTCCCTGATTTAATGGGCTACCACTGGCTTTGTTACCTTCGACACAAAGCCTCTGGTTCCAAACTGACCAGCACAGGCATCTGCTTTGATAATTCAGCTTCACAAGGTCAACAGGACGTCGTGGGGCACTGAAAAATGCCACTTCCAGGCAGACTGGGGCAAGGGAGCAGCAGCAGCACCAGAGCCCAGGTCCCCTCTCACCTGGACGCTGCTCATCCAGTTCCGCACGGCCACGAAGGAGCACTCAGCCGTGATGTCGTACATCACCAGGATTCCGTCTGCCTTCCGGAAGTACTGCTTGGTGATGCTCCGAAACCTGAGCCCAGACAAAACCAAAGGCACCCTCAGAACCACGGCTGTGCCACGGGAAGTAACAGAGTGGGGTTGTCTGTCTGTCTGTCAGTGCAGGCTCTCTGCAAGGCCTGGCAGCACCCATGCGTGATGTGTCCCTCAGGGCTGGTGTCTGCACAGATCCCTGCACCTTTGAGACAGGCCAGGCAGCTGTGGGTAGGCAGGAATCTGGCCAAATGCTTGGTGCTGAGAAAGCATGAAAGACCACCTTATCAGGTCAGGAATAAAGAAGCAGAAGAATCTGTTTGGGTGGGACAGGAAAAGGTAACTTTCTAATAAAAGGGAAACTGATGGAGAAAACATGATCTTTCTCTATAGTCCGGAAGAATCTGCAGACTAAGCTGTAGCACAGTACAAACTAAGCATGCGTAATGCCTGCCCCAGGGCTGCCAAAACAGCAATTAAGAACTCAGCATCAGTACAGTCTGTTTCCACTATCAAATCTATAAACCAATGGCATTATACATAAAAACTCAGGAGCTAGACACAATTTCCAGGAAAAACTCCTGCCAGACATCTATTTTTTGTTGTCTGTACCTTTTAAAACCGCAAGCTTGTATTTTGTGAATAAATTCCAGCCAAAGCAAACCAAACAAAAAACCAAACAACCAAAACAACTAACCCAAACCTTAGAATCTGTAAGCACTTTGTGACAGAGCCATGATATAACCACAATGATTGCAAACTGATGGAATTAACAATGTCATTTGGGAATTAATAAATATAACAAAAGTCCCGAGATCTCATTAGAGAGCTGTGTATTTCAGCCCTGCACAGGACAACAAACTCTCTTCTTACAAGCCAAGAAAACCTACAGCTGTTATCCTCCTGTACTCTTCAGATAGAACAGGCTTCAGGCAACTTTCTCACTACAATAAGGACACGATATTCTGGAACCCACCCAACTGAGAAAGCACAGACAGTATCTTTGGCAATCAAAGTGCAGCTCTGGAACTGCCAGCCAGGCAAGATGTTCCAGAAGAACCATCAAAGGTAGCATGCATAAGTCTCAGGGAAGTCACCAAGGAGTTCTGCTTGCGTGCTCCAAGGGGTTCTTCCATCTCCTCCTTAGATATTTACAGATGAACACCTCTAGTTAGAAGTAATTAATATTCCTCCAGAAGTAGAAAAGGCTTTTTCTTCTTCCCAGGTCTCCTATTTGGTATCAGCAATGAGCCAAGCTCTCTCTTGTGGGTACACATTAAGACCTGCTCGTTCTGCAGGGGCCTGTGGTAAAGGTCCTTCTGCAGAGACAATATCTTGAATTTGGCCTCTGCTGCAATCTGGCCTCAGTAAAATGTCACACTTTATGTCATAGCAACTCCCCTTACTGCTTGGTTTCAGCATCAAAATAACCACAGGAGTCCCCCCAGAAATAATTATTTCTTCAGCATGAAGCCTAATTTTGGAAGAGAGAGTTGCTTTTCTATAGATACTCCTACTTAGTACATTCCCACCAGCTCTGCAAGGTCTAGCTGCCTGAGACAGCATCACTGGCACAGTTTAGGATTAGAATATTCCCATGACCTTGGCTGCCCCCTGAAGACCTGCCCCCATAACATATTTAGCTCAAAACACCCAGTGCTTATTTTTGTCAGGCCCTTGAGGTTCATGGTCCTCTTGAAATAGCTTCTCATCTTAAGCTTCACATTATATCCTACATAAAATCTAACTTACATGGAGCTAGTGATGGGCCTTCATCTCTAGTAGCAGATGAGGGTCAAATGTGTCCTCTACCACTCTTGTCCTCACCAACACTGCTGGTAACATCTAGAGATATCCCATGCTTTTAAAACTAGAGGACTTCAAATGGGGAGCAAGTGTTCACTGTCACAGAATGCTGCACAACCCCTCTACCAATTATTATTGTGTAAGATTATCTCTTACACAAGTCTATCAGCAGAAGGGACAGTGAAATGGGCCAATAAGCTCACTGACAGAGTCCAGCAGGGTAGTTCAAATCACCTTCCCCACAGGTCATGCTAATTCAGCTGGCTTTGACAGCTGAATCAGATCTGGAAAGGGTCACTGTCCTTTCCACCCTTTGAACCCCATGACATATATCTAAGGACAGATTGCTTGGAGCCACAAGCATGCAGGTCAAACACACGGAAAATGACTTTTCTGTCAATCCTCAGAGCGATCTCCCCAGGCCCTGCTTCACAGTCACAGCTTCTAGCAATCTCTGGAACAGACCTTTGCTGCAGTTTCAGCACTGGAATAGCTGTCATGACCTGTCTGGTCCTTCTGAAGCTGACCGTTTCCCCAGAAAGAGAAACCAGCTGCATGCACTCTTTCCCTTTCCTCCACTGAGCCCGGCAGATATTGCTTACCTCTCTTGCCCAGCTGTATCCCACAGCTGTAAGGCAACCTGGGTGTTATCCACCATTAGACTCTTCACCTGGTAATCGATACCTGGCAGGAAGGTGACAATGATTATGAGGAAGCATGGGAAGAGAGCAGCTTGCCATTACAATGGCCAGACAAACTCCATTTAGTTCAGGGAAATTGCAAGATTGATTCAATACTGGGAGAGGGACCATCTTTACCCTCTAGCTGGGCTGTAACACAGGCAAAATAGCCTTTTCCCAGGCTGCCTTTCCCACCTTCCTTATCCAGATGAACCAGGCACCCTATTACTTACCAATGGTTGCATTGAGCTCAGCCAAGAACCTGTCATAGCAGAAGCGGTGGATGAAGGAGCTCTTCCCAACACCAGAATTCCCCACAAACACCACTTTAAAGATGCGATCTGGGGAACAGCTGGCTGGTTCCAGTGCTTGGAGCTACAATGGAAAAAGACATGAGGCTTTGAAGACATGAAGCCCAGCTGCAGGCAGTGCTATGATTTAGGCAGTGGACCCCTGCACTGTAAATCTGTGGAGCTGAGTTTGATGGGAAGAGAGTCAGACACCAACCCCAGCAGGTATTTGAGGAACAACCCCAGGTAACTGCACTCACCCTGGTTTCAGTGCCAACAGGCTGGGCTCGAGGAGGCAGCGGAGCAGCATCTAGGCCATCTGCATTTTTTCTGCAGTCAGAGTGACCCTTCAAAGTCATCTTAAACCACTCAGGATCTGCTGCCAAGGGCCATCTCTCCTCATCTCCGCTGTTCTCTCCAAAGTTTGTGCTGCCTTCTTCTCCTGTCTTCATCCATACCCCATTGCCTGGGAAGTATTTACAGTTCTTTCTGTTGGGTTCTTCCACTGCCACATCCACTGGGAAGGTGAAGGGAAGGTCCGCAGAGGCCAGTTGTCTGTATTAAAGTCCACAGGCAGCACAGATAGGGTGGGAGAGGGGGAGGACACAGGGAAAGAAGGAGGTTGCAAATTCCCAACCAACCAATGCAATCCAATTAGTGTATATGAAGCTCTCACAGGAACTCTATATATTCACTCCCCACACTCCCTGTGACCAAGGCATCAGTGGCTCCCCTAGGGAAAGAGAGACAGCTCACCAGAGCTGTGCTGTACTCTCATGTGCTGACAAATACTTAACTAATTTTAATAAAAATTGCCACTTTGGATTTTTCAATAATTATTTGCTTATCACTTCCCTCAGCAGTGAAAAAATGAGGCAAAACATACAAAATGAAAGCTCCTTAAAAAAAAAAAAAAAAAACAACAAAAAACCCCCCCCCCAACCAATAATTACTCCTGTATTTTTGTTGCTAAATACCATACAAAAAGAAGTAACAGAATGTGCCCACACAAGAGTAGGCTGATGCACTGGGGGTAGAGCTGATGTGGTAGCTGGAGGAACAACCTTCAAAAGAACACCTAAAATAACCAAGTTAAACTGCTGGAACCACTGCTGAGGAGCAAGGCAGCATCACTGGTTTTCTATGGTTAAAGAACTAGACAAGGAATGAGGAGACCTAGAATTAAGCTGAAGATATTCATCCCCCACAGGTGTCTCTGTTGCTTTCAGTGTCCAGCAGATTGCATTTGGAAGGAAATTAGAGTGACCAGAGTGTACTACAGTCAGTTTCTTCAGAGGCAGGACATCCCACCCCCTCTGCAACTTTTCTGTTAGTGCAGGAATCCAGACAATTCTGCTTTCTCATTCCAGCAAGTACACTTCATCTGGGTTGCAAAATCCATGTGCTGCCATGCCTACGCTTTTTTCTATGAAAGGGAGCTCGCATTCCTGGTTGCCCTCCCTGCATTTGCCCAAATGCCAGCCTAGAGCCAGGCCAGCTGGAGCTCCTCCCTCTTGAAAATGGACACAGTCTCAGGCTCTGGGGAATGGTGCCTATCTCCCAGGGCTGGTAAAATCACACAATGAGTGGGCTCAAGACCCTCTTTAGTGGGAGCAAAGGGACAAACACAAAACTCTGAACAGTGACCTCAGATCTAATGGATTTCTGTTCATGTTTCTCAAGCAATGTGGTGTGACAGCACCAGGACAGAGACCAGGCCAACAACTACTTCTCCCCTTCTCCCATCACCTTAGTTGCCAAACTTCTCCAGCTGTTAAGCCTTTCCAGGAGGTTTCTTCCAGTTGCAGCTAGAAGGAACTTTGCAAGAAATAATTGGGGAGGAAGATGGGAGAACTTGGTTATCTGATTCAATGGACAGAATGAGGCAGTCACACAACCATGAAGGAGCTCTGCCTCAGACCTCACCAGGCAACCCCCCACCCTGGGCCCAAGAATCAGCCCTCTCCAGAGTCTACCTGGTTTTCCCATGAGCCAAGGAGCCTTGAGCTAAATCCTTAAATTACAATCCAGAACTGCAAGCATTAAGGATGAGTTGAAGCTGGAAGAAACTGAGCTTAGACCTGTGTCTCTGGCTAGCACCAGGAGAAACTGGGCAGCAGTGGAACTTTCTGCAGAGACCTGGTAAGAAACAGGGGAATGCCCTGCCTTTAAAACTTGTTTGGGACCAGCACTTGCAGGCGAGATCCAGCTCCAAGCCAGGTCATTGTATATTCTGCATGTAGAGTGGGGAAAAAAAAGAAAAGGCCTTGGCCACACAGATGAGTTACCTGCCTTGGCTAAGGAAGGCCTGGTGTGCCAGGTGAGCATCTGCATAGGTGTAGAGGGAGATGAGCAGGATGAACCCACCTGGAGCCAGGCCCCCTCCTTGAGGCCTTCAGCTGCCAGAAGGAACCCAACCCTTGTGCAATTTGTGCCCTCTCCCATGCCCCAGGGATATGGACTCTGGCACAAGGCACCAGTGGACAGGATTTGTGCCTGAGGAAAAACTGGCACACCTGGGAGTTGATCCAGTCATTTCAACAGAGCTGCCTGACTCAGAAGGAGGCAGCCTTTGTGACTCCCATCCCATTAACAGTCCCAGACCTTCTGGTGATATTTAGATTTGCTCCCTGCATTGCTGCAGGCATAAGCAGCAGCAGGGCCACCTCCCTGTGGAAATTAGTGAACAGTATCCTCAGCTTCATGCTGAGCTAACACCACCTGATGCCATGAGACAGCTAAAGCCACAGAAAAGCTGCACCCCACCACACTCCCAAAACCAGCCAGCATCAAGGTGGGATAACCAGACCCAGGACACAGCTTGACTGACAGGGCACTTCAGTGGGCACGGACTGACACCATGGACACGACACAGACACCCATCTAACCGTTTGACAGGCTTGTCCTCCAGCAGCAAACTGCCTAGCACTGACCCTTTCTTCAACAGGGCATTTTTGTTCTGAGGCACCTGGAAGTTGAAAAGAGAAGGAATGAAGAATGTGATTACAGCCCCAGTTCAACCACTCCCCACCTCTGTAGAGCACTTTGGGGAGGCAAGGCTGGAGCCCTGGCAGCCCCACACGGTGCAGTGATAGTGCCTCACTGGAAGGTTGAAAGAGGTAAGCACAGGGCTTGCTTTTCTCAGTTCAAATAATTTAATTCCTGCAAGAAGCCATCACTGTTGCTGCTTTCTCCTTCAATTGAAAATACATCAAAGTGCTGATGTCCCAAACTGGATTCTTCCTCTAGCCAGTGTTTTTATTTCTGTGGCTTGTTCTCCACTTGGTCTCACAGCTGAATCTTTCCCCACCTGCCTCTTTCTTATGCTAATATTTTGTGGGGCAGACCAATTGCCCTTTCCTTAGAAGACACTAGTACCCTTCCTTGACCTGTACTCACCTAGAGCTGCACATGAACCACAAGAAAGGAAGGAGGCGGCTCAGGAAAGGAAGGGGGCAGCTCTACAAAAGGTGATGTACATGCTCTGCCTTACACCAACATCCCTCCCCATGCTTTCCTCCTACTTATCACAGAATGAACACTTCCTACATCCAGTATTTACCAGCTCCTGAGAGAAGGAGAAAGCAGGACAACCTCTCTCCCAACCTCTTCCCCCCATAGAGGACATTGCCATTCCCAGCAGAGTCACTGCTCTGGCCACACATACAAAATGTGAAGTGAGAGAGAGCATGGAAAGGTGCCCATCACATGGGCACTAGGGGAAAAGGAGAGGTATTCAGTCTGCAAATCTGAAGATTTCTAACATGTCCTTACTGGTTATTTTTGGGGGAAGGGTTTGCAGTCTGCCAGATCTGCCTCTCACAGCAGTTTTGAACTGACCAAACACCTGCAGGCAGCTCTGGACAGGCCATCCTTCATGCTTCCCACAGCCTGGAGAACTACAAAGATTATTCCTTCAATAATCCTTACTGAAGGCTTATTTTAAAAGGCAAAAAAATTAAGAAGCTGTTCTGTTGGTCAGAACTCCCAGGACACCTTTACTGCAATGCAGTCTAAAAAAGGGAGACACTCCAAACTCCACAGAGGGCCTGACCCAACTAGGAGCTTTGCAGGGAAAGAACAAAACATTTTTTACATATGAAACTGATGTTCAAAATAACCTCCAGCTACAGAAACAATCCAGCACTGAGAGGCTCACAACTGTGGAGCACAAATCTCCCAAGGCAAATGACTCCCAAGTGCATAAACAGTCCAGTCAACACAGCCAGGCTGTGGTACAGACAACCAGTGGTTCTCCATCAGGTACAGAAGGGGAAGTTTTCAGTGTTTGATCAGCTTCACTCAAGGGCACTCTCTAGCCACACAGAAGGAGGAAATTGTGTTACAGGCCACTGGAGCTGAGTCACAAGCTTCAAGTCACCTGTGGAGCAAAAGGACTCCCATACAATCTGCTGTGCCACCACCTTACCTGGAGAGGGAAGAGCCTGCAGAGCACAGACTTGGGTAAGAAAGGAGGAACAATGGGGCATGTTTTGCCATTGGTTCTGCCATGCTTTATTGGCCTGCCAGGTTTGTGTAACATTTGGTTTTTCACCAGGATGGTGAAGGACAGATGCGACATCACAGCTGTGTAACACATGATGACAAGGATTCCACAACAGCACATGTACAAGCATTTTGGATGGGAAAGATTCTGGTTTACCAGTGAAATAAAAACACATGTCAAAAGTAGTCAAAGTACCAAAACACTCTTCATGATGAACAGACATGAAATTTGCTCTGTCAACATAAAGCATACAAGCATAACTCCATAGTCAGATGGGTCATGGGTGTGAAACTGAACCTGCAACCCCTGGGTCTTAAAAATACCCATCAGTGGTTTGCACATTGACAGAAATAGCCACATATCGCTATCTGTGACCCAGCCTCTCTTGCCTGGGACAAGAGAGTGCCCCACAGTGCAGTGGGGCCAGGGTCTGCTCACCCTGGCAAGGCAAGAAACTCTTATAAAGAGCAAGGTATTAAGCTGGGAACTGAGAAGAGCAAAGGAGCAGTGACTGAGTATCAGCCACATACAGCCCAACTCCTCCTACCAACCACTTCAAAATCTTTGCTATGAAAGAACCTCTGTTCACCACTCCTTGATTTCACAGAAATAACTCTTCCCAGCACTAAAAGAGGGTATTAAGGCCTTGGGTTTCTTTCTAGCCTGTAAAGGCACTGATAATCTCTGGCAGAGTGTGTGTTGCACACTAGGGATCCCCATCAGAAGGCTGGACTCTCCTTTTTGCTTCTGCAGGGAAGTATTGCCATTTTCTCCCCCCCTTACTGTGAGACAGGCTGGGGAGCAGACCTTCTGCAGGTGTGTGATGATAGCAGCATCTCTGTGAGCCCTTGGAGCCCTGCTTCCCTGTGGACTGAAATGAGAGCAGCCAAAGGAAAAAATCTTATTCCAGTACAGGCTTCAACTGCCCAGCAAGACACAGCCTTGCCAGATGAGCAATGGTGGCAAGAGTTCACCCTGTTCCTTGTTCCCTATTGCCAGGGCTGGGAGAAGGTAGAAAGAAGCCTCTCTGTGCTGTGACTCTGTACTGGGCTCTCTCTTGGGTCCACCTGCAGCAGCAGGTCTTAGCAGAGGAGCACAAGAGAAGAGAGGAGAAGCAGACAAGATTTGCACACACAGAGGTACAGACATGAGCTGTGGTCTCCACAGGCCACTCGCACCCCCATAGGAACCCACAAGCTGATGAAGCAGAACACATGGAAAGAGGAGAAACCATTTTCTTTGCCTGCTTGCACTGGACTCTGCTA
This sequence comes from Pyrgilauda ruficollis, assembly GCF_017590135.1. Classification (NCBI taxonomy): domain Eukaryota; kingdom Metazoa; phylum Chordata; class Aves; order Passeriformes; family Passeridae; genus Pyrgilauda; species Pyrgilauda ruficollis. The sequence continues at coordinate 7,727,663 of NW_024527155.1, forward strand.
CAGAGTGACTGTGCTTATGGCTTTTCCAAGAGGGAGCAGGAAGCTCTGGTGTACATCTACATAGTTAGCAGCTTTAAAAATGAAGACTGAAGAAAAAAAATCTTCCAGATTTTAGAAACACACCTCACCTCTATCCAAAATTGTTATTGACATTATTTTATATGCTCTTCACCTGGAGAACTCCAACCTCTGGACTGAACAGGGCATTTTGTTTCTCATACAGGCACAATCCCTGTGTTTCCTTCCAGAGTCCTTGACACAGCAGTCAGAAAAGCTCTATCATAGCCTATCACTGTCCTCCCTGCAAGTCACCTACTTCCAGATCTTCAGGTGGGGAATAATCCCAGAGCAGGCAAAGACATGGTGGCAAGGATGGATCCAAGAGGGCAGAGCAGCTGTGCAAGCAACATTTGGGAACACAAAAATTTTATAATGAAAAAATAATAAGAAGTAAAAATAGACCACATATCTGTGCTTATCTTGGCATCTGGGAAAGGCCAGAGATTGACAGTTCCAGTTGAGAGAGATCCTGCTTTCTCCTAGTTCTCTGACACAAGGCTCACTGCAGCACCCAGCAGAGTTCACAGGAATGGGGAGCTCCCATTCAAGAGGAACATCTGAAAACATCTGCTACAAACTCAGGGGGTCAGAAAAACTCCAAAACCCTCCTGTACCACTCCATGCCCAGCCAGCTAGCAGCACATCTTAGAATCCATCTTCTTCCTCACCACCCAGCTCCAGGATGCATCCAGCTTGTCTCCCCTCCTTGCACGTGCCCAGTGCCTGGCACAACACACAGAGCCCACATGTGCAGCAGGCAGCACCCACTGCAGCCTTGCACAGGGCTGTGTGACAGTCCCCAGCCATTGTGCCCTGGGTTAAACCCAGGCAGTTGGCAGCAGCAACCAGCAGAGCTTGCCTCCAGCACGGACACAGAGGCGCAGCAAAGTCTGTATTAAGCACAACACCAGGCCCCAAGAGCTCTTGTCATTGTCCCCCGTGGAAGTGACAGGCCCCCAAGTGGTGACAGCAACAGCAGCAGATGAGAGGAGGGTGGTTGGGAATTAAGGTTTTCTTTCTTAGACTAACCAGCTTCTTGGCTTCAAAGGCATCTCGCTCATCTCGAAGTTTCTTGTTCATTTCTCTGCTCCAAAGGAAGACACAGGAAAGACACAATGAAAAGCTTGCCAAAAATTAAGTAAACCCCAACATTTGAAAGTGAGAACTGAAAGAGAGCTTGGGAACAGAGACAAAGATGTTGTTTATAGCCAGACATGTTGGGATTTCCATGTATCCCAGCCGAGGTCATGGGCTCTACATGGTTGCCTTAGCCAGCACGAAAGACTAAATTCCTCCAGAAGAGGGATTACCTCGTGAATTAACAAAGCCTGTAATGTGTCAGAGCTGGCCAAATTGCACAACTCTGTCTGGACCTAGAAAAACAAGCAGAGTCTAAACACTGCTTGAATAAATCCTGTAGCTTTCCATGGGAGAAATGAGCACAGTGCTGAAACCCCTTAGAGGCATAAGAGCTCAGCATTTCCCTCCAGCCTTCACCAGTTCTCACCTGAGGAGTTCCAGCTGCCGAAGGAGGCTTTGTTTCTCTTTCTGCATGTTCTTGGAGACTCTAAACACGTCCCTGGGCAAAAGGTATTTTAAAATAAGGGAAATAAATTAATGGGAGAGAAAATACAAACATCCCTCTCTCAGGGGCACTCATGGAATTCTCAAAGACAAGGGTGTGCCTTATTCTTAGGACAATTCAGAGGAAGCAGCGCTGTTCTGGGAGCTGGGATGGTTGTATCAGAACTCTCCTGCTCTCCTCCAACACAAGAGCAGGCAACTCATCCCCTCCACTTCCTCAGCTGCTGGAAATGGGAAGGATGCTCACTGCCATCTGGATCTGAAACCTCTCCATGTTTTATACAGGTACTATTAGATTTAACCCAGAAATGGGAACAGAACTGATTAGAAGAGAATCTTTAAAGAGAACATTATAGAGGGGATGGTGAACTGGAAAATACGTGGAGAATCCTCCTTTAGGCTGAGGAACATCTGTATTTTTGTACTGATTTTCTATAACATATTAAATTCCCACAAAAGGTAGGTAAGAGTTAGCAGTATCACTCTCTATTTAGGCTCATACGACCATTGGGATGTTTTTACTTTTCCTCAAAAAGTGACAGGCAATCTGATGATTGCTGGTGAGACCAAGGCTTCTAACTAGGATAATTATTCTTTAATTGCATGCCCAACCTTTCCTTTTCTGTCCATGTCTTTGCCCTAACACAACGCCTTTCCTGTTTTTTCCCACCTGTCCTTCTGCTCTTGCTCAATCTGAGCCTCTTTCTGGAGCTTCTGTAATTGCCCCTTCACTGCCTCTAGCTCCCATTTGCTTTTCTCCAGCTCTTCCAGCAGGTTTTCATTCAGGTGCCGGAGCCTTTCGTTCTGCACGCGTGTCTCCAGCTGCTCCGAGTTCAGTGACTGTAGCTGATGTTCCAGCTGCAATGGAAGAGGAGGAAGAGGAGGGGTTAAACACAGAGGAAGGGTTTTGTGCTACAATCACAACTGTAAAAACAAGCTGAAAAAGCAGATGTAAACAATGAGGCAGAAGGGGGTAAAAACAACCTAAGTCTGCAGAGCCACCAGTGGCATCGAGAGTGAACTGGAAGGAATTCTCTCTCATCATGTCAGCACTGGGGAACAAAGCAATGCAATTAGGCACAGCTGAGGAAGTGCTTCAGGCAGCAGGAGCAGCCTGATGCTGTCAGGCATTGCAGGACTCAGAGTGCAAATGGGGGTCAAAGGAGGACAGGAAAAATTTGGGTGGAAGCAGAGTTGTGTCTGTTGGGACTTATTAAGCAGAGTTGTTGAAGTGCATCCTCTAGTTTAGGGGCTTCCTGAGCCCATGGCAGCTGAATGGAGGATACATTGAGGTGCTAAGGGTATTTCACACTACACCTGGAAAGTGAAGTGATTGGGTGGCCTGCTAAAGACAGGACCTTGGGCTAGAGATGCAATTTAAATGCCACCGGGGCGCAGCTGCACTCTAGGCAGCACAAGCCCCCAGCACAACTAACAAGCCTGATTTAGGAAGTTCAAAGCCTGCTGCCTTGTACTCATTCAGTGACTCAATTCCCTACAAATGGCTGGCATAGTCTGGGAAACAGACAGACAGATGTAGCAGCCAAAGCTGCCCATCTCAGATGACATGGAGGGCATTCCAAGAGGGCTCATAGTGACACTGCAGTATCCAGCCAGCCACACCAGCTAACCAGGGCCCTCTGCTGAAGCTGCTGCTACACAGAAGCTCCAGTACCCATCTGAGAACTTACAGCTCAAAATAAAAGCATGCAATCCACGCTTATAACTAGAGAGAAACACCAGGAATCAGGTCTGATCAGGGTAGCAGGTGGCAGAGTCAGCCTCCACATTTACACCTTCAGCTTGCCTTTTCTCTCAGCCTACTTTCTTCCCCTCTCAAAAGAAAAATAAAGCAGCACACCATGGCAGAAGATAAAATGTCTTTTTTTTCTTGCTACCCTCCTCTCTGCCAGCACACATGTACAACTGTCAAGAGCAGGAATGAACAGATCTGATGTTTCCTAGGTTCCTTGAAACATAAGCCTCACCCCTCTCGTCACTGAGGCTAGAAGAGCAAGCCACACCCAGCTTTGCCTGGAGTCCTCCGCTCCTGTGGACATTGGGCAATATTTCAGCAAGACTACATGTGCTGAGCAGTGGAGTTGAGACTGAAAACGAGCAAGCCCTGCTTACAGCCTTCAGATCTTTCAATAAGCCAAGGAATCAGCTTTAAATGAAGCACACCTGCCCCTCCCTCAAAAGTGTCCATCACACTCAACTCTCCCGTTTGTGTGGTCTGTCCTTGGAAGGGATGCTGTGGAATAGCACCATCACAGTACTGGTCTTAGGCCACAAGAGGGACCCGATTACCCACACAGCTCTGTACAAGCCTCAGTTAAGAGCACCAGAAGTGACTATTTGAGTAACAGCAAGTGTCCATGCAGCCCAAGTGCTCTGCTCTGACCCTCAGCAAGAGCAGATGCTACCTAGGAAGAGCATTCCTGAGTTACTAACTATGGTTCACTTCCCTCATATTCCCCCCCATCTATGGTCCCTGGACTAGGGATGCTAGAGGCCACACCACTATTCTTCCTTTCAATGAATATTTACAAGCCTATTTGTTTGTCCAATTCATTTTTGAACTGCTGATATTGCCTGCCTCTTGGGGCCAAAAGTCCAGCACTGATCTCTGTATAAAGAAGTGTGTTCTTCTAAATCAAATTCATACTGGTGTCATTGAGTGTCCCTCACCTTTGCTGTTGCAGGACTTTGGGAATAACAGTTTTGTGTGGACTTTATCCATCACTTTTCTGAGTTCATAAATCTCACGTGCATCTTCCCTCAGTCTCCTTCTCTCCAAAACGTAAAAGTCTAGACTTTCCTGGTTTCTCTTCCTAAGGCAAATTTTCCATTTTCTTAATAATATTAGCACTCTGTATCTTCATACTTGAGAAGGACACAGTGGAATTAGAGGAGATCAGAACTGCACACACTGAAGCACATCAAAGATGTGGGCAGCAGGAAAACCACACCCTCTGTCTTATTCTCAATATCCTTCCTGATGGCATCTCAGTTGTGCTGGCTTTTCCAGCTGCTGGACAATGAGCTGGTGATTTCAGAGAAGTCCTGTTTCATCCACATCACAGCTGGGTATCCAACTGGGATACCCCTGTCTCCAGCATCTTGCAGGCACCTGCCATGACTTTCTGTGGGGGCCACATCTCAGTTCTTGAGACACCAAGGAAAAAGGCATCATCTGTATGGGATGGTCCATTCCACCATCTCGAATGGACCATCCCATACAAATGTGCATGCCAGGGATGGCAGGCTAAAGGAAAGCTTGTGCTTTGATCTTTTATGGGACTGATTAATCATTATGTCATCAAGTGCCCAAATGCAAGTATACAATATCTACCTCTCTAAGTGTCACAGAACTGTTCACTCCAGGTCATTTTGGAGTAGTCAGAATACAAAAACTAGAGAAATCTGGCTCTTTTATGTCCACACACATCTTCCTTGCACACCACAAAAAGCTTCAAACTCAACTTTCAAAATTTTACCCCATCTTCCTTGCCACCATTGTACAATTGATAAGAAGATCATGCCAAGAGAACACAAAGCAGGTAAGAAAATGCATGAACAAAACATTCACAGAACAGCATTGCAGCTGATGACAAACCAATTATTTGACAAACCAGCTCAACACCTTCAGAGACAGGAGAGGACTTCACTAGCTAGAGCCAAATTATCTATTGCCAAACCTTCAGCAGCTGAACACCATTTTCCATCAGAAAATGCCTGAACAGAAAGAAGCGGAGGGGGATGTGCTTTGTTAGAATGGATTTGGATCCCATTACCTTCTTCTGGCGGTAGAGGATTTTCTCCAGCTCCTGCTCTTTGTTGTGCAGTTCCTTCTGGAGCAGGTTACTCCTGTCATGCCTCAGGGCTTCCTGCAGAAGTAAAGACACACAGCTGTGCACAACACTCAGCACAGAGCTGCTCCTTGGCCATATGGGCCACCACCTCTACTTCAGAACAAAGGGAGGTTGCCTTCAAGCCAAGAGAGAGAGAGAAAGTACCTGGCAGACCAGCCTCTCCCTTTCTGCTTTGATCTGTTGCTCCATTTCTTCATAAAGGCACCTGACTTCTCGATCATGATCTGACTCCTTCCTACAAAACACAGGTGCACACAGGTCAGGAGAGAAAAAGAGTACAGAAAGGAAAGAGGAGGGTGGAAACAGATTCCTACTAACAGCTGTGTGGTACTGAGTGGGATTTTAACCAGACTGAATGTTATGGGTGAGCACTGATGCAGCGCAAACCCATGGGAACAGACCAAGATAGAGTAATTTTATTACAGCAAGAAATATCTCTTTTACTGGTGCATCCTGTAACCCAGTCTCTCCTTGCATCTGAGGCAGGATCCAAGCATCAGCCAGCTCCTGGCAGCAAATGGCCATGATGTTCTCCTTACCTCTTCAATGCTTGCTCCATGGACTCCTTCTCATGATTCACCTCCTTTATGTGCGACGAAACACGCAACAGAAACTCTTCAAAATTGGATAAAAGCTCTGGACGCTCCTTTCGTAGGCGAGCCCAGAGCTCCCGAATCTCATGTGGGCTGGAGCAAGCATACAGGAGAGAAGGAAAGCAAGAGAGTTATTGTGTCATCTTATGGACTGTTATTCCAGCTCCAACATGCACTCAGGACAGACTGCTATTCTCCTGTGATGATCTCTGTTACACCATTACAGCAGAGAGGGAAATTCAACAGTGACAGAGCATGCATGTGGAGTGGGATCTATTGTGAGATCAAAATAAAGGAAGTCATCTGCAAGAAGGAAAGAAAAATAATCTAGGAAGCAAACATGGAATGATTGCTTTTCCAAACAGTCATTGATAACAAATTTGGTGTCTACATCAAGACTTGGAGAAATGAATATTCAGCAAATTTGCTGTGTGTTACGGTCAAACTGTTATAGCACACAAAGTTTAGCACACATCACACATCATTGGTGTTTTTCTTACACTCAGACTGTACTGGTGGCTGCTACAGTCCTCATTTTTTTACAGGTTTGGAAACTGAGGCACAAAAAAAGATGCAAATTTGCTGAAGTGTCACATCAGGATAACAACGGAGGAAGCCCTGGAAAACCAAAGATGTATTTTTCTGAACCTGCAATAATGATTACACTGTTTTGACATTTAATTCATTGCAACTTGAACACAGTACTTCCAAACTTCATTCCCAAAGTGTCTTGTAAACCTGCAGACATCACTTCATGTTTCTTTTTAGGGAAGAGCTTCTTTAACTTATTTTTTTTAATCATGAAACACTTTGGAAAAAGTGTCTTGAAAGATACAGAATAATTATACCTATAGTCAGTATCCAAATAGCTATTTTTCTTTACCTATATATTTCTCTCCCTTAGTATTCTTTGTGGAAACAAACAAACAAAACAAACCAACCAAAAAGCTTTTCATTTCCTCTGCCAGTACTGCATGACAGCCTTCTTTTTCTGTCCCAAGTTTAAAAAGTGATAGCACTTCATCAGATCTTCATATTTGAAATAAAAGAACGTATTGAGTCCTGTTAGGAAATGAAACTATTTCTTTCTAGAGAAAGCTGTGAAAATTTTTCATATTCCTGCTCTCACCCCAATTAGCTTCTGTTTCATATTACTGCTTTACAACAGCTGGTTTGGCACAAAGATGTGACATGTAGTAGCTACTAAACTCATTGCATAAAACTGCCAGTAAGTGGTCAAAATAAAACACAAGATAATTCCACTTTGGACTTCTGCTTCTCAAAGCAGAGTTATAAACAGTAGAGACTGTTTTCCCAGAACAGTAATATGGCCTTTCACAGTGTCATCCTGTTGTTTGAAGACTAACAGCTTTCCAGAATTTCTTCCAGACAGAAGTTGTTTATCACTAAAACATGCAGGTGCTTTGCATCACAATGAAAATAAGGAAAAAAAAAAAGTCTGTTTTGTGACAGATGTGCCTCTGAAAGAAGAAAACTCCATCACTTTCAGCTTCTGTTTCCAATCCTGTCCACCTCCTTCCCTAACCTGGACTGCTTCTTGCAAAATGGCAACACAGTTGGAGTACAAAGCCTGAAAAGGAGGACAGCCACAGACAGAGTTGGGCACCCCAGGCCTTGCAGATGTGCATCAGTAAGAACCAGTTATGCATAATGCCTTATGTTGGAAAGCCTAAAAAAAGGCTGGATGACACTGGGGCCTGCAGACTCTACTGGGACTACGTGCAAGGGCATTAGTACCAAGTTTCAAGGCTCACAGGAGCACCCCTTTGACCAGTTTAGCCTTTCTTCAAGATCAGCACAGTCCCAAGCAGCTCCTTGAGCACAGATCCTTCACAGAGACACTTAGAACTGATTGTCTGAAAATATGTGAACAGTCACACCATTTTGGAACAGAGAGCACACTCATCCCCTTTACCTCATCTAACCCTCACATGCTTCTTTTCATTTGCTGCCTGTGCTGGACTTGTATGCCACCAGCTGTTCCATTTTACAGCTGTGTTATGAACTTGAATTTGGGAAACTGTGAAAAGCACTGAGCTAAAAGTAATTGGTACCCGATGAGGAAACCCAGACCGCACTGCATTTGCTACTAAGCATATGAAAACCCAAAGCAGCAGTGCAGAGAGCCCAAGCAGTGCTTCAGAGAGCAAGCAGCTCAGTTCACCTCTTTGGTCTTTTCTGGTACTTTGAAGTTTTGGTACTGCAAGATCAAAAGAGGGTAGAAGCAATGCCATATGACTGCCCTACTTACTCTTCAAACAACTGGGCTGCTCCAAGCTGCTCCATCATGGAACAGAATCGTTTCTCTTCATCATCATCATCTGCAGGGTCCAAGTCATCTGACCAGCCTGACTCGAAGGTCTCCTCGTGTCTGGAGTGATCCATTCTCCCAGCCCCTTGACACAATTCAATCCCTATTAACTTTCCTGGTGGAAGGTGAAGAGAAGAAGAATAAATAAAGTCAAACTGGATGTCATTGAATAAGCTGCTATTTACATGGCAGCCTGACAGAGCTGCAGGAGAAGCCTCGTGCATGCTGCTGGTGCAGGACACAGCTCCTGGTCAGTGAAGTGCCTCCGTTCTGACGCCCCGAGTGATGTCAGTGTCCGGGACTGAAGCTGGCTGCCAGCCCAGCCCAGGCTGCCGGGGCTCCGCTCACATCTGTGTGCAGATGAGCCCCCACCCTCGGCCCCGGGCTGCCAGCACGGGAAGCGTGCCTGGGCTCCTGCGTGCTCAGCCAGCGGCCACACGTCCCCGCGGACTGCGAGCCCGGCCCCCGACTGCACCATGCTGCAGCTCCTCCGCTTAAAAACAGCAGAGGAGGGGCTCGCTACCCTCTGCTCTGAGTCAAGCGCCACGCAACCAGGACTGCCTCCCGCTAGGATTGTGCAGAGCAGAAGGAACTCGCCCTCCAAGCACCTCCTCCTGCCCCGTCCCACGTCCAGATGTCTTCCAGCTATCGGGAGTCTGCTGCGTGCTGAGAATGCCACGAGAACCCCCTGCTATGCAAGGCATGTGACAAATACTGGTGCTGGGAACAAATCCTTCTCAAAGAAACAAACCAAGCAATCCTATCCAAAACACAGCCCCTCATCTGTATACAGAGGTCAGGCCTTCAGCAGGAGCTACTCTTCCTTTCCAAAATACATCTGCTTGGGTCAAAAGGCAGAAATGATATCCCAACTACAAGACCAGGAGTCAAGGATGTTCACAGAGCACAGATGAAAACATGAAGCTGCTCTAAGGGGAAAAATATCCATCGTTATTATACTTCAGGGACTCAACTTTACCTCTTCTTACCTCCATAAATCCAGAATTTATCTGCTTCTCTCCCACTCTTAAAATGTGTTGTAAAAAAAACTTGCAATGTGGAGATCCAGGCCCTATTTAGTTAAAACCTGATGATCAGACAGTTAATTAAGGAGAATGGTTTAGATTAGGCACTTTTGATGTATGCTTTTGAGAAAGAGTCATTATGTCTCATTATTTCTCTTTTACAGATGGGAAAATTGAGATGGAGATGGGAAAATTGAAGTAGAAAATGATCTAAAGATTGTTTTGATATCCTAGAAAGAGCAAGGAGCCCTCTCAAGAAGCAGACTTGATTGCAGCTTGAACTGCTTTCCCTTGATTTGCCCCTGCACACTCCATATGAAAGACAGCCAGACCAAACTCTCGAGTTAGGGCCAAAGTCAGTCTGAAAAGGATTTCAGTGATGCCAGACACAAAGAATAACTATAAAGAAAAGAAATGCAGAAATTAAGTGCTTTGCCTAGACTGGAGCAAGTGCCATGGAGCCAGGCTGCCAACACAGGGTGGTACCTGATACAGGAAGAAAACCTGCCTACCTCTCCCAGCAATGGCACTGAGGCAGATGCCCTCATGATGCCCATGGGACAAATGCCTCATACAATGAGATTTGGGAGTAACCAAGCGGTAACAGAGAGGGCACCATGGATGCCAGTGTGCCCAAATGGTGCCCATTCACCTGCTACATACAGTGCTGGACTGGAAAGCCCCCACTCCCGACAGAACTCTTGTTTCTGCCAAAGAATGGAGCCAGACAAGAAGGACAGAGGCACAGGGCAGGAACAGATGTAGTCAGCAGGCACTCCGTGGAATAAAACAGTCCCTGTACAGGCTGGCCCAAGACACACTTTACTGGGTTTATTTAAAGGAAATCTTTGCAACTTCTCCTCTCACGGTGGCTGTTTCTGACCATTCAAATTGCAGCATTAAAAAGCCCTCCCCTCCCAAGTTGTGAGAAAGCCAGGAGCAAACACAATCTGAGCAATCAGGACAGCAAAATTCAGGAGCCTCTTCCATCACTTCTGAAAACCCTAGACTACCTATGTACACTTGCTTTGACCTGATACCCCTAACACCTCTGCGTGTCCACGGAAGGCGCTGAGAGGTGCAGATTTTCTCAGAGCTGACAAGGCAGATGAGCACCTGTGCTGCTGGGTGAGGACTGTGCTCAAGGATTAGCATTCTCCTAGTGTTTGGAAAAGACAGCAGTAAGAAGCAACAAAGGCTTATTTGCCAGTGTTCTAGCCTACCAACAAGACTCCCACTAATGCCCTTGAACAGCACTGGTATCAGCTGGGGACAGTTGCCAAGAGGCATATTTCCATGCAGATGAACAACTTTCCAATCAGATAGCCAGGCACAGTTTGCAGCATGTACCCTCTCCAGCAGGAGATGTTCTGTGCCTGGCTCTAAGAGGTGAGCAGCACAAAGCCTCCAGGAGGGGGATACACACCCACCCTCTCCAATGATGCTCACATGAGCACCGGGCATTGTTCTACACAGCTGGTGCAGCTTCAGCAGAACCACTGCACTGTCTTTCTTAACAACAAAAAACATCCTGTCACAGGTGAGATTTTTCCTTCCTCTGCCTCTGTGCAGTCCTTACCTAGACCCATGCTGAACTCCACAGGTGTCAGGTATCCTTTATTATTCTGTTCCAAGCTGTCAAAAACAGTCTCCAGCTGCTCAGGGGTTAGGGGGAGCTCACTCTGGAGCCGCTGCAAAGACAAAAGAATGCACAAACTTGAGGCATAGCTCAAGTCTTCCTTGTGACTGTCCCTGCCATCCTCAGCTCTGGCTCACAGCAATATGCCCTTTCAGCACTGCATCCTGCCCAGGGTGTGACAGTCTGCCAGTAGAGCTGAGTGACGACCTGTCTGGAGTCATTGGTGTATTGACTTTTTCCATTACTGGATGATTCAACCAGGACTTCAGAGTGGGAATTTCAGGTTATTTTGTTTGGAGAAAGCTCAACCTGCTTCCTCCCCCACTACAGAACCACTGTCTTTAGCTCACTGCCTGCCTCCCTCCACTTCTGCTCAGAGGTGGCACTGCCAGCCTCCTGTGACCACTGCTGCTCCCAGGAGAGCTCTGAGCAGACTTGCAGGCATCTGGATTCAGTTCCAAGCTCTTGCAGATCCTAAAGGAAATGTTCAGTCCATAACACTGAGTTAGCTTTCCTCTGTCACCTTCTGCCTGCTGGGACTGTATCACTACTCCCATGGACAAGGAGCAGAACAATTCCCCTTCATAATGCACGCCCAGAGCACCTACTGTGGAGGGGCACTCAAAGAAACAAATAACAAAGGGGTGTAGGCTAAAACCTCGTAACTGTCCATTAAACATGTAGTTTTACATAAAAACTTAATAAAAAATTATTAACATAACTATTAAAATTAGGCATCACACAACCCAAAGCAAAGTGAGTCAATATTTAAAGTGGCATGAACCTGTCGAGTGTTATTTATAGATGTGGGGAGAGATGGGGCTGGAGAAAACAATCCACATGTAACCTTTCTGATAAACCTTTAAAACAAAAGTCACTAAGGACTACAGAGAATTCGTTAACAAGTATTTTTTAACAGAAAGCAGCAAAACACATAACTGTAGAGCAAAGTTAAAGTTCAGGTCTAAGGTTAGTTTTTGGATTAGGCTTTAATGATGATTGTATAACTTTGTGATCTCAACTTTATTTAGAGAGGTTGATGTATTGTTCATTGTGCCCCATTTTTTTGGGGGGCTTGTTTCAGGTTTTTTTTTTTTAATTAGACCAAAGATTTTTTTTCCCCCTCGAGATTTCCCATCCACTGCATATTTGATGTTTGTAAGAACAGTCATAACTTTTTTTATTATATGTATTCCTTAAAAATTTTGAATTGCAGTCCCACTTGTCTCAGGAATTCCCTGGAGGTGTGAGGCCCTCCTGGGAATTTTAGTTCCTAGCAGGTGTCTACACCAGTGTTTGGTTCTTAGAAATCTGAATAAGACAGAGGCCACATGCACCCCTACACTTGCCAAGAGTGGAGACGTGCCACATTGTTCCCTGTTTTGCCACCCATGACTTCACAGATCCTCCCAGGACAGAGGAAGAATTTTTTTCCCCTCACCTGCATGTCCACCTTGGTGATAAAACCCTTCTCATCCTTGTCACACAACTGGAAGAGCTCCCTTGCTTTCTCAAGCATCTCCACCTGCACATCTTCCAGTCTGCTCATTTGGCTGGGAGGAGAAACTCGGGGAGCCACCCCATCCTCCTCACCCCCTTCCTCTTTTCCTTCCCAGCGGATGTATCCCAAGAGCACTCCACTCTGGTTCTCCATCTTCTCAAAGTCTTCTTCTCCCAGGCAGGGCCAAACACAAGAGCTGTGGGGCAGGAAACAGAGAACACCCAGTCAAACAAGACCCTCCATTTCCAACCCACACATGATATAGTTAAATGCCTCGATGGTTGAAAGAACATTCAGCATCCGTATCTGGACAAAATAACTTTTGAAGTCCCCTCTAAACCCAAATTTCCATGGTTCTATGAACTGAGCAGCGGGGGGAAGGGAGTTTGTGTCAGAGACACACCACACTGAGGCACACACCACATGCAGGTAAACCCTGTACACAGCATGGGTGTGCTAAGCCTTCCACGCGTCTGTAACCTTCCAGCCTGCACCCTGCAGGGGGGCTCTGTTGCCATCTCTCCTCCCCTGCCTCAGACCCATGGTTCTGGTCAGAGTTCTTTGCTGGTGAAATCCAGGTGCCAAGGGAAAGTTTCAGTGGAGACAAGAGGGTGGGAAGGGAATATTAAAGCACAGGTAAATCTGCATGGGAGCACAGTGATAGTCCCACGTCAGCTAAGATGGGGCTCAAACACTGTGAGCTGCTCCTCTCTGGTCTTGGTTCCTCTGGCAAGAACATGTACTTTCCCTTCTCTTGTTGCTTTTCTGCACCACACCTTCAAGCACCAAACCTGCATTAAAACTGTAAAATCATAGAGCAGGATGAGAGCAGATAGGAGGATGATCTGTGCAAGTGACAGAAGAAAGAAGAAATGTCACTCCCAGCCCTCTCCCAGTCAGGTCTTCTGTCTGGCCTTCCACCTCTGACATTTTCTTGTTAACGCTTTCCAAATAGTAGCTCCATCTTTTTGGGTTTTTTGTTAATGCTGTTACAGTACAAAGAAAGGTCAGACAATTCCTACACTGGGAAAAATTTAATAAGCTGGGCACTCCTGACCTCTTGCCTTCAAGCCTCTGTTTTGAGAGCTTATGAGCTGCCAAACAGAATTTTAATCTGAAACATTCACCTTTATAGGAAGGAAACCACAAAACTATGGAGACATTTCAGAGGCCAAAGAAAATATTTCCCATCACTTACAAGTACCTAAAGCAAAAAGGAAGGGGAGCACCCATTCCAGCTTAGCACTGTGACTGTGAAAATGCCTACAATGCATCCCTACACCAAGCCACCTTCTGACTTACTGATCTCATGGAATCAGACACCTTCTCCAGACAGCTCCTCTTCAGCAACACCACCACATTTTTTGAAGCCTTGTTGCACTGATTGCTTTAGATTTCTCTGTCTGCAGACTTGTTTTCTGCACTACAGGGCAGAAGTGAGCTGTGCAAGCAGGCTGAGAGCAGATTTAAACAGTGCTGGACAAAGAGGGCATGAGGGTTGGGTTGCTTGTGTTTTTTTAACCTCCAAGAAATTAAAAGCCACATACAGATGCCACGATAACAAACAAACTAATTCTGTTTGCACTGTTGGTACAATGGGAGGATAAAGAGCACGATGGCCAGGAAGAATGTCACATGTGAGAACGATACGAAGTTGACACAAAAGGAGAAGGCAATTACGCCCCACGCTCTTCATTACTGCTGGTCCGTGAGCCAGCGGGTGGTTCTGCTTCACAGAACAAGCAGAACACTTCGTTCCCCCTTTCAAATCAGTGTTTTTCCAGGGCACCTCTGTTTCAAATAAGTATCTGCTCAAGTGACACTCAACTCTGCAGAAGACTACCTATAAATGGGGACTATTATATGTTTCCAGTCCAGTAAACATCCCCAGAAAGCAATGGACACAGAGTTGGACCCAAGCTTTGGAGAATACAGCAGAGGAAGGAAAGGGAGAAAGCATAAAAAATAAGGAGGTAGACCATGTTTTTCTCTCTTGCTCTTTCTCAAACAAACCCTCCTACCAAGGATTTTTTGTGTTATGGAGCCAACATAGCAAAATTTGGAGAGTAAAGTTAGTTTCTATACATTAGCTGGTCAGCTTGCTTCTGATGGCAAGTCTGTGTATTAGTAAAGAAGTCAGAAAGAGCACCAGCTTACTTTTCACTTTTTTACTTTTTCAAGTAAAAGAGGCAAAGCTGGACTTGAAAGAAAAATAAAAAGAACCCAAATATCTTATGCTTCCTAGATTTTACAGGTGATTATGGTGAGGAATAACAGCCACACTGGTGAATGATAATTACTGGCTTCTACAGGCCACCCTCCTGAAGGTTTTTTCCAGACCCTTTCCTTCTGCAAAGATACAGCCTCAGCACAAGCAGCACCCTGTTCCAGACAGCAGCAGAGGTGGAAAGCAAAAGGCATTTCAAAGCAAGAGCCGTGACAGGATTGTAGAAAAGATCCAGAATAAGAAAAGGCACAAATAAGCAAAGTTTTCTAAAACTTCCCTCTAGCTGCCTAAGAGACACTGAGAACCCCAGAAGTAAAGATGACCTTACTTTCTTATTATCAGCTTCATCAGTTCCAGAGCAGCCCACACAGTTGACGTCTCCCCAGCTTTGCTGCAGCAAACAAAAGGTGGTGCAAGGAGGATGTTCTGTTCTCTCTCTGAGACATTTTTTTGAAGCTGAAATTCAACCCATTACATCCCTACCTCTAGCATTTCCTCATTTTATCAAAAGCCCAGCTGCACTGTAGCTCCCAAACGCTGGCTGAGTTAAAAGCCTCTTAATTAGAAGAGCTGACATGGGAGCCTGACATGGACAAAAGTCTGAAAGGATTTCACTCGTGTAAAAGACCAAGCCCATTAATTCAGTGTTCAGAGCAGGAAGTCTCTTGTCCAAGCTGCTTCAAGTGGCTTCAAGCCAGATGTGGCTTTTTCAATGGTGAGACAGCACTTGCAGAGGAACAAAGCAGCAAATAAGAGAGAGCCCTAGGAAGCAAAATACATTGCAGCTCTGATGGACTTCTCTCCCAGAAGCCTGTGACTGAGAAATTCTTCCTCTCTGTCCCTGTTTGTAAGGGCACTGCACGGTGCAGGTGGGGCACAAAGCCAATCTCAGCCTAACGAGTGCTGTCATACCTTCCTTAGTTACAGATCATCACTGCAAAGGATGGGGGCAGCAGCTTCATCAGCATGATGCACCACTTTGAAAGAGACTGAGGTCATTGGAGTACCAGAACTGTGGACTGGTACATCCAAAAGGAGGCAAGCAGAGCTGGCTTAAGTGCAAAAAGATCAGCTTGGGAAGAACCATGCTTTCCTAACACAAGGGGTAAAGGCAGAGAAGATATGTACAAGCAGCTAAGGCTTTTTGGTCAGGCAAACCTGCCAGGCTGTGCCAGAGAGATGAAGTCAAGCCACCTCCAGTGACAAAGCCAGTGGTTGTTACCAAAACAACTTGTCAGGATTAGTTTTTCCAGGTCCCTTCTGGCAGGAAAAGGTCAGCACCTAATCTGGAGCCAGGTCAATCTCTGCATTTTGAGCTGTTGACTTCCATCATAAAAAGGTGTGCAATAGGTCACAGACAAGTTGGTCTAGCCTAGCATCCTGCCCTCAACAGTGGCTGTGAAGGAAGAGTTACAGCAGGGCAAGCAAAGAAAAGACTTCCCTGAAGACACCTGCCAACTAATAACCACTGTCAGCCTGGGGCAGTTCCTGAGCCACGTAGTTCCTTCCTTATTTCCCAAGACACTTGTGCAGCCTCCCTTTGAAACTGTATGAAAGCATTCCCTTTTTCCATGAACATCTGACAGAAACAGGGTGTGCTGCAGCCAGTGGGTGCTGACAGAGCTTCATGGGACTATTCCAGTTTTCTGGGTACACAGTTCAACAAGCATCAACTCCATGAGAGATGAAGTCCTAACTTCAAATAAGCCCTTCATCTCTGGGAACTGTGTTGGAGACCAAAAACTCCTCTCCCAGGGCCTAGGAGATGTAATGGGAAGATGGGAGTGCCAGGGATCCAGAAGGCTCCAATTGCCCTGTCCAGAAATGTTCTTCTTGAGCCCTGTCTTCCCCCACCCACAGGTTTGTCTGCCTATGCTCAAGGTCAGCTCTGATACTGCACAGTCCAGGTTTGGGCAGTGTCCAACACCTGAAAAGCCTGATCCAGAGCTATGGATTATACCAGCTAACTCCTGCCATAGTATTTGCTGGGGCCTAGCAAGCAAAAATTCACCTGCTCCTGCAAGACGACTTTCCCAGAGCCTGGAAAGCAAACAAGTCTTCTCAGACACAGCACACCACAGGAAACTACCTGTCATAAAGACAGCTAGCACTAGCTCCTGTATTTCTACACTGAGGAAACTCAGACCAGTCTTACATGACTATTTTAACTACCTAAGGCATAAACTGAGGTTTGTCCTCTGCAAAGCTGTGGCAGAAAGTCAGCTGGCTCCCACGGGCTTGGTATTGTTTAGGAAAATCATAAGACCTGAATTTTAATCCTGACTCAGCTGGCCATATGGCCTTGGGTAAGTCACGTCACCTGCCTATGCCTATAGACTGTCAGCTCCTCCAGTTTGTTTCCTGATGCTTGTGACAGCTGGCACTTTAAGGTTCAATATCTGGAGACTGGTAATTACATGTGAAACTCAAGCATCCAAATAGTTCATCCAACTTGAACACAGAAACTGCAAGTTCCAACAAATGGAAAGAACAGAAACGAGTTGCTTTTCCTGGAAAAGGGAGGTACTACTTTCAAGGTAGCACTACAAGGCCATCATTTCCAATTTATTGCCTAAAAAAACTCCTTCTCTTGTAGCTGTAAGCAGAGTTAAAGAGGTACAGGAAAGTCACGGATAAAATGCTATCAACAGCCAAGCCCTTATCTAGGTGACCCTGACCACCACGAGCACATGACAACTTTGGGGTGGCAGGGTTTTTTCGTTTTTTCCACAGCCCAATGAGAAGTAGGAAAGGAAAGTGAGGAATGCAGCCAAATTTCCACAGCTGGTCCTTAGATGACCCTAGTTACTGCAGTGCATTGTGCATGCATTGAATACACTGCATTCCTAGCAGTCCTCCCCAGTGCAAGACAATGAACTAACAGTTAATGAAGGAGGGAAAAACTAAGCACAACTGGCTGAGTGGCTTACCCAGGATTACAGAACAAGGCCAGTGTTTGGGTCCTGTAGAGGGAACCTGTAAGGGAAAGCCTTGCTGTACCACTGAATTTTTGGTGACAGAGTGGTAGAAGTGAAAATTAAAGGAGAATACTGTATAGCTGTACCACAAACTGAAGTGCTCAGATACTTGCTGGGAGGTTTCCCAAAAGACATCCTTCTGTATCTCCGCCTAAGACAATATTATTAGAAACAACAAAACCACCCCCATACTAAAGCTAAATATTTAAGCCATTTATTTAAACAATTCAGGAGAACACACACCCTTTCCTTTCTACTCCTGATGCAGAAAAAGAAGTCTTACAACTTCAAAGGAAGGAATTCACCAGGTGTTTAGGTGCACAGTGATCACACTCCTGGTGCATACGCTGGATGAGACAGGTTTGATCCCATACATGAGAAGTTATTACACAAAGAGGAGATGAAGGGCTGGGTAAGGAATCACTGCAGCACAAGTGATCACTATTGCTCCAACACATTACAAATGCATAACAAAAGCAGGCCAAGATGCAGCAAAGCATTTGTTGCTTGGTCATGGAATGGAAGCATCGCTCAGGAGCAGGTAAGAACCAGGTAAGTTTTACAAGAAAGGGGCAATAAAAACTTTACAGGTCCTTATACCATTTTATATCAAACATATGCCACTTCCTCTGTTTGTTCTACGTACCTTCTGCTCACAAGGTTTTGAAAGCTAGCAATTGCTATAAAAATGCTCGTTGTAGGTCACGGTCACATCTACAAATCCCAGATTTTATAGCACTGTGAGATTCAGTGATCAAATATTGGTATTTACAGTTGTTATCCTGGTTGCAGGCAAAAAGCAATACGCATTGACAAAAATCCCAGCCTGAAAACTGACCAGGTGAAGGCAGAGCAGAGATCTTGCCAGGGAAAGACACTGACCACTGTGACAAACCAGCTTCCACAGATGCTGAATTTCCAAAAGCTGCTGAAAGGAACTGGGTACTCACTTGATGAAAATTATTTTTAAAGCCTCTGCTGAGGCTCAGTCTGAAAAGACTGGGAGAAGGGCAAAAAGAAAGTAATTACTTCTCTAGTGTACTTTGTTCAAAATTAATTTTGCTCTTTCCCTTCTCTAGGAAAGTTGTTTCCGTTGTTTGGAATTTGTTTGGGTGGTTGTTGGGTTCTCCCTTCCCAAAGGGAATGGCAGGAAAAGAAATAACTGAAAAATGAGAAAAACATCAATTGTTTTGTGAAGGTTTTTTTCTTTAAAAAAACTTAAGAAACCCATACACACCCTGGGCAGAAAGCCTGAAATCAGGTGTTCATATCTAGAGCTACACTTCACTCTCTCTCTTTTAATTGCCTGCACTTGACTGTATCCCTTTAAGGAAACAGGAACAAATCCAGGAACCTTTGTGTTGTTTATTCAGCAGCGGATTAGCCCAGCCTGATAGCCCTGAGCTAACCCCTGCTGCCATATCTTGGATGACTTCATCATGGGATATGCAGTAGGATACCGAGGTATATCCCAGAAACACCCACAGGTTCAAGAACCTTCATCATTCTGAAGAGCAACTTAAAAAGAGGCTCTGCTGCAATTCACAACTTCCCTCACCAAAGCTCATCAAAGAGGAATTATCAACTTCATTATCAGCTTCTTGATCTTTGTTAAAAAAATCTTGCCATAAGGAAAGTTGTTTGATTCAGACTCTATTCTCTTATCACCAAGCAACCTGAGAGTGGTAATGGTTCTCTTTTTCCATTTCAAGAGGTGAACAAATAAACTTGTTAAATCTGCACTCACCCATGCTTCCCGATTCAACAGCACAACAGAAACCACGACTGTGCCAACAACTATCAACATAAGCAGTCTGCAACATAAGATAGGTATCTACAGCATCCCAAAACGACATCCTTCACCCCAGAATGGCCACAAATCCTCCATCACACCCTCGTGCTGCTCCCCAGCTTTGGCACTGCCAGCTAGTGGCATTTTGCAGCTCTCTCACACTGGCACAGCACTGGCACAGCAAACAGTGAGGGAAAGTGTTTGCACTGGAACCTCTCCTACTAATTGGGCTTTTGGCTTTGCTGGGTTGTTTTGCTTTGGGAATGGAGAGAGAAAGCATCAGTTTTTCCTCTAATAATATTTGGGCCAAGAGTTAATTCTCAGCAATTAAAAACAAAATCCAAACCACATTTTTTCCATAAACAGCTAATAGTCTTGGATCTGTCAGTGTAACTAGCACACAGCTGATTTCTCAGAAAATAAAGAGCATGCCTGCAATAAGACATGACAAATAACAACAGCTACTTTAAAAACAAGTCATTTTCATTAATTCCTTCACTTTATAAAGGCTAGCAGGTTTCCTGAAGCTTTTCTTTAAAGAGACAGAACAGAGCATTACATCAGATAAGGATTCATCTTATATACTGCAGCATTAGCTGAACATCACTAACAGTGCTGTGAAGTTGGATGCTGCTTGGAGTTCAGCAATCAGAAATTAGATCATGCCTAACACCACGTACGTTGACAACAAAATATGTGCTCTGCAGGGGATACCTACAGACCAGGCAGGAGGCAAAGAAGCTTTATTTGCCAGCCCAGATGTGGGAAGAAGAGGATAGAAGACAGAGGACTTGGCGCTTGACATCAGATACACTGGATCATTTTTGGTTCAAAGTAAAAACTGAGCACTGAGAGCCCAGGCTAAGGAGAACCCTGAACTCTTCTACTTCTCTTTTCCAGGGGTTGTTGAGGCAGGTAGGAATGCCCCATAAGGAAGACAAGATCCAAAACTAATCTGGCATTTAAATCTCTTCAGGAAATGACACAAATCCATGGCAGATCCTCAGCTCGTTGAATGGGACATGAGTGGCAACTCCCTCCTGCTTTATCTGCCCCTTTAGAGATGGGAGCACTTGTGTGCAGACCAGAGACAACAAGGATTCAGCACCCTTCTGCTGGGCTCATGACACCTTTTACTGAACAACTAAGGTGTCATTGAGCTAAAAAGGACCTCAGCTGCTGCAGCTCAGCAAGGACACATCAGGAGAAAGGCTGCTGAGGGGACGCCTTTCACACCCTGCAAGCAGCAGAGGCCTCAGGTACATGAGGCTCTTGCCCAGCCCTCAGGAATGCAACCACACTTGGTGTCCTGCAGACAAAAATTCAGGATGAAAGCAGGCAAACCTCAGTCCTCTGCTGCTGGAGGGCCAGACACATTTCATCGGTGTTCTTGAAGTATGTCTAAGGAAAAATTATGCAGAAACAGCCTTTTGTTTAATAAATGGATAAAAGATTCTAAGGGATACACAAAGCTTTGAATGTTAAAATTTGGGTGTTGTGGAGTTGACTGTGTAACCAATTACCGAATGGCAGTAATAGTGAAGAACTGTCCTCAGTCACTGCTTCCTTTAAGAAAATAATCCAGGAGCCTCAGATTAAGCTGGTGATGGCACTTGCACATCAAAGAGGAGGCAGCACTTCTCTACAAACCCTTTGAGTGTGTCATCTCACTGATATGAGATGCTGAGAATGTCACAGGCATTCATGAGCTGCAGAAGTGGCTGTTTTGTTCTGCTCTGAGTTTGTCCATGAAGGACTATGAAAAAAAATAGCTGTTTTGGGGAAAATTTTCTTTTCCACAAATAGCTAAAAGAGTCCTAGGAGAGTATCATCCCATTTTTATGCTAGGAAGATAAGGGCCATTAGCTGCTGTAGGAGACAGCAGGGCTGGTTCAGCTTGTTCCTCAGCATGAATAGAGGCTACTCTCACATCTGCAGAAACCCCCTCAAAGTACATCAAATCTTCAACCCAAAGGACCACGGCATTTGCTGCATTTCACCAGCAAAATGTCTAATGAGCTGGACTTGGTGCTCGAACAGCCAAAGGCCAGGCTTCTCCCCACAACTGTCACAGCCATCACAGGTACTGAAATCCACTCGGTTCTTCCTTCGAGTCCTCAGATTCTAGCTGCCTATGTCATACCAGAACAAAGATCTGCCTTTCCATAAGAAGCTGAATCTCTCCATGACAGCCTCACACCTTGTTTGGCCTCAGCAGGATCCTTCCTGAGCTGTTGTTACATATGCACACTCACCCAGCAGAGTCACTGCATAAGTCAGTCACACTCTCTAGGCTTCTTTTGAGTAGTTTTCACCTCTGTTGTAAGAGAGAGAAACATTTGGCGTTGCTCCATGGAGGATGAGCTTTCTGCCACCCAGCCTCAGGATGCTAAACAAGGAAAGTGTTCATGGCTTCCGCCAGGTGATTCCCAATCTTGTTCTGCCACTTCTTCATTAAATTTCCCAACAGCCACCCACTGACTTGAGCGTAAGTCCCTCCTGGCTAGTTGCAAGTTTTCCTCAGCCACTTCAGTGCCCTCTTTGTACAAAGGCTAAAAATCCTGTGACAATGCCATCTCACCCAGAGTACCACAGGTGTAAGCTCAGAGAAGTGCACAAGAGCCTCACCTTTGTTGATCAAAAGCCTTTGTCTTGAAATCAGCCTCACGCAAAGAAAAATTCATAGCCTTATGCTGGCCTCAGATTGCTACCTCAGCATGCACAGATAAGACATCAAACCACAACATCAGACTGCCCAATCCTTTTCTCCTTTCAAAGGAAAAGCTTCTTTTTGGTAAAACATTTACATTGTTTACTGAATACATGTGGTAAACAGTGATTTCTTCTCCAGCTGAGCCAGCAAGTTCTCTGCAGAACCTGAAACCCCCTTACCCAGAGGATTGGGTACAACTGCTGGGGGGGATGCAAGAAATTCAAGCATATTTTTCTCATCCCAAGAAGTTCTCCAATATTTTGGGAACTGGCCACCACTATCTCACCCCCATAATATTTTCTAGGCTACATGTTAGCAATGGGATGAGCGGGAAAAGCTTTACCTCACTGTTCTGCACTTGCAAGATGCACTTAAAAAAATAAAAAAGGTTTGCAAATATTAACAAGTAGGAATAAGTATGGATAGGATTTCTAGGCACCACAGCTCCCTGCACAAGTATCTCTCTAGCTGATGCTGTATTGGTTTTGCCCAGGAGGGATGCAGGGACAGTTTGACCTTTCTGCAAATGTTGTTAGAACAACAAACAGAGCCGAGACAGATGGGTGAAGCCAGTTTCCAAGAAGACTGTTAACCCATTCTCTGCCTCCCAGAGAGGAAAACTGCCCTGTGCACAGGTGTGTGACACTTGGTTACCTCCCACCTCTTGCTACTTGCCAAGAGTAAGGTAAAGGTAAAAATTCACTCCTTTCTGTGAGCTCAGAAGGTGTTGGCTATGCTGTGTAAAACACCTTTCCTGAAATACCAGTGTAACCTATGCACTGGAAAAGGGTGAGGTCCATGCCCTGAGTAGAGACACTGCCTGGTTGTCAGATCATTGAGGGGAGCACAGGTAAAGTCTTGAATCCAAATACCACCACTCCCCCGCTCCCAAAAGAAGAAAGGATCGGTCTGAATGTACAAGAATTCCAGGATCTAGTACAAGATACCAGAAATATCCTCTCCTTTTCTCATTCAGAGGGGACAGTCACAACAAAGTACTGAAAGCCTCAGACTTCTACAAGACAGAAAACTAGAGAATGTTTTGAGCAGCCACAAGCCTTGAGCTTCTCCTCCACAAAGCAGGATAACACTGGCATGTGAAGGGCACCTGTTCCTGGCATACCAGGCACAGCTTAGTGCAAAGAGCAATCAAAGCAAGCAACGGCATTTGAAGCAAAGTTGGAAGCAGATGCTGTTTGAGAGGTGCTTTTGTTCAGCGTGTACAACTGTTATAGGAAAAGTAAAATCATTGCAGGGTTGGGGGGATATTCCTCTCTGACAAAATCTGTCACTGAGCCAGAAGCCCATAGCAGGAACAATGACGTGGGATTACAGAAGAGGGTGGAGGAGAATAAGGGAATAGCTATGTTTATGAGAGATAGTTGGAGATTTCCTGCCAAATGCTTTTAAAGAAAAATTTCTAGTTGTCCTCAGAAAGCATGCAGCGGGAAAACCTTAGTCAGACCAGCACAAGTCAGTAATTTCTTTTTTAAAAAAGAATAAAAATAAAATTACAATCTCACACATTCCAATATTCAGCTATTACTCCAAATCAGCAGTTTCCCAAATCAGCAAGTCACTAGACTCAGTTAAGCATCTCTCAGAACCACATCAGAACTGAGCAAGTTTCTTCAATTCGACATTTGCAAAGACCTCGAGTGATCCAAACTGAAGCATTAATTAATTAAGTACCCCCAGCTCTTGAAAACCAATCAATAAATTTTCCTTTCTCTGTCATGGGACTAACACCTGGTTTCTGCAGTGATATACAATGCCACTGCACTCAGTGAGCTCCACTCTGCTGCTTTAAAGCAAAAGCAGGAAGTCGGAACAGAAAATTCCTAGGGAGAAACTCTGCTGAGACAGAGCAACTCACACACTCGTCCAGACTTCCTGCTAAAACAATTCTTTGCCCACATGAGAGACGTTCCTCCCTCCCCTCCACCCCATTTTGTCTCTCTGCAGGTGTCCCCAAATACCTGGAGCAGCAGGACAGTGTTGCTCCCCTTCCCTGGAAGCAGCAGTGTATTCCACAGCAAAAAGCTAGCGGGGAAGGAACACGGCCACTGTAAATAGAGGATCAGAGCCGGTCCAAGCCAGGAGGTGTGGTCTGCACTGCTCCCTACGCATCCCAGCCCCCTTCCAACATAGCCTCGTAGTCCTGGTTCAGAGGGCAGCACAGGAAAGCCTGCCCTTGAGCTTCCAAGGTAAATTCCTTGTAATCCTGCACAGCTGCGAGGGTGAAGGGCTTTCTGGGCTGCCTTAGGCAAGAGGGGAAGAAGGGGTAAGAAAGCAGATGATCCCTCATCTCACATTGAACTTACCTTCCCTGAGAAACTCTGTGTTTCTACTTAGCTTGCTTCCTTGCCCTCAACCAATTTCCACCAGGCAAGGGCTGGAAAATACCCCTGTGAACGCTGCCTCAAGTTAACTCCAGTTTTACGAGGCTGGCAACCTGTTTCACAAAGAGAAGCACAGAGAACTCGGGAAAAGAGAGAAGCAAAGCATGAGATGACGCGACAAGGAGCATGTTTCCAAAGCATCATAAAACACACACCAGGGGTGGAGTGCACATCCCAGGACTGTCTCACTAAAGCAGCCAGCCTCAGAAATGCCACCCTCTGTCCTGCCACTGACTGATAGAGCACCACTCTATCCCACAGCATCCCCAAAAGGAAGCAAAGCCATCCCTGCCAGCTGACAGCTGGAGACGCTGAGGGGGATTTGTCGCTCAGTGGCAGCTCCAGAGTCTCCAGGCACATGAAGATGCTCTCAGCTGTGTCAGGTCCTACTAGCTAACCCTGAGGTCTTCTCGGGAAAGGTGACAAAGGAAAGACAAAAAGGAAAGTGTTAAGACCCTGGCAGGCTGGCTCTTCATCACCAGGTAAGATTTTATGTCCTTTTCTGACCCTACCCACCCCAAATGTCTCTTTTGTCCAGGAAACAAGCTTTGCCATACAAACCATGAGCAGGCAAGCCTGCCCTCAACAGAGAGGAAAACCCCCTCTTCCACTAAATTTCCATTGAAAAGACTCCAGCTGGTGCCTGAGAAGCAGAGACCTCATCAATCTGCAAAGAGAAGAGCTCCAAACAGCCCCATTCTCCCAGCAAGAAGCAAATGGGACCTGCAGAAGGCAAAGATGGGTCCTGCTCTATTATTTTAAGATGGTTGTTTCAAAATCCAGACTGAAAAATGGACATGAAATCTACTACAAACAATCACAATTGTCTTTACTAGAGATTTAACAGGGCCAGAGAGCTCCCCTGAGCCATCTGGGTGGTCTCTGTGCTAGCAGAGGGCATGATCACCTTTCCATTTCTCACAGGCTCAGCTTTGCCTCAGCTGCAGGACCCCAGATCCCCTGGGGCAGGCTCTAACAGTGCAGCTGTGGCAAAAACCCCAATAAAATCAAACAAACCCATACCAAGTGAGGCATCTGCCTCTAAGCAGGAGAATTTACTCACCATTTTGTTCACAATTGCTGCAGAAGTCCTGCTTGACACTGACCCATGGTCTTGACTGGGATGCTGCTAGAACAGCACAAAAAAGGGAGCAAAATGCTTTCCTGCACCTTGCACCCTGTCCTATCTCTAATCTCCTCCTGGGGTTCTTTATAAAGGTTCTTTTAGCACTGACCACAACAAAAAAGCTTATAAAACACACCAAAAAAAACCCCAAACCCCCATACTTTGGAGGCACATTAATGAGTCCTTAGTGTTACACGGATAAAGGTCAGGAAATACAAAAAGTTATGGTTCCCATAGTAATGCTAATTCAGCCATACTGCACATCCTGTGTATTTAGTGGAACACATTGAAAAGAAAAAGGCTTCATCTACCAATGCTTAAAAGGTTTTTGATTTAGTAAAGACACTTGAATACCACCCCCCACACGTAACATTTATTGTTCAGAGCAGTGGATTTTCAGATCGAATTGGATTAAGCCAATCTAAGCATCACTCCAGCTCCCCATATCTAGGGCAATAGCAAGAGCTCTCAAGCATGATTACAGCCTGCACATTATTTGCCCAGCCTGAATAGAGGAAAGGGATCCTGGCGTCAGAGTGGCTTGAGTCACCAAATCGCACAAGTCGGCACAAATTCTGCACTGGGATGCAGCAGGGACTTGGTAAGAGGAGAGGGGAGACAATAACCAACCAAGCCCCCCACACCCATAACCAGCAGGTGTTAATCCATTCCTACAAACACTCATTAATTTGATACAGACAGCTTGAAATATCCTGCCTGGCAAGTCTGGGAAGAGGTGAACTACAGCCACGCCGACCTTTCTCCAGCACAAATCCATGTATTGCTCTGCTCTCCCAGCTCCTGAGGGCTCATCTCCATGCTTTGCATAAAGCCTACACCACTCTCCGAGAGAGAACAGCTACAAGTGGTCCGTTTGCATTTAGCGGCTTTAACTGAGCAACCCGATTTGCATAGGAAGACAAAGAGACTTTTCTCCATAGGAAATCCATTAAATCAAAGCGGTTTGAGCGCCCCGAGCAGAAGATTACCCCTCTGGCTACATGTCTGGGAGAAAGGAAAGGCAGATCAGGCATCCTACAAACTCCTTAAAGAGGAAAAGAGGATAAGGAAGAAGGAAGGCAGCTGTCAAGCACAGCAGCAAAGTGTGCAACAGAAGAAACATGAGCATTTGTGAGGGCGCCTACATGTCCTTTAATAATGTCCTCCCTCCAATAAATCAGAACTTTTTTCCTAGTTCCCATGATCTCATACAGAAGGACACAGTTCAGGACAACAGATATCTCAGAACTTCAAAAACCAAAGGAGAAGAGAGAGACACTGCTGCTGAATAGGTTCTCAGCCCTGCTGGACACCAGGTCACCCACAGAGCCCTGCTTGGAGGGCACCGAGCTGGCAGAGCTGTCATGGAGCAACATCCACACCAGAGTCTGCACAGGACACAGGCACAGGGACACACAGCAGAAGCCCTCCTGCCCACAGGGTTACTGGGTGGCTGTTCCCTCACTCACACCCTTGCACTCACCTTCCCTGCTGGGCTCCAGCATCAAGTCTCCATGTTTTAAAGAGGCTTTGCCACCCTCCCCGCAGCTGAAGAGCCTGGCTATTCCTCTGAGCTGCACCAATTCCAGTCAGCATCTAGCCACGCCTGCTAAGGGTAACAAGGTTTTGGTCATGCTTTATCTTATCTAAGCAATGATGACGCTTTTCTTTCTTCTTGGGCAAAGCTCAGGAGCTCAGAGCTCAGCACCTGCCGAGGAGGAGAGCTGGGCAGGGGCCAGGAGCTTCGGCCTGCAGCAATTCACCCCAGAGCAGATGGCTCTGCTGGCCTGCCTGTCCCACCCCACAAAAACTGGGCATTCAGTCCACAAACTAGGACTGGGGGAAAATAAGGCTCAGCAATACATACACTTCTACAGTTTTTGCCCCACCTTCAGCTCAGGTGCTGGCACAGGCACACACAGCTCATCTTCCCTAGACATGATACAGTCCCACTATTCCTTGCCAGGAGACAAAGCAGAGTTTTACAGGGAGGCAGAAATCTTGTCTGGAGATAAGACTTCAACATCTCGTCATTCTGTCGACCTATAGGTCACCTACCACTTCAGTTCCCAGCTGGAGATGAGATTGGTTTCCTCCTCTTCATTTTCCAGATGGAAGAAGATGGGAAAATGAGGCAGATAAAAGTATTACTCTTACTCATACATGTTATGCTGAACGAAACGGAGAGGAATTCAGCTACTGTAACAGTGAGGGCCACCAAGTTCCTGTGGGAAGTGTTAGATCTGCCTCCCTGCACTTGAACCTCTGCCCAGCTCCCACCATACTCAGCCAAGGATTTACAGCTAGCCTGCAAGTTTGCTATCTTCTTTTTCCAGAGGCTTGACTCACCTAGCTATATCCAAACATAGCTGAAGTTTTCCCAAAAGGTTTGCTTTCCATAGCCTAAATGACATATTTAGACATTCCACAATTTTATTTTTAACACCACACAGCTACTCCTTCAAAGGTTTGCAGATACCCTGCCTGCTATTCATTGGAAGAGCTTGAAGTAGGAAGCAATAAACAGGTAGGTACATTACCTTCATTGCACAGTTACAAAAATTAGGCTTTTTTCAAGCCTTTACTGCACTGCTTTACCTTCATCCAGCACATGTGCTAAAGGCTAATTCTTTCAAAAAGCTGTAGGATAGGTCTCCAGAGCTTTCCCCTTATTCATAGTCTCGTCTGTCCAGAAACACAGGTTGCCTCAGCCCAGGATACCTCACCTGCTATGAGCAGGGACACCTTTACACCTGCCAGGATCTTACCAACAACACAAGCTCAAGCCAGCCCCAAGCCCACACTGTGCTGGACCACCACAGCAAATCTCAGGAGGTTCACAGCTCCCAGGCACATTTTCAGAGCTCTCCTGCCATCCCCAGAACAACACAAGCCTTTCCTGCAGAGCTTTCAGGTGTGAGTAATTCTCAGACATCCTTCTGAACCAGGCAGTCCCTTCCACACAGATGGGGCAGTACCTGTGCAGAACAGTGATACAAAGTCTTGTACCAGCAGAGACTGAAGGTACAGCAGCAGAGGCAAGAGCTCCTCCTTCAGATGACATCTCTGCTAAATTAACTGCAATCACACACTTCACTGGATAGAAAGCAGGGATGTTACAAGCCTCCTTGCTCTCACTCTTTTTACTTGACAGATTTTCCTTCAGTTATGTCAAGCAGATAAGAACACTGTATCCTTCCAAAGCATTGCACCATATCTCATTTCCTCCAAAACAAACCTATGATTAGATTAAAGCCACAGTCTCTGGGAGCACAAGACAGTATTTGTTGCTGCTTTCGTGCTCTGTCACACAAGGTTAAGAGAAAAACATTTGGTTAAAAAGTCCACAGGGCTTACCAGCCATGTTACTCCAACCTGAACTAAGCACAGGAAAGCCCAGCATGGCTCCAGCCTTCATTTGAAAGTCCACAGTACCACAACCCACTACTACTTTGGGTGTTGTTTTCTCCCAAAGCTCACAATATTTGTTATTCCACTTGAGGCACCTAAGTCCTGCAGTCAGGTGAAATACTGAGATTCAAGCATTCCTGGCAGCTTATACAGATACAAAGAAATCTTCAAGACAATCAGAAATAAGCAGGAAAAAGCAAATCAAGAACGTGACTTAAAAGAAAAAAAAAATTATGCCATTTTATGGTTTGGTTTTTTTTAATGTTTGGCTGGTGGTATATAAACACTTAGGGTTGGCACACCTTTTGATCATGTGGCTGGAGAGGAGCACCTGGTGCTCCTTGCCACAGCAGAAGCCCATGGGAATACTCAGCAGATCCATCCAGCTGCTTGCACAGCTGCAGAGGTCAGGTTTGCTTAGCAAAATGTGCATTAGGGCCATACAGAGGGAAATTGTTCTCAGCATCAGCCAAGGAATTAAAGGCTAGGGATGCAGGATGAGGAAAAGAGAACGTTGCTAGGGAAGTATTAGGAGGGTCAATCAGGACATCCACAGCACATCCCATTCAAGCTGCTGGGCTAGGGGTTCCTCCAAAATACACAGTGACAAAGGACAGAAGCTCTTGCTAATTGTTGCAATTCTGCTGTTCTGGTAGGACAGCAAATGAATCCTGAGAGATTCAGACACACAGAGTAAACCAAGTATTTCCAGCCCAGACTTTACACGGACAGCAAGCCAAGGCATCTGGCAGGAAGGAGGGAGATGCTGCTCCACTCAGTGGAAGATGACACATTTGCTACAGCTCAAGTTTTTTGTCACTGTCCTTAAATCCAAGATGAGCTCCTGCAAGCAGGGGAGGAGAGGAGAGAGGATTCAGTGCCCAGAGCAGCCTTATGAAATAAAAAAGATTCAGACAGTGAGTAGCTGCATTACAGAAACCAAACCTAGTTTGCTGCATATAGGGATTGATTTCCTTAAAGCTCTCTGACCATGAAGAGCATTGTGCACAGAGCTCAGCCCATGTGACTTCTGTTGCTGTCAATTGTCCTCGTCCCATCAGTTCATTTTCTGAGGCTGCCTGGCAAAGTCATGAGGAACAGCATTTCCCCAGCACTGTCTGTGTGCTGCTAAAGACAGCCCCACGTGGAGCCCTCCTCTGCAGCACCATCTTCAGGTCAGTAGACAGGAGGATCTCGACTCATCAAATGCATCAAACTGGGCTGTGGGGGAGAAATTTTCCTATCTGATGGTGACAAAACAACCAAGCAGATTTTCCAGTTGGATAGCTGATACTCCCACTGTAGCTTGCTACAAGAAGCCAAGAGAAGAGTGATGCTCCAGGGAATGAGAATATATTTTGCCCAGCAAGATTGCTTCAAAGACACTTTATACCATCTTATGAAGGATTCTAAAATTTTATATCTCAGGCCTCACATCACTCTCTGTGGAGCAGGGTGTCCTGGCAAAAGGAGGATTCTTCCACCCCAGCTCACTGCAGCTTTTCAGAACCTCCTCTGGACCACCTGAACCAGCCAGTGAAAGGACAGACCAAACTGATTATCTGTTTAAGTAAGAAAAGCAATTCCCATAGCCCTCAGGAGATGTATACATATATATATATATATATTCATCTACATATAGCTTGTTAGATGATCCTCAGAAATAAATATGGCTCAAGAACATGAAAAATAAGATACAATTGCCCCTGAGCCAGCATAAGGCTAAGCTAGAAATAAGCTAGAAATAATTCTGAGCCCCCTCTGATGCAGAAAAAAACATCAGAATAAGCAAGAACTCAGCAGGCCACAACTAAATAAGCAAGCTGTGTTTGGATTATCCTGCCTCCTCAGGATATTCCTGAGTACAGCCATCTCCCTGTGTCTGAGACTCTTTTCCCCTCAGCTGACCTCTTTTCCCCTCAGCTATTTTCAGGAAATCCTACAGGAAGGACTTAGGTTCAACACACAAATTCACCGAAGCGCATCCCATGAGTGCAAGATATTAAAGAGAAAGACGCCGCAGTCTTAGGCGAGGGAAAGCTCTGGTGCTTTTTTCCTTCCAGAGAAGGAGAAGCAGCACCAACACAGCTGCTGTAGGAACCTGCAGCATCTTCATAAGGCGCAGTGTCATCTGCACCTGGACCACGGCAAAAAAAGACTATTCCATGAACAAAGGATGTTGGAAAAAGGAAAAGAGAAAATAGCAAGGTCTCCACTGAGGTTCAACAAGAAAGACCAAAGTTCCGTGACCTCATATCAAAGGAGCTTGCAGACTTCACAGCGACAGAAGAGGAGAGAAGGCGAAAGGGGCAGCAGCTCCCCATGCCGGACCCCAGCAGGGCAGCGCTCCCCGTCCCGTGGCACGGCCGCAGCTCCGCCTCAGGAGCGCTGTGTGCGGGGGAAGGCAGCGTTGCACAGAACGTGGATGCTCCGTACCCGTCCGTCACCGGCGAGGGACCTCGGACAGCTGGGGACGGGGCAGGTGTGCCGCTGTGGCAGGCGAGGATCTCGCAGCACGCAGGGCCCCCAGCCCTCCGCTGCCCTCTCCCCACAGCCGCAGAGGAGGCCGGCGAGGCGAGGGTGAAGGCGCCGGCGGGCCCTTCGCTGGGGCAGCCGCTCCTCAGCACCTCGGCTGCGGGTCCCGGCCGGGCACAGCCGGCAGCTGCCCCGGGGAGGGACCGGCCCCGGAGCACCGCACCCCCGCCCGGAGTGCCCGCACGGCGCTTACCTGGCCCGGCCCGGCGGGAGCGAGCGGCACCTGCGGCCGCCCTGGCGGGAGCGGAGCCGCCGCTGGCGCCGGGCGGCCCCGGCCGGAAATGAGCGGGGCCGCAGGCGGGCGGGCAGCAGCGGGAGCCGGGCCGGGCCCTCGGGATAGGCGGCACTGCCCCCGCCCCGAGCCAGCACCCCGAGGGCCGGGGGAGCCCGCACCCAGCCCCGCTCGCAGCCACTCCCCCGGCGGAGCCGCCGGCCGCGCCCGGGCGGCTTTATGGAAGAAGGATCCATTTCACTGATTAACAGCACCGGCTGGCGGGTTAGTTCTGTTTTACAGTCATTAGAGGTTAAGGAAGCTGTTTGCTTTACCAGCTGCATCCTACAATGCTAATTACAGCACTTGTCCCCGTCACGTG
Organism: Pyrgilauda ruficollis; assembly: GCF_017590135.1. Classification (NCBI taxonomy): domain Eukaryota; kingdom Metazoa; phylum Chordata; class Aves; order Passeriformes; family Passeridae; genus Pyrgilauda; species Pyrgilauda ruficollis. Next base: position 7,760,049 of record NW_024527155.1, read on the forward strand.
ATAGCACATAACAAAGTCTCTTGCTAAAGTTTCTGGCTGTCAAAAGCCAGGACAGAGAGGAGCCCGAGCCCTGTAGCGTCCCGCAAAGCCGCGCAGCGCCAAGCCCCAGCCTGTGGGAGGCTCTTGTCCCTGCGCCGGGCGAGCCCAGCTGCGCAGCCCGGCTGCCGTGCCCAGAGCCCTGCGCTGGCACCACGGAAAGCCCCGGCCTTCCCACATCCCGAGGGCCGGTGGTTTCCATGCACTCCAGCTGGAGAGTAACCGGGGCAGACCTCGGTCACAATAGGCAGACACACAAGAGCCAGGACATCTATTTCACCAGCAAGGAAACAGACTCTCTAGAAACATAGGTCAGTTTCCCCAAGAGGTGGTCCCGCAAAGGAGAAGTTTCAGATTTGTGAATAACGTTTCACTAACCCTTTTACAGATGCCAAACATCTGCTATTCCCACAAGAGGGTGCTTAATTCCTCCTGGAAACCCCAGTCTTCCACAGAGCTCCGATAAACAGAGGCTAATAGCACTTGGGGCACTTAGGCTTGTGTAAAAATGCAAAAAGGCACCTCGAGATCAATGCCCCCTTTATTTGTGTACTGATAAATGTTGACCCCACGAGGAACTTGAATGAGCTTGGGCCTAGCAAAACAAACCCACATCATACAGCACATCCAAAAAAATATTTAATAAACCTTTAAACAGTAAGAGAAGCAGCCTACCAGAGCCAGGTAAATATACTGAGAAAGTTTTTATTAGAAGATACATTTCTGCCAAAATAAATAGTTACATTTTCTTCAGCAAAACATTAGAAAATAGAAACAGGAAGAAAAAAAAAGCATCAACAATTTAATACTGAACTTTTAAAGTGACTGTGAACACTACTTAGTGACATTGCCACGTAAATACATAACTTGTTATGCTATTGCTGGTCTAGTTGCTGCTCTGACACCAGTAATTTCCACAGGCCCTCCACATGTGTTGTGTGCTTAAGCGTCTTCTCAAACTCAGTGGCAGCAGTGGAGTCCCAGGACACACAAAGCTCAAAGAGCTGCTTTAGATGCTGTTTTCAAGAACAAGAGAAAACTCCAGAAATGAGAGGTATTTATTTCAGAGTTACATTTCCAAGTCCTCTGTTTGGAACTAGAGTTTTGTGCTCCCTGTGCAGGAGGGCTGATGTGGATCCACAGAGTGAGGTGGATGCAGTTAGGGGCTGTCCTAGTGGAGCTGCCTGCAGGTTGGAAAAGGAGCAATGTCCCACCAGCAGGCAAGGGGAAGGAGGGAGAGGAGAGGGGAGTGAGTCCTGCTGCACTCAGCAAGGCAGACACCAGAGGGACAGCAGGCCAGAGCCCACTGTAAAGGCACAGCGTGTGTTTGGCACAAACAAGCTGGCTGGCACGGCAGCCAGGTGAGGTGGTCCATTCTCTTACTGATTTAAGGAGAAGACAGAGACAAACTTGAGAAAACTGTTGGCAAGGCCCGCTGACTTTGGTGGCCCTGCCACCCACCACATCTGGCATATATTCAGTAAAAATTTACTATTGTTTTATTCCCCAGTTTCAGGTATTTCTCCCACAACTGCTTTGGCAAAAGTGAGAGCTCTTTTCTCCAAGGAAGTAGTGAATTACTAGATAATTTTTATAAATTAATAAAACCACTGGGAAATATAAAAGTACTAGGGACACCCCAGTACTGGCAGACAGCAGATTCTCTTTTATTCTCTGAGTCTTGCAGGTATACAGCCTTCCAAGAAGCCATGAGAAAACAATTCCTAGGTCCTATACATAGTGGTCAGTATTTTCTCCTATCCCTTGAAAATCAGCTTGCAACAGTATTAGCAGTAGGGCAGGCAGCAAACCAAACCAATTACACTACACACTAACCGTGGGTAACAGCATGTGCCATAGGCAGAAACTGTTGTACACAAAATAACTCTACAGTGTTGTGCAGGTTAGGGGCTGGTTAGATGCACAAGGTCACCATTAGCCTTGTTAAAAGCAGCAATTAACACAGGAAGGAGGAAAAAATAGTGGATTCCTGAATGTACAGACCCTTTATGTGAAACAGTGGAAAGGGCAAGGGTTGGGACTCCTGCAGTGAATGCCATAAGGACCATTGGACAGGGACTACAAGATGAATTTTTGTCCAGGAACCTGACCTCTCACTCACCATACACTGGAGAGCCCTGCTGGGATGCCCAGCCACACAATTTGGAGCAGAAAGGACTGACTGCCACAGATGACCTTAGCGAGTGAGGGTTAATCAGCAATGGCTGCCCAGAAGATAACTTTGTACACCATGAGGTACACACAGAACAAGGGGCTGAACAGCTCTAGTGAGCACTATTGTAAAAAACCTCCCCTATCACAAGGTTTCCAGAGATTTCAAAAAGAGTGGGGTCTCATCTAGACAAGGCAGCACTGCACAACAAAAATCTATTCACAAGCTGACACAGCCCTTTTTCTACAACAGTGGAAAATGTGATCTTCCCTAATTCCTTCATTCTTTGCAATCTGTGATGGATGAACAGCAAGAATTTCAAGCAAATGGGTGAAACTTTTCAAAAGGAAAATGAGGCTAGTTTCAGGTATTTTAACAGATCTGCGGTTCCTTTATCAGAGCTCAAATCTATAAAGCCAACAGACTATCACACAATAGCCATTGTAACACTTGGGAAATAAAAACAGGCAAAGAAAGGGTTAATACAGAGTGGTACTTTTCCAGTATCCTTCACACCCTGCAAATTAGCATAGGAAAACCAGGAATTTCCTTGTGAAGAGTTAGACTTATTTTTAAAGCCAGGCTTTGATTTGTGGTTGTAGTTTGAAGTGTACAAAAGTCTCTTGTGGAGAAGTTAATATAATAAATTAAACTACAGATGAGGCAAAACACAGAATGAAACTCAGGCCTTTTACCAGGCACAGCTGTTGGTCTCTTGAAATGCATGAACCAAAATCCCCAAGCCTTCTGGATCAGAGCACTGGAAGACAGTGGCATCAGCCCAGTCAGCACCAGACCAGTCGGTTCTGATGCAAAAGGCAAGGGATAAGGGTACCAAGCTGCAACTTCTTAGCATGCTCTGTTGCCAAGAGTATTTTGTTTCATAGTTTAGTGGTTTACATAATCACTCAGTGGTTTTACCAGTCCAGGAAGAAGGGATAAAAAAATACTTGCATAATTTTCTCCACCCATATATTAACACACACACACACAAAAAAAAAAAAAAAAAAAAGGCAGAGTCAAAAGGGCAGCAGCTCCTAAACATAAGATTTTCCTTATGCAGTTTTGCCCCTCTCAGATGTTTTGCTTCTGGACACAATGCCTTAATTTCTTGCCACTAAATATCTCTATGTTCTTGCCAATTGCTCTGTGTGCACTAGGGACAAGAGATATGTATTTAGCAATCTAAGTAGCTGTGCGTGCGCCATTCTCCCAAGAAGGTAGTCCAAAACAGTGGAAGAAAAGAAATCCCATACCAAACCACTAAATGAACACCTTTTCTCAGTTCCAATTTTCATTAAATTAATCTTGCTCCCTCTAAGTGACAGTAGCTTGTTCCTGGTTCACTTCCACTAGCATCTAGCGTTTTTTTCTGTGGGCTTTAAACAATCACAAGATCGACTTGTTTGGTAATTGAATGTTCTATCCTGATTTCGGAATCCTACAATTTTTTCTCTTCCTGTAATGACTTCCCTGTTCCCTAACTGACTTAATTATGCAAATCTTAAAACTAAATCTGACTTTGTTAAGTGCAGGCCTGCTTGGTAAACTGCACAGGCCCTTGTGTTACATAGCTTTGTCCAGCAAGGGCAGTGGGGTGACAATCTAAGTCACAAGCTCATCCTTGCACTGCCTCCTGGGCAGAAACCCATTCCACTGCCTCCCAGCTTGGCACAGCCACTGCAGCAAAGTCCTGATGCTTATCTGTCTCCACACAAACACTGAACCCATGCCCAGTGCACAACTGTGCTCGCAGGAAACAGCACCCACCCCCTCACCCACACTGCTCATGAAGATTTACTACTTTCTCCAGTGATTAGCACAACTTCTGGGTTTATTTTCCCTTTCTAAATCTAAGGTGCAAAACAGTGTCTATTAAAAATTACTATTCTGTGTATAGGCTACATAATCAGCTTCTGATACCCTGTCCTGCTTCCCAGCAAAGACAGCTTATGTTTGCTTTGGCCATTGCACACTGTTTGTGCTAGGAGAGGTAGAAGACGCCTCATGTAGCAAGACAAGCAGCAGAAAAAGATACCAGGAGCTGTGTTTGTCAGTGTGAAGACCTAAGCTTAAGTGCATGCAATCCCCACAGGAAGCCACGTCTCACCCTGTGAAGAACAGGGAGTTCATACTTCTCACACAAGCCACTACCAGGCCACTGCAGAGAAGGCAGTGCCTCAAGGCAGAGTCCTGCTCTGCTTCAGCTCTGGTCTTTTAAGGGGCAAGACAAAGAGGAGCCAGGTCCAAGGGCTGCATGTGCATCAACAGTCTTCACTTCTCATGCTCCTGCTATTGCTAGCTGCAGAGCAGGACCCATGAGCCACAACGTAGGTGAGACAGGCAAGCTGTGATGCTGGTGCAGCTACAAGCCTAAATCCTTCTCACTCCAAAGCCTCAACAACCAAACTTTCTGAGCAAAAGAGAGATAGAAGCCTCAGTTTGGCAGGAGATCCATTCTGTATCACCCACTTGGAATTTGCCTCAGTTGTACAGCCCCCAGCCACTTCCCCAGCACTTGTTGTGACACTCCACCACAAACCACTCAAAAATAACATGCCCTACACAGTTCTCATCTTCCTACAATCACTTCATATTGCTTCAGCTGCTAAGCTGATCCTGAGATATCCAGGCTGAGCTTTTTTCAGGGCAACCCCACACCAATTCCACTCACAAGAGTCAGGAATAGGGCCTCAAATTCAATATGTTTCCCTGGAAAAAAAAAAATCTGTCAAAATTACTTCTTTAAATAAGCTCAATCACTTAACACTCAGAGTTCAAGTCACAGTAGTTCCCTGAGGACCCCAGTCAAAAAGGGAAAGATGAGGACAACATGCATCAGGGAAAATACATAACTTTTCTACACTTCTGCAGTTCCAGTGTAGTCTGCTGCAGGACCAGCTCTGGCTTCTGGTGTGGAAGCAATTAAGGGAGAGAGGAAAGGACATGGTTTCAGCAAAGGAGGAAGTCTGGAGGAGACTTGAAAGCTATGAGAAAAACTGGTTTGGCAAGAGGCTACTTGATCTTTCAATAGCACAAAGAACTAAGGGTTGTCAGATGATTTAAGGAGAGGAATCAAGACACAGGCTCTGAAAAACCAAGGGAGGTAAAAGCTGAATGAACTTGAGAGCGTCATCTACATCCTGGTTATTTGGCGGTAAAAAGCCAGTGGCAATTCAAAGTGCACTATTTGGGAAAGCCCAGCTGGGTCAGCATCAGCCTGGCCACAGGCAATGGCCAGGCCTCACCACAAGTTTAGAGCAAGGAATCAGCCTGTGTGTGGCTGTGAACACAAAGGTCCCTTGCTTGGCCCAGTGGGCAACAAACATCTACAGTCAATTCCACCAGTCTCCATCTCGGGGAAGTCCCCTATGCAACATACTCAGGAGCACGGGGCAGCCTGCTGCTGAGGGATGAGACTGCTCCCACCCTACTCCTCTTCCCACCCACTCTCATCCCCTCACAGCAGCAGGCTCAGAAGAGTGGCAGGCACTCTTTTGCACAGTCTAGAGGTGGAAGCTTTAACTGAAACCCTTCCCGAGGGAAGAGGGAGGCTTGCATGTCCACGTTGATGCAGAGCAAGCCCAGCATGAGCTGGCGCTGGTACTCCTCCCACTTCATCATGACATCAGAAACCGAGCGGTTGCTCCTCATCCACATGGGCAGTGCTTCACCACAAGATGCCGGGGGAGAAATTTGCAGCTTCTGGGGCCCTCCGAGCTCGAGGTGGTAGTAAAGCCTGAAGGGCAAATATATGCCAAGACTCAATACATGGGAAGACTTGAGCAGGTCACCAGACTAGAACTCCACTACCACAGTCTTGTTTTGTACTAAACTGACTACAAAATTTTAGTGAGAAGTCTCTGTGTGCCCCTCACATCTCTCAGTTATTCAGACCATGACCTCTTTTGGGTAAGAATCACACCTTCGTACTAGGATCAAATCACTGCTGGGACCCCCTGACTACCACTGAGAGAGTTTGCTATCCTCATGCACACAACAGTCTACCACAGTCTCAAGCCAGGGGCTATTTCAGGAGTTCAGTCCAGAAGCACAGGCACACACTTAGACCCAAAGCACTCGGTCTCATTTGGAAACTCTTGTGTTCCCTGGCCACAAAAACCAGGCTGAGATATTGAGGTAGAAGAGGTCATTTGAACACAAGTACTTCTTGGAAAGGACTTTCAGGGGATCCTGGGCCAGCAAATGCCACAAAGACAAGCACCTCTGTCTTCTAGAAGGGGCATGAAATAAGCTGGCATACTGTTTTAATCTGACTTACTTTAGACAACTTACTTCAGACTTACTTTAGGGGACAATGAGACTTTTTCCCCCTATAATGGGACCATGTGTTGAGTCTATCCAGCAGTTAAGGAAGCCAAGAAACCATGGACCAGATTTGCATTTCAGCCTAACTGCTAAATCCTTCTGGCCAATTTGTGCCTTATTTGCTCTGCTCTAGTGGAATAGAGTCGCTAGAATTCAAAGGTGTAAGGGGAAATTAAGGGCTCCTCCAGAACAGTGCTGTGAAGAAAAGCAGCCATACCTAGCTGAAAGATGGCTGCCCAGTTTCTTCTTGGCTTTCTTCACAAGATAGTTGCAGATTTCTGTCATCTGCTCCCTCATCCATCTTATATCCTCAGGGATATCTGGGAGCCATTCCAGCAACCTGTAAAGAGACAGGAGACAACCATTAGCTGGGCCACGCAAGGGAATATGATTAAAACAACACCAATTCCAAAGTCTCTCTTGAGGCTCAAAAATTTATCACCATTTTCTGGGGCATGTTCTAGCACACAGTAATCTTCCTTCAAGCTGGAAGTATTGAATGTAACCAAAAATGACTATGAAGATAGGTAAAGTTTTGGGTTCTTTGTTTTTCTGGTTTTGTGGGGGTTTGGTTGGTTTTTTAGTCATGTCTGGTAAATGTCAAGGGCTTCTTCCCCAGGAATACCAGCAGTGCAGAATTAGAGAGAATCCCACTCTCTGGCCATTAAAACACTACAGCTGCATCAAATACTTGTCTGCACTGGGAAGAGCACGACTGAGAGACCAGCCCAAGGCCTACCTGACAGTGAAGGAAACTGCAGACTCCAGAGGCAGCATGTAGGGGACCATCATGGCCGTGGCCACACGTACAGGCAGCATGTTGCTCAGGCCAGTAAAGAAACTTCTTCTTTCAGCACAAGCCTCCTGGAGAGCTGAAGGCAGAAGAAAACGTGGTCGAATATCCCGAGTGGGACACCCTTTTCTTGTCACACCTCAGAAGTTGCCTCAGCTTGAGGCAGCTACCTCTCAATTTTAAGGAAGTCTTGCTCAGGTTAGTAATTTCCCTGAGCAGAGCTAAAACCAGCAGTTTCACCTTTATCAGACTCTAAAGGAGTGAGCAGCAAGACCCTCTCCTTACCATGCAGAACACTGTCAAATGAATCAACCTCTCCCAGTCCAGCCTCCACAGTATGAGCCACGACTTTATCTGAGACCCCCAATCCATCTAACCCTCAACAGGCGTCATTTCAGTCCCTGGGCATGACCAACCCCAGCTATACACAATAACCACACATCCCAGTAATGTTCTGAGGCAGACCAGGCAACACAGGAAGATTACATGTGATCTCTCCCTTTGAATCATACCTTGGTTCAGTCTGGGAGGCAAGTGTTCAAAGATATGCTCTTCAACAACAGCAAGGGCAGTGCTGTCCTCTAGTTGGTCCTCAGCTTCTGTTTCTTCCTCTTTCTCCTCTCCTGGAGGTGCTTCTATGGCAAGGAGAGGACGGGCAGGACTTGGACGATGAAGGAGACCTGAGAAGAGAAGTTATACTGTAAGGATGACACAAACCAGCTGCCCTGCCTGGCCTTTAGTGTGTCAGTCCTTGCTTCTCCCTAACTCCCCTCAGGCTGAGGTCATGCCCAGCCTCTTTAGCTTACATCTCTTGTAATGCTTACCACAAGGAGATACAAATCTTGGAGGTTTCAGTTAATTCTCTCCTTCCCCATCAGTTCTCACATTTCCCCTTTAAGTTCCGCATATGCTGTTTTACAGAGTTTTGTTGCTATAACCTGCCAGTCACCCATCTTGCAGGCAAGATTTCCCTCCTGCAGTGCAATGCGTTATCCCGGTCCGCATCACTGTCCACGGACACGAGGTGGCAGCAAGCGCACACCCAGCGCTGCAGCGGCTGGAGGCAGGAGAGCAGCGCCCAAGTGTCCGGCACCGGAGCTCTGAGAGCAGCACCACACACACCCAGCTGCACACGGAGAGCAGCAGGGTGTCTGCAGGAGGTCCAAACGGCACTGCTGCCCCGAAACTCCACCGCTCCTTCCTGAAGCGCTAGGCTCATTAAAGGGAATTCCATACCCAATACCTGAGGCACAGTTCAGTTCTTCCTTTCCTCCCTTCATATGCACCATCAACTACTCTCAAAGCCAAGGCACCAAGTGTGGCACAGAACAGGCAAGTCAGTGCACCCTACAAATAGCCAGTGCCTTACCATTCTTCTTCAGGAAATGCAGTGCATCTCGATAGCCCTGCTTGCACATGTCCCGCAGCACCTGTGGGCAGAGGAAGGAAAGTTTCATGTGGAAACTGGCTGAGCAAACACCTATTACAATGAATAGGAATTCTTCAGAGGAATTCTCCTGACTCCTGAGCTATCCCAAGAGTAAGTCTCATTCTTGCCAGCCTCCCTCAGGCTTTGAGCGGGAATGGGAGGTGCAGCATCAATACACTGGCTATGGGAATCACAGGACAATACAGATTGGAAGGGACATCTAGAATCCTACTGAAGTGTGGGCACAGAGTTGCAGCTACCTCATTGCCCCATCTACAGCTGATGCTGCTGTGGGCAGCTTTCAGGCAGTCACTCTGACAAGCAGCCTAGAATACTTCCCTGCAGGTGCCACAAAGGGCCACTGTGTTTGCAGATAAAGCCAGCTAAGACTAGAGAAGGGGTGGGGAAAAACTTGCCCAAGTAATTCAGCACATGAATGCATGCTTACTGCGTCCAAATGTCAGGGCTATTTGGCACTTGCATCTTCTCAGAAGTACAAAAAGTTTGCAGTGCCACTTGCTACACTGATAGAGTGGAAAGGCTTCACACTGGCAGCTCCATCCTTACCTTAACACACTGAAGTGCACATTGGTTCTGATGGCCAATACATCTTTGTTACAGTGAGCCCTGATTTCCAGCAAAGACTACTCTAGAGAGAGCAACATGGGAATACTTTCCAAGCAACTGCAACCACCTGAACTCCAGACATTCAAGTAGAAAAAGAAGACAAACCCTTGTGCATGTGCTCAAGGTTTAGCGAGTCACTGGATTGGTAACGTCAAGATTAAAGACAAAGCAGAGATACAAAATTAACAGTGTCCGGAATCTTCTCCTGCCAAAGTGCACACAGTACAGCCAGTCCTCAAGATCTGTGGTCCCCAAGTTCTGGTGTGGCCAGGAAACTCACCTGTGGCTCCGGAGGAAACAGGGCCTTGGAGAGGCGGTAGAGGTTGCGAAGGTTGAACTGGATGCTCGTATTGGTGACTCTCAGCTCATGCATATTTGTGGAACTGTCCCGTGGGCAGATATCACTCTCTCCCGAGAAAGGAGACACTGTGATTGTGTTCTTCAGCTCATACTGGGGCAAATTGTCAGAAATCCCTCCATCAACATATCTCTGAAATCAAGACAAATGCAGGAATCTTCATTCTCACAACTGATCAAGCAGCTATTTTACTCCGTGTCCCTTTTCCTGTTTGTGCCAACAACTTGGGAGAACGGATTATATCCCCCAGCATTGGAGGAGTAACAACCAGTGATAGCACAGCTGTGTTGTTTATAATAACTCCTTCTGCTATGTGCTTTTTTCTTGCTGGTGTGCTGCTCACAAGTGTTCAATAAGAAAGGCACATTCACTTGTGTGACTGCTGACTTACATCTATGCGGTCTGACTGCTGTCCAATTAAGGAATAATACACACCAACAACCACCTGCAGTGCAAATTAGCACTGATCTAAGCTGTCACACTGTGACATTGTGCCATTTTTCACCTGTGTTTAAAATTAATAAGCTCAGACACAAATCCCCACTGGCAGAAGGTTTGTTACCTGTGAGTAAAACCAGTTGATTTGTTGCTAGTGGGCTTATCAAGCAGCAATCCCAACACATGCATACACATTGGGAATCCACTTGCTGTGATGTGATAACAGAGCACAAGGGACTTGGGTTTTGCTCTTAACAGGCACCCTCTTATCAGAGAATGTTCTGTACTTCTGTACCATAAACACATTTGCATTACCCTTGCAGGAAGGGCAACCCCAGTAGTATGTTCTCAAAACATTCCTTGGATACTGTAATTGCATAAGGAGCTGAGCAAGACGATCCCTATCACAGGTTTTGGCAAAGTAAGCAACATGCAAAAGATAACAGGAAAAGGATGTTGGTCAAGCCAAAAGAAGAGGAAGCTGGGAGTCTTTGCAGACGAACAACTCCAGCTCTTGTGAACCTCAGTTACAGAAGAGTTCTGCTGGTTTCATATCAGGGTTGAATCCTGCAATTTGCTGCCTGGATCTGCTTCCTTCCTACCCAAACGCAAATCATGATACAGGGGCTATGCAACCCCACAAGTAGCAGCTGTAAACATCTTTCAGCTCTCTGCTGAGTGAGAAGCTGAGCCAGTAGAGGCTAAAGCCAGGCAGAGAACAGAAATGCTGATAGAAGGAGGAGGTGCTCCATTCTGCATCCTGCTTCCTCTTGTCTCATAGACAGACCACCACCAACATTGCTCTTTTGCTGCACAATGCCTAGGAAAACATCGGATGTGTTGCCTGGGGGGTGCTTTGCACTTTGTTCTCTCTTGCTCTGGAAGGCAGACAAGACAGAGACCTCAAGCAGCTTCTCTGGGCCTGGGGAACAGTTCACAGGCTCATGGGCTCAAAGCAATTAAATTCAGCTACAGCAAGCCAGCTGCCATTAATGCAACAGGGTCACGGTGGACTGCACATTCCCTTCTTGGGAGGCAAACTAAACCTCAGGGCTACCTTTGCATAGAGCCTACAGCTTCATTGGAGACGGCCTGTGATTACAGTTGTAGGATACAGCAGCCCAAACTCAGAGCACAGGACATTTTATCCTCATGGCAGCCCTTGCTCGCCAAACACTGTGTCAAGACAGGCACTTAGAGACTCCTACACCACCTGAATTTGGACAGTGAATAAAGTGGAAGGATAAACTCAAGGGTAAGTACATCCTCTCAGAAACACTATCACAGCTTGCTCACTAGACGTTTTCCAACAACAGAGATGCCAACAATCAACAGAACTCTCTCCCCCTTCTAAAGTGGGCATCAGTGTTCCCTAAGCCTAAAGCAACCACAGCAAACTGCCATTGTCATCCTCTTCCCAAACCTGCTCCACTGAGAGCCAGACTAGGCACAGCTAGAGCTGGAGACACCTGCCTGACTCCCTTTGCAAGGATGAGTTCCATCATGCTGACTGGGACCAGAACAGAGCAAAGCAGGCAGTATGCACTTTTGTTTAAAGAAAAAGGAGGTAAGCTTTAGTGCTGGACAACACTAGTTTTGCAGTAAGGATGCAGAAGACTCGTTTCCCTGAGGGTGGCAGCATCACTGCACAGATGCCATTAGAAAAATGGCTCAACTACAACAGCTGACAGGCAAACCCTTCTGACTCCACAGAAATCCAGGAGTACACCTGCACACCTCATTCTCTGGTCCACTGCTTCCAAAAAATGCCAACTAACATTCCTCAGTAAAGCTCAGCTGCCACTTTTTAGATTTGCCTGAACATCCAGTAGCCCAAGTGTAACCACTCTCCAGCCTCGTGCAAAGCCCAGAACAGCCCAGAGCCACAGGCTGGAGCCACCAGCTGCCTGCAGGCACAAGCAGCAGCAGCTTTAGGGGATGGTTCATAGACAAGGGTGCCCACTTCCATTCCCTTAGCATGTCATCCCGTGCACAGGGCCCCTCGCTCGCATGACTTGACAATAAGCTTTGTGACCCTTGCCAGGGATTCATCTCACCCGCATGCTGCAGACAATTCACAATTATTGTGTGTGCTGGCAGGTCAGTTACTGACTTTTCGATTTCTCAGTATTGAAGTTGTTGGGTTTTTTTAAATGCCCCTGCCCATCTCCATCATCCACTCCATGAGACTATCAGATCTCAGAGAACTGAACACTGGAAAAAACTTAGGAGGAAGGCAAAATATGGATTTTGCATCTTGCACACAGTAACATTGCCTTGAAAAACCATTGCCTTGTGCCAAGCCTGTCAGTTTATTCTGTGGCAAATACATTCACCATAGGCATGCTAGGAACCATGCATTTCTGTTTCCAAACCATTTCCCAAGCTCATACCCAACCCAATTTAACCTCTCGCCTCATCCACAATCCCCCTTCAGAGCTATGCTTTTCTGGGGAAGAGGTAGGAATTAAATTTCCTCATCTCATATTTCCTCCCCACCTTTTCCCATGAGAAGTTATCCCTCAGTGTGCCAGGGCAGCTGCACATTCCAGAAACCCTGATGTTGTACACAGTTTTGGAATGGTGAGATTTTTTCCTGATGCACACTGACCTTAATTAGCCCCCAAAGAGGTGTAAGGCAAGAGCCACTGCTATGGTCCCACCAGCTGAAGGGAAAAAGCCCTGGCTGCAGCTGCTGAGCAAATACCAAACCACAACTGATTCTGTCACTTCTCTGAAGGGCTGGATAACACTGGACATCTCCTCCAGGTCATTTCCCTGACCAACATGCTTGCACAAGACAAAACCAGCCAAGCTGTGTATTATGCAGGAGCAAAACTGACCTCACTTTTAGGACACAGGTAGAAATCAGAGCAGGTTTGATGCTGTGCTCTGACAGACAGAGGCAGACCACTTATGGTAAATCAGGGCACCTATTTTATAGCAGTTCTTCCTCTCACTTTTGACTGTGCAGTTTGCAAAACCTCTGCCTTTTAATGTGTTCATTAACCTGTGTAGCACAAGGGAGGCCAAGGTCAACCAGGAGACCCTCAAAGCATGACTGCAATATCCAGAAATGCTGCAGCTCCGCACAGCTTTCAGTATTTTCATTCCCAAAATGCAAACACAGAGGGATAAATTACTCTTGGACAGCCTTGGACACAATTCAAAGAAAGCTCTTGCATGCAGCAGAGCATTATTGTCAGAGAAAGGACAGGAAGAACTCTATGGAAAAGAGAGCCAGTATCCACACCATTAGTTAAAGCCCTGCAGAAAATGCCAGGCACATGGGAGAGGGACTACACTCATGACTTTTATCCTGGGCTGAACTTCTTTCGACATGCAGACAGCTGGAGCTTCAGTGATGCAAAGTGTACCATGCAGCCATGAGAACACTCTGCTAAGCCAGCCAGCCCTTCCCCAGACTGTATATATCACTATATGTTAAATCCACTGGTCTTCAGGACATTTACAGTTGATGCAGGCAGCAGTGGAAAGAAGGCCTATCCACGCTGGAGGTTGTTTCTTTGGGAATTTCTTGTGTCTCTTCAGATAAATACTGCCAGCAGGCACACAATAACATTGTCAAAACCTACTCACTAGTATGTAATTTAATGAAGGACTATCTCAGAATCTTACTTACCACTCCACGCAAGGTTGGAGGTATCAGCCCACAGTAGACAGGGATGAAGGTGCTGCAGATACAGGCCTGAGGGAGAAAGAGATCCAGAATTGAACAACCAGATCAAAGCCTACTGAAACTATTACTTGTTCTCAGAACACCATGCTGGCATGTGCTGACAATTATACTCCAGTACTAAGGACATTTGGAGACCAAGGCAAAACAAAACTGCGTGCAGCTCCTGCCCACCCCAGCAGTTAGAGTCCATTCACCTGGATCAGTTCCTCCTTGGAATTGAAGTCTGACAGTATCACATTTTCCCCATCAGAGACCCGTGTCAGGGAAATACCCAAACGTCCTGCTGCAACCTCATGCCCATTGTCTGGCACTGTCTTGGACAAAACCATCCGAATGGTTTTCACCAAGTTGAAAGAGGGGTGGAGTGGGCCCAAGAACCTCTTCCGGGCTTCTTTTGACACCCGAATAATGCTGGCACCGGCCTCACCTGCAACGAGACAAATGCACCATGAAATGCTACCAAAACCAGTCTTCTCCTTTACAAAACTAGGCACGGGAAAGCCTCATTCCCAGCTTTCCCCAGAGGTTTCTCCCCACTGGTTAATACACGACTCAAACCACGAGGTTATTTACAGGGGATGTTATAGAAGTTATGGAAGTTTGCTGTCTTGGTCCTCACACATCCCCATCACAAAGAACCACCCTCCTCTTACTTATGTTTTATGAAGTCAAGGAAGATCACATGCATCTGACTAAGGCCTCACACTGTTTTTTAGATCCTGTTGTACTGGCCAATGCAGGGCTGGTGAAAACAGACTGAGAAAGAAAGGCTGATACTCCAACCGTTTTGAGCTTATGGATAAATCAGTCAAGGAAGATCACATGCATCTGACTAAGGCTCACACTGTTTTTTGGATCCTGTTGTACTGGCCAATGCAGGGCTGGTGAAAACAGACTGAGAAAGAAAACAAGGCTGATACTCCAACAGTTTTGAGCTTATGGATAAATTCACTCCAAAATATATTCCATTAAAACTTTTCTAGTAAGCATCTTTTTCCTGACAGGAAAACAAATCATCAGCCAGTAAGCAGAAGTGCCAGAACAGGAAAGTTGGTGCTTTCTAGCTAAGTGATCAGACTCTGCCGTGAATGTCAGCCACATCGCAAGTGAGTAAGAGGGACTAAAGCTCCATTAGGGAATCAGAGACTTAGTTCCTCCTGCAGAGCCTCTGGTGTCCCATCCCTTCCATATCCAATTTCATAGCACTAAACTAGGCGCTGATGGCAAGCAGGACTTGCTTTACCCTTTCACACAGTGACCCAGCTGGGTTTGAGAAGAGGAGACATCCCAGCTGCACAAAAGGGAAGGTATCTGCTAAGCCCATTATCTCAGTCACTAGGAGCTCCATCTGGCAAGCGCATCAGAGCTCTCCAGTAAGAAAAAAGCAATGGGAGGAAATAAAAATACAACACTACAGCATCCAGCATGTTGCCCTTTCCAGTGACTTACTGCTGCCTCCACACACATCCAGCCTGATGAGATACAACAGCTCCTCTAAGTAGTAGCTAATCACTGCATTCCAAGGAGTGTCAGGAACATACATGTGAGAAGAATGTGAGGGGAGAATTAGAGAAACCAGGAGAAAAGAAATATGCTTTTACAAATGAAGACTCCTCTCCAATCAAACTGAAGGTCATTTCCTGGAAAAGGACAGAAGACTACCAGTTCAAGCCAACTGGAAGTCCCCTCATTTCGCTCTCCACTCAGTTTCTCAATTGCAAAAACAAGGCAGCAGAATGAAAGAACTCAAGTTAGACCCAGGTTAATAAATACAATGGAGATAAGAGCAAAAACCCTCAATGCTATGTTGACACATCCCAATCTTTTGCAATACACGTGTGCCAGCAACATGTTTTCCATCCATGCAGCCTGGGAACGTGATTCTGGGCTTAGGAAACCCACCAACACCAGCAGCTCAAGCACGCAGAGAACTGGACCCTTGAACATGACCAGAGATTCTGAGGTCAGGATTTTAGGCACTGTGAGGTAGCAACTTAGCAGAAAAGCCAAAGTTCCCCCTCTGAAGCAATTTTTAGCCCTGTAATCCCAGTCTTCTGTCCTAGAGCAATGTTTAGCAGTCTAATTCTGATCTTACTTACTCAATTAGCAGTAAGCCATTGAGCCCAGCCTGTTTCAGATAGTAGCCACACGGTTCAACATCCCTCCCAACATGGAAGAAGTCAGCCCCACAGAAATATACTTTACAATCACGGAGACATTAGCACTCAAAATGCTCCCTAAGACACCTTCATGTCTGTCAAGGGGAGGAAAAACAGAAAGAAACTGCAAAAACAGAAAGAAACTGCAAACAAGCAAAACCTGAAGGAATCCCAGCCCAGCACCTTAGTCACACAACCCCCATAAAGGAAAAATCCTCTGCACTGAGTGCCTTTCAGGGAATTGTTGGCTTGGTTGAAACCCCCACTGGGTGGGTGAGTGTTGAGCATGCAGCTGAGGGGAGACCCCTGTGTCCAAAAGCTGTGCTGGGGAGAGTGTGGATTGTCCAGGAGATGGTGGGAACAATGCTTTCAGGCTTGGCATCTCCGTGTGCAGAAAGATGTGACAACAATACTGAAAACAACTGCAACTAAATGGAGCTTATGACTGTTTGAACAAAAAATGTGAGCTGGAAGGGGTTTGGGTTTTCTTAAAAAAAGCCACGAGAGCAAAGTCCTGACTATGCCAGGGAGCCCCAAGTTGCAGCTGCCTTCTCTATCAGTGTTTCATACCCGGGAGGGCAAATGAGATTATTGATGATTAGCAAGTTCATTCTTTGAATACTTTCTTTTGTTTTGTTTTTTGTTTTGGGTTCCTTTTATACACTTGTGCATACATGCATACCCACAGGAGCTTTGAGGCACTTCTGTTTAAGACATCTGTGATTCTGTTGGACTCGCTGAATCACTTGCACCAAAGCTAGATGTGGAATGGCTCTGTGGGAAGGCACGGGCACAGGGTGACCTGCAGTACCACCAGCTTTCCGGGAAATAAGGCCAGCTGAGGGGTCAGCCAAAGAAGCCAGGTTTATGTAGCAAGATCCAAGACAGATGACAAGTCCTCTTGGAAATATATTTGGGAGGAAAGAAAAGACGTGATAGTGTTTTAATCCTGTTACTACCAGAAGCGCTATTCCAGGAAAACCGGCTCAAATTCTGTTTGCAGTCCGTCAGAGGGAGCAGCTGAATTAGAGGCAGTCAAGAGAGACAACTCCTACAGGGGTCAGCCAACAGCTCTCAATTATTTCTAGGACTATTCCAGTACCAAATGCAGCCCTTAGGAAAGATTCTCATTGTTTTTTATGGATCCAGTGATTCAGGACACAGAGTCATGTGAAGAAGCTGAATTAAATTTTTATTTCCTTATTGAGGTACCTACCACAGGGCAAAGGCAATCCCTAACAGTTAGCAGTGTTTGCGGTGAAAACATTTCATTCTTCTCATACCAACCAATTAATTCAACACCTTTCCCTACACAGATTTACTAAGCCAATATTCCTCAAAAATGTTGCATTAATATATGTGGAGTATTTAATTTCCATTAGAAAACCCACATTCCCCGTTACCCCCACCCCCATCACTGCCCCACTGGGTGTTGTTATACATAAACCCAAGTACTGCAGGGCTATTGTCCTTATCTGAATTTCAGCTGTGATGACGCAAAGGAGCATCACAAACAGTGTCCTGAAACACCCTAACATGTCCCTTGCCAGAAAAGAGAGGCCAACTGCTCCCCACTCTGCTGATTTGTCATCTGCAGTGACTACGAGGGGCAAGGTAGTGGCACTCATGGGAAAAGCATGAAGGCAGCTGCTAACTCACATTTCATTTTTAAGCTATATCAATCCAGCTTCACATTAGCTTATTGACACAGGGTTAGATGGTTCCCTTTAACAACTGACTTTCATCTCTATCAGTCATGCTCAACTACAAAACAACCCAGTAACTAAGTCTGTACTGCCTGGCATCCCCTAAACTCTAACCCGAAAAGCATTCAAGCAGCACGTGCTATTTATAACTGTAAACAAACATCCCGGCAGAGCAGCCTGCTGTGACTCTGCCTCTGGGGCAGCAGAGCTGAAGATAAATCACTAAAACTGTTGTTAGCCAGGCAGTCGGGAAGACCCTTCACTGCTGCTAAGGGCTCTGGGGTAAACAAAAAGGCTACTCCAAACCTGTGCAGTGCATGAGGACGAGCATCAGAAAGCTTAAACACCGCTCGACAGGAGGGGTGACAAGTGGGGAAGAAGGGTCTCTTCAGACCCAATCTACAGCAGCAGGGCTTTAGCACCAAGGGCACCATGATGGTCTCCTGTTAAACCACATGTTAGACCATATTGGTATCTATTTGCCAGCCAGTAAAATCACAAATGACCCATCAAGTATTTCAAATGGAAAAAAGTGCCTAAGACACAGACAAAAATAGCAGCAGAGCAAGCTAGATAGGGGGAAGGGCATTCTGAATATTCAACCCTGCAGCTCACCCATGACACTGCAGGCCCCTCTGGGAGAACTCTGTGTCAGCACAAAGATCACCTGTGCCAGGGACATTCCCACTCCCTGCCTAGCGCAACAGTAAATAGGACACAAGCCTAAAGGAAAAGTTCTTCAGCAGGGATGGAGAGCAAAGGACAGCACAGAGAGCTGGTGGATGTAGGGGCAGCACGCTGTCCCTGCTGGCAGGAAGCACAGAGAGGTCACACCCCAGACTGCAGATGCCATAACTTGCCTGGACTAGTGAGGCAGGCAGGAAGCTGCAGATCCTCACTAAACCTGCTTCTCATTCAACACCAACAAATGGACTCCTTCCTACACATCAGCAACACTCCTCCCTCCTCATTCCCATTACCCAGCTAAGGCTCCAACACACCAACAGCTTTGAAAGGAAGCCAACTAGCAGAAGGAAGCACAGGTACTTTTGCTATTCCCCCAGGCCCTGGACAGCCCTATGCCTTGTCAGCTTAGAATCACATGACCAAGCTATTTTGACTGTAAGATTTTTCAGGACAGGAGTCCTGCCAGCCTTGTATCCCATAACCAGGGACCTCATTCCAGAACTCCTTAAGTTCTGCTCAGCTCTCTGTTCCAGGGACGTTTGTGTGATACTCAGCACGGAGGTCCCTTTTAAGAGTCCCCAGCTAAAATCTTCACACTTTGCTTTCAATGCAGCTGGCTGCTGAACACTGCTGAAATTGTCATTATCCCACTGGTAGATCCCAGTCTGGATGTAAATTTAAGAACAGGATGAGTCAGAAGGAATTTATTAGCATGATCTTCCCCAACATTAATTTATCTCGGTTGCTCGTCTCTTGCTATTTCAGCTGTTCTGTGCCACATATGTGGAAGAGCTAAAAGTCAGTCTCTGACAATGAGCAGAGGTTCAGGAGAGCTGTTCCATGATCTTCCAGGGCACAAATCCTTAAGCTGCTCCAGCTCAGCATGCACAGCTCCTGCACTTGCTTCTTTTCTAAGTACCAAGAGTAAGGAATGCACATGCTTTCCTGCCTGGCCTCTCCCAGGAGATGATATAGTCCTAATTACAACACACTCCTGTCACCAGCCCAAAAGAAACCCACAAAGCTATAAACAGAAATTTTCAAACTGACATCTAGAAAATAATTAACAGAGAACATTACTGGATGATTCCTCTCGGGTAGCTCAGATCATCGTGAAGTGCCCATTTGTTCATCCCAAGGAGCACTGCACACCAGTGTGCCAGTGACCCAAGGACAATCCCAATTCTTGTGGGCAATGACCTCAGTTTGTGAAAGATCCCACTGCTTGGGGAGACTTCTGTTCCACTTTCCACACTCATGCTGAAGCAACCCGATTTCTACTTACTGTCCCAAGAGGGCAAAAAGCAGCCAACATTTCAGCCAAGCTAAACAAAGGCCAGCTTGTCCTGAATGGGAACCTGACCCAAGATGTTCTCTGAAGGTCCATCAGAGAGCCTGAAGAGATGTCAAAGGGGCCCCAAGGACAAATCCATGCCAGCAGGAAATAAAGAGCAATGTTTTACAACCTGCACTTATTAGACATGTTCAGGTGATAGGTGTACCCCATTGCTGGTGACAGCTCTTTAATTTCCATCTGAAATCCTGGACAGACACCTAAAAGCACTGGCTGTGGAAAGAATATCCCTCACTGGCCAGAAGTTGTAAAACTGCCACTATTTGACACAAATAAAAAGCACCCGTTTTCAAACATTTGAGGCTGAGGGGTGGCAGCTAGCAGTGAAGTCTTCAAAACCACCAACTCTCTTCACATCTGTGCACATCCTCCTGTAAGCCAGTTTGATTGAGAAACACCATGTACCAGAACAAGCTGTTCCTCTGCGACTTCCCTAATTTCTGTTGTTCTGATGTATATTTTTTATTTTATTTAAGGTCTTCACTCAATCCTCCTCTCCAACTATTTTGCTATCAGGTAAGAAACAGCTCAGCTCACTTGGCTCCAGATAAGAGATATAGGAAGGAAACTTATTTTTGCTTTTGGTCATACTCCCCTCAGAACCACACCCAGGCAGTTTACAGGCAGTCCTACTGCTTGACCAGCTGCTCCCTGTGGCAAGATCAGGGGCTCTGTGCAGGGATTTAGCCTCAGAGTTCAACAAACAATTTTGTAAAGGAGAGTTCTTGGAAAGCCTGGCCACCAGGGGTACATAATGGTGTTTCTCCCCCTTTACTCGGGAATGAGAGGCACTGACACCCTACTGGAGCAGCTCCTAGGGATCCCTGTTAGACTACATCCAGCAACACCTATTCTGACCATACAGGTAGGGCAAGTGCAAACACCAAGAGAAAGAGACTTTCAAGCTCAAGAAAGAGCTTTTCAAGTAAGGTCAGCTCTTGCAGCCAGAGGCAGATGCTAAAAGAAGGGCTCAGCCCACACTACCTTATGGTTCAGACTCTTCAGGCTCAGCATTGCTTAGACCAGACACAAACTGTTTAGCCCAAGACACACTGTGCAGCAGGAGGGCTACGTAAAGTCAGATCATTTGCAACTGCTTCAGAACCAGAAACCTCCTCTTAACATGTTTGTCCCAAGATGTTTGCTTTTCTATTTCAACTTGGGGGGGGGGGAAAGCTGTCAGTTATGCTACCTGCTTAAATAAAGCCAAACCAAAAGGAGACATTTCTCCCATTTGAGCCAAAAGATATGGTTAGTGTGCTCTAGATACCAGTTAATAGATGAACCAGAGCTATTGCCACATGCTAGATATGAGGAACACAAGATGAAGATCTGCTTCTAAGCTGCCAGGGTTTTTACCTCTTGCACAGAAGAGCTCACAAGGCAGCCCACAGTGACTGCCACATGCCCATCCATCTGCTGGTACCTGCAGGGTAGGACCCTCCTGCAAGCCCAAGTGCAGATACACCACTCATACCTCACCTTAAGGCCCATTATTCTGCTTTGTACAGAAGCAAACAGGGAGAGCAGGCATAAGAACTCATAGGCTGGATGAGGTCTCTAGCTAAATTTCTGCACTGGACTTGATGATGTGCTGGCACACCAAAGCCTCGCTAGCACTGCTGTTCTGCATGCTGAGACTTGCTTTGTTTCTGCGGTCAGGACAGAAGCACTTATTTTTGCAACACAAATCTGAAAACAGGGCAGCTGCTGCTGTGAAACAATCGATAGGAAGGGCAGGAGGCAGCCCAGTGCAGGCAGCCAGCCAGGATCCCTCTGTCACAAGCACAACAGCAACACCCACTAGTCTAATCTTTCCCTACTGTAATGACCTAATATGAGGCTTAATGCTGCATTTCTGTTCATAGCATTAGAGAAATTAAATGACATTACAGTGTATGAAAAGGAAAAGCTGCTCAGGACTCCTGGCAAGCTGAACTGAAAGCCATGTTCCATCTTCATCCACGCATCAATTCCTGTTAATGCTCTAGTGCAATTCAGACAGCATGGGATGACACGAAAAGGGGATTCACAGAGTAGACAAAGTGCAGCTCAGATCCTTGCTGCTCACTTTGGACCAAGTAATACTGAGTTTGAAGCAATTTTTTCAAAAACAAGTACTCATCCAGAGCAAGCTAGTGGAGGGGAGAAAGAGACCAAAATCCATGTTGTAATGAGAAATTATCTTTCTTCTCTGGTCTGCACAGAGGCAGAAGTGGTGGCTTTTGGTAGCTATCACCCTAAGCCCTGCAGAAAGCTTTCCTGTGTGCTTTCAGAGATCACACCAGAAACATGGCTGGCTCTGTCGCACAGCAGCCTGTCTTCCTCCCTGTCCTTTCCACTGTACACCTGTGTGACTGCTAAAACCCTAACACAGATGAGAGGAACAGCCCTGACACCCTCCCCTGGCTCTCAACCTGCATCATGCCCAGCTCTCAAGCTCACAAGGCTCACCAACTGCTCCAATCCATGCCAAGCCCTTCCCTGTGCACCTGTGAGTGCAGGGCCTGCTTTGCCCTCCCTTCTCAGGCAGGTCAAGTGTCACTTTACACCCCAAACTCTTCCCCACTGGCCCTGGCATCATAAGCAGGGCAGACTCCAGCAAGGAAGTGAGAATCAAAAGCTCAGTTTCCAAAGCAGTCCTCTGGCAAAGGGTGTTGCCATTTTGTTCTAGAACGATTCTCGTTTTCTTGGAGCAGCATCAGGCAGATCACAAGGTTAGGATGCATACCTTGGGAACCATGGCAAGAAAAATCTAGAAACTGAGACTACCTTTCTCCCAGAGACATCAGCAGTGGATCCCAGCCAAAAGATGACCGAGGTTCTGAAAACAACTGCGTGAGCAGGACAGGAGCTGCTCACAGACGGTTGCACAGACCCCGGCAGGGGAAAAGCCTCTGAGCACACTTGCAAGAACAGCAAGACAGATGTTCAGATGAACATTTGACACATAACCTCTTCTGTGTGCAAAAATACGGCTAGCAATTAAATGCTTCCCTTAAAGATTATTTTACCAATCCTGCTACATAAGAACACGAGGATGGATACATCAATGTAAATCTCTGTGCTGACAGCCCACTCTGAAACAGGACTCCAAGTTTTTCCATGCATGGCATAACTATGGCAGCCTGAATCCACACTCTGCCTCCATAATAGACTGGAATTTTTTTTTTTTTTGCCAGGCCCAGCACTGAATCAGCAGCATTCAATGCAGCCAGCAAGACTGGCCCTTGTAATTAACATGGGATATGCAAAGGGATTCCTGATTCATTTACACATTCAGATGTCACCTCCTCTACTTCAGGATGCTAAACTAGATAATCCACAGGAGTGGCAAACTAAGAGATTGCCAGAACCTCCAATGCTACAATGATATTCAATCCTTTAAATCCTAAACCTAAAAAAGGCCTCCAAAACCAATATCCATCCAAACAAACTTCAGTGTATGAAGAGAAAGAGAATGATTCATTCTCAGAAGAAATCCTCCAGGCACAGCACAGCTAAAAGCCTGGGAAACAGTGGCAGAAGAGACTTCGTGAAGCTTGCAGATTCCAAAGGTCTTGTCAGGCAGAAGTCATCAGTGGGGATTTGGCCTTTATCTATACCAGAAAGCACAACCAGCTCAGTTCTGGGAGAGTGCCAGAGGGCAGCACAAAGCCCTGGGTTCTAATAAAGCTACCAGCTCCCACACCTGATGTCACACACTGCACCACAGATCAGCACAACCCCAGGGACAGGATCAGGCCTGCCACAAGCAGCTGTTGTACCACAAGCGACAAAAACTCTCTCCTCCATTCCTCTGGTCTTTGCAGCTACAAATGGCAGGGCTACAACAATCTCCAACAACATTTCTACACTCCCAGGCTCACTAATTGCCTCTCCTATGTGCTCCTTGGAAAGGATTTTCTACTGCCTCAGACTCTACTACTTCAAGGACACATTCTGCCTTTTTCCAGGGACATGGACTTACTTATGGCCTTCCACATGGAATCATTTCCTCTACCCCTCCTTTTCACTAGCTCTCACTCTACTTGCTTGACAAGGCACACAGCCCAAGGCAAATACATACTCTGCTGACTCCCACATAATTGAAGACACATCCTGACTTTCACCTCAAGTCCCAAGAACATTTAGCAGAAAGGAAGAGAATAAGTATTAGAGCTGGGCAACAAAAGTGTAGAAGTGCAGAGAATTCAACAGAGAAGTGGTGGCCACTTTGGAATTCAGCCACGAGTAGGGCTTATATTGCAAAGAGCAAGGTGAACAGGAGTCACCCACTCACACTGCTCCTTGGAGTAACGTTTCTGAGCTTTTGCAAAGGTCCTGTAATTAGATGGCCCACCCATTCCCATCTCCAGAAAGAAGACTAATTACCATTTCCAGCCCTTGCATGGTGCTCTTCAAGTTCTGTAGAAATCACAGAAGAGGTGGAAATCCTCTCTAGCCAAGCCAGGGAGCATTTCCTCTGTGCTTCATGGAGAGCCCAGAGAGAAACATGAAGAAACACAGACTGAGCAGGGGCCCAGCATCTGAGTACAATCCAAGCTCACTGCACTGGAAGGTAACACAGCCCCCCCAACAGACAGGAAACAAGCACCACCACCAGCTACTGGACATGCAGGCAGCAGCAGGAGTTTGGAACTGAACAACACAGCAAGAAATTTGAGGAAGGCTCTTCGATTTATCAGGACTAAGCTTCCAAACACAATCAGTAAGCAGACACAGGACCCTAAAGAACATACGACAGCTTCTCCTATTTTACATGGAGGACCTACAGTTGCCTTGAAGAGTTTGGGGAGCTAAGAGGCAGAAAGAAGTAGAACAGGTCAGACATGCTGCAAGTTCAAGAGAGGTGCTGAACCTACGGGTCAGAAGAATGACCAAAGACCTCTTGTGCTGTCACCAGTGACATTGCACAGCTGCTGCCATGGCTGACAGCAAGGCTGGGCACTGAGCTGCTCTGCACACCTGCTGTCTATGTGGGGTGCCAAAAGAATAAACACATGCCCTGCTAGGACTATTTTTTGCTAGAAGTGGCTCCTTGGCTTTCCTTGCTTTCATTCAACAAGATGCCTGCAAGAGCACCTTTCCTTACAGAAAAGGAAGGCTCTTATTAGAGCCAGGCAGACAACAGGAAGAAGCTCCTTCCCTCCCATCAAGAGATCCTGCAGGGTGCTCTGGCTGCCAGCTTACTCCTCTAGACACTTGATCCCACAGCCCTGTGACTGCTGAGGGCACTGATCCAGGTTCAGCAGCTTCTCCACCAAGCCAGAGAACATTTCCGTCTATGTCAGCACAGAACATCTCCCCTCCACCTCTCCTCCCACCACAGAAAAGAGCTTTACCATTTCCAAGAAGCACCAGAAGGCTCCCCATTAATTATATCCATATTTCCATGTGAGTACATAAAGGTCTCTCTCCTTCCTGGGCTGGAGCCATTGACCTCAACAACTTTTTCTCCAGGGAGGGCCTCTGCAGGAGGTACAAGTGCCCATCACCTGTGCAAAGAGGGACCTAACTACTGAGACACCACAGATGCTACAAAACTTTCCTGTGCATCCCTGTGGAGATCCATAGCTCTCTTCACACAGCGACAGAAGACACCATCACATATAAGCATCCTGATTCATGCTTTGGCCAGCATAAACTGCCATTGCTCTGAGGATTCCATAGACTCTAAATTGGTTTATTTCCCTCCGTCAATCTGGGATTTGGTGAGATTACACAAACACAGAGAAAGTAAATCTCCATGACCAGTTCTTAAGCCTTTACATGCACATAATCAAACTGCAGAAGCACAACATTTAAGATGCTGATATTGCTAATTATCTCAGTTTCAAAAGGTTTTGTTCACTGGGTTTTTTTTTCCTCCTGCTACTCAATGGAAAATGTCTCTACAGTTCAGCAGCACATTTCCTGGTGGTCACATGATGACAGCTGACAAGCAAACCCAAATGTCAAATAACTGTTACTTCATCTCACGTCAATCCTGAGACGGAGTCCTGATTAAGATAGCAATTTAAAATAATTAAATTTAAAAATGCTGTAAACAACCCAGGAAGTGCTTTCCAAAGAGCATCCCAAACAACACACAACAGCCCCGTTTCCAAAGAGCTACCCAATCTAGCAACACACGTCTTCCTGTCTGTATTCTTAGTACTAAAAGCATCTCCTCAGCTTGCTTTTTCATTTTCTGTCATGTCTTGTCATGCTTTAGGAGAACAGCTAACTTCCACAGATGGGGTTTGATAGCCAGCTTTGCATTTGACAGCAGAACCCACCTCTTCCCCCCAAAACAGAAGCAATTCAGCAGTTCCAACCCACGCTCAGACAGGGCTGTCTAGGACAACATTCACATGCCACGCAGACAACTGAGATGCTGTTGGTTAACTGTGAGTCAGAGGGACCTTAGTACCAGCTCAAAGACAGCTTTTCAGTGAATACAGCTTCACATCCCATCATTTATTCAGGCTGCTATGCTCCCAAAGCAGGCACAGCTCACCAAAGTGAGATGATTCCAGACCTTACCAAAACTACATTCCCTACTCAGTATTAGGGATGAAAGAATCCTACAGTAGCTGCACTTCAGCATTCCTCGTGACTGAAAAAGGACGGTCTCACCATGTCGCATAAGCCAGTTTTTCTCGTCCCGCCTGGTGACTTTCAGATTTATACAGACAGGTGACCATCCTCAAAGCTCCACACCTAGATGTGTGAAAAGCTGCAGGTTTGGAGGTACGCACAAAGAGGAGAGAGCAATGCCAGCATGAGAACTTTTCACTTGCTTGGCACATACAGGTGCATTTCCTTGTGTGCTGGACTTCAAGAGCCCCAAGAGATGGTATAGATATGACAGAGGCTATTTTCCAGAATACCCTTAGGGCAAGAAGCTACTCATGCCACAACACTGCACTATGCAGAATCAAGTAACTTGTAAACACAGGAGACTGCCCAATGCACCTTTACAGCCATACAGATTATTCTAGTGGAATAAGTGCACTGCTTTTTCATGCCAGCAAACAGAAGAACCTCAAAGCTGGAGAGAGAGAGCACTTCAGATGCAAGGCAACACCACTGTTGTAACCCTGAATAATAAATCCAAGATCCCTACACTTAATGGTAAAGTGCTTAACCAGAGCTAGGCAAGGTCATATCAGACTGTAAATACCTCCTGATCTCTTATATAAATATAAGGTGCCCTGCCTAAGTAATATGCACGCCCAATGTTGTTCTCTTTGGTGTTCTCAAGCACATCTTTGAAGCCCACAGTGTGTTCTGAAGGCTGCAGATCACTTGGTCAGGGTTTTTAGTTCAGTGTCAACCCATAGCAAAGCCTTCCTGTCCTACACAAATGATGACAGTGAGGTCTTAATAGAGAAAGCAGAATGAGTTCACAGGCAAGCTGAACAGATGCAAAGGCCGGAGGGAAAAAGCTGGAAAAGAATCCACTAAGTGGGATCTTATTCTCTGAAGTCAAGCAAGATGTCTCCTCTCTTTGATCAGGGTCTCAAAAGACTGGACTCACAGAAAAAGCCCCAAGGAAGAGGTTTTTCCACTCCTCCCCTGCAAGTATTTGTCTCTGCACAGGAGAGTCTTCTTGAGTTCACAGGCACGAGGACACTAACTTTATCTACACACAGTTAAATAAGCAAGGTTTCTTTCTGCAAAATTCCCCCCTTTGTCATTCATCAAGAGACACTATTTAGCATTCCAGTTTCATGGACAGGGCAACTGACAGTGCAGAGCAGCAACTGCCATGGGATTCAAAGCCCATGGGCTACCATCTGCTCTCAGCAGCACAGCAAACACAGGTACTCAGGACCCTCCAAGAGCCTGCATGAGAATGAACTGCTCTCCTAGTTCAGGCCTAGCTGTACCTCCTGCCCTGTCCTCTTTCACCCCTATGATTTCATTCTAACCTCTGCACCTCTGCCTGGAAGCTGCACTGTCAGAAGGGTTTATGACATGGACAAGGTACGGCCACGCACCCCATGTGCTTTTACTTTCAGAAGCCAACTCCGTTGCCTTAGGCAGAGCTGCTCTCTACCCAAGATACCTGTCAGTCATGCAGGTGAGTCAGAAGAAAACAATTACAGAGAAGTCAAACAGAAGACAGAACTGGAACACCCAAGACCCAAGCCATGGGTAGCTTTAAAGAGCATGGTTTGCCCTCCTTCAGAAGGTAGGTGAACGCTTCCCAGAAGATGGCCCCTAACCCAGTCCTCTTACACTCCCAGCGTACCTCACAGGGAGTGGGAAAACCTATTCTGATCCACAGAAAGTTCTCCACCAGGCTGGATGCCTCCCTCAGGGCAGTGCCTGCCACACCATGGATGATGCTCTGGACATATAAATAGCCAGGACAAAGTAAACATGATAACAGGATTGCTCAGCACTCAGGATGGCATCTGAGCAAGGCAAAGGATTTGGGCACTACCATCAGCCTGTCTCACACTTGTGCCACGCCTTGGAGTGGCAGAGCTATCACCTGGTTAGGGAACTAATTGGGGAGTCACCTCTTCAACTGAGCAATTAAACAACTAAATCCCTGGCAGCTACCTGCAAATGGATCCCTGCACAAGAAGGGATTAGGGATTATCATCCCTTGTCCACAGTAAAAGTTGGCACGAAGGCATCACTACAGCCTTCCAGACCTCAGACTGGGGACTGAAGAGCTGTTAAGAGCTCCAGAAGTTATGGCTGCACTTCACTGGGCATTTCTGTAAACAAAATGCTCAGGAAGGGAAACTTCAAACCTAACTACACAGAAAATACTAACTTTTGCTGCATTGAGGGCTACATCTCAACAAGGAGTGCTGTGGAAAAACACCTGTCAAGGTGAGAGAACTTCAAGCAATAAACAGCTCTGGCTGCCCTTAGCTCTAGGAGAGACTCATAGTTCTCTGAGACTAAACAGATATACTTGATTGTCTCACACCACAATCCTCTTTCAAGCTTAAGAAATTTTTCTGCATTTGTTATTCTCAACATAAAAGCTTCCAAGTACAGACTCTAACACGTGTTTGTTAGCTTTCTCCCATGTGTAAAACGACAAAAAAGCCAGGAGGCATCACAGACCATTTTCTTTAGCTGTTCCCCAGGCATAGGGACACACTGCATACACTGTGTACTTGCTTCAGAGATAACTTTTTAAGGTTATTCTGTAACTTGAAAACAGAGATAAAAATCTAGCCAAACTGGAGATCTAGCTCTTGCAAAGGGCAAGAGGATTCCTCAGTGCCCAAGAACCCAAGGAACAACACTCTTGCAGAAACAAACATGCAGACTGAAGGCTCTGCTCCTCAGAGATGCTGCCCAGCTCCCATCTGCACATGCACACTCCATGTCTCCATCTCCAGCCACTTCACCTCCTGCTCACAGCCACCAAAGGCCAGCGTGCATCCCGTGAGAGGCTCCTCTCCCCACCCAGAGCCCCACCAGACCTACACCCAAGCAAGGTAAGCCCACAAACCGAGCGCAACAAGTCCACGCTATATACATGTCAGTGTGAGTGGGTGTCAGAACCAGGAGCCCTGTGCTGCTTCCCACCGTCAGGGGCCTCCCTGACCTCAGCCGCCGTCAGGGACCGGGGCGGGGGAAAGGCCTTAAAAACAAAGCGCCGCTCGCACTTCAGGAAGAAGCGGGCGCAGCGCTATTTACACGCACATACATATGTACACCCACATCCCCTCGCTGGTGCTCTAATTAACAAATTAGAAGGGAACAGGCAAAGGAGCGCCGGGCTCGGCCCGCGCTTACCGAGGCAGGCGCCGCTGACGAGGGCGGTGGCGGTGAGCGCCCCGGCCGAGGCGCCGTACACCTTCTTGGCGTTGGCGACCAGGAACGGGGCATGTTCCTGCAGGCAGCTGGCCACGCCGACGTGGTAGACCCCCAGGAAGCCGCAGCCGGCGAAGGAGATATTCCAGGTGGAGTCCGGCGGGAACATGGCCTCCGCGCCCCGCTGGAGGCGGAGGGTGCTGGGGGAAGCAGCAGCAGCCGCGGCGGAGAAGTGAAGCCGCGGCTCTCTTTCCGCACCGCCTCGGGACGGGCGGCACTGCGGGGAAGCGCCGCCGCCGGAGACGCGACTACAGGACACGGCCGAGTTTGCCGCTGGCAGAGCGGCGCCGGCTGCCAATTTTATAGGCGGCGGCCCGGCCCTCGGGCCCGCCCCCGACATGGCCGCCGCCCCTCGGCAGCCCGGGCGCGGGCGGGAGCGCCCGGCCCCTCCTGCCAACCCTTCCTCTGGTGAACCCCTCTCCCGGCCCGGGGGACTGCCGGCCCTCGCCGGCCGCCGAGCCAGGGCAGCCGTGCCGGCACCGCCCTGAAGCGGCAAGGGCCGAGCCAGCTTCTCGGAGGGAGAGGGTTGAGGCTGCTCGCAGCACCCCAAACCTCGCCCTGTCCCGGGGCAGCAGGCTGTCCTTCCCTCGCGGAACATCCTGATTCTTGGCATCTACTCAAGTCCTTGGGGTTTCCCTTGTTTTTCAGGGATCGGGCAAGAAACGTGAGAGAATAGGAAAAGCTTTTCCCTTTCACAAAAAGCTGAGGAGTCAGAAGGAGACAAGTCTTGTCACAGAGCAAGAACTGGAAAAAAAGGTAATCTCCCTGTTCCCCTTCAAAACTAATAGAATCATTGGAAGGAACCCACAAGAACCATCGAGTCCAGCTCCTGGACCTGCACAGAACGTCCCCAAGAGTCACACCATGTGCCCAAGAGTATTGTCCAAACACTTCTTAAATTCTTGTTAAGGCTTGTGTTGTGACCACTTCCCTGGGGAGCCTGTTCCAGTCCTCAGCCACCCTCTGGGGGAAGAACCTTTTTCTAATATTCAACCTAAACCTGCCCTGACACAGTTTCAGGCCATTCCCTCCAGTCCTGTCACTGCTTGCCAGAGAGAAGAGATCAGTGTCTGCCTCTTCTCTTCTCTTCACAAGGAAGTTGTAGACTGTTGTAAACTAATCACCAAAATGCACACAGTTGCTTACCTTTCCTAACCTTTTCTCAACATTTTTTTCTTCACATGCCTCTAAGCTCAGCAAAATGTTTACATTTAGTCAGTGCAACTGTGATTTTCAGCAGTACTTTGCACAAGGTTGCCACTAGAGCAGCACTGGGTGAGAGGCCAGTACTATAGATCATCAAAATCGATTTCAGAAGCTGTAAAGATTCCCTTGCCATAAACAATACAGACTATAGTCATCCAAATCATTAGGAAAGTATGAAAGCTTACAGAGACATCAAATAGATCAACACAGCAAGAGAAAGAGCTGCTCTACTCAAAGCTAGGAAGCAAGATCAGCAGGAGGGAGGTTTGGGAGATACGAAACAAAAAGCATAAATTTTAATGGAATCAACATAGGGGAAAAAGCACTTTCTACCAAAGTTTAAAAATCTACTTCATTAATCTTGGCATGAAGCAATTAGAATTAGTTTCTTATAACCGGTCAGAAGTTTCTCACTTGGGATAGTGTTATATGTGTACTTAACAGCTCTTTCACCATTTGGGCTAGTGGAGGTCATCCAAATAGCCCCTCTTCCTGTTCCTTCCACTCCAAACATCCTTTCAAATGATATGAGGGAAGCTAATACCCTCCCTAAAGAGTGGCCATCCAGGTTGCAAGAACAGCTGTTTAATGCCTCAGTCTAGTGCCTCACAGTCACGTGATGGAAGATAAATTCAGCAGGTAACCCTTGCATAAGTCCAATATTTGAGTTCAAGTTAGACATCATACTCCAGCCTCTATAGAGTTTTTCATTAAGTGTTTGCCCTTTGCTTTCATCAGACAGGCAGGAGTACAGCTTTATCTTTCTTTCAGGTCCTGCCCCCAAGCCCACCACCTCACCTAGCTGCCAGAACTCCCCTTTAAACATATTAACATCCTGGAGTACATAAAGAATTAACCTGCTTACCTCAGTCCTGTCTCTATACCCAGCCTTCTCTCCCTTCCTCTCATACCCCTAGTTGCTTTTGTAATTTCCTTCCTCCCTTGCATTTGATGTGGTTACGTAACCCTTGTCAGCCCTCATCTCTACCTGGAGAGGTGAGCCCTGGCACACCTGAGCCATGACTCTCTTACAAGCCCTTAACACCAAGACCATCATGGAGCTTCCACCCCATGCTTCTGATGACACAGAAAGGTATTTTCATGTAGTCAGCCCCAAAGGAAACATCGTGTCTTGCCTTTTCCAGAGCAGGGATTGTTCTGCAGAAGAGCTGGTCACTGGGCTGTGACTTGAGCAGAAGTCGGTGGCAAAACTGACCACTGAACCTTGTCTGCAGATACTTCCCAAACACTTGTAACCACAAGAACATCTTCATTCTGGAGCCAGTGCTACTCGCTCTTTTTCCAGCATTTCACAAGCCTTAATGTTCCTAGCGTGTCTGGAAAATAGAAACAAAGTGCTGCGACAATGCTGGAGTTAGTTTCACTTGATTTCCCAACAGCAATCTCATCCTGAGTTGTTTACATCGCTCTGCCTTGGCCCTCAAGGTTACTTATTTGAGGAGGTTAATGCTGCCCTGTTGAAACAGGTCGATTAAACGAACCATGTGAACACTAATCTCTTGTGGAGTGCTGCCTGGGTACTGGCACTAGCAAGCTGACAAACAACTGTGCTTTTCTCAAAAATAAATTAACCCCCAAAACGAATATCTTTCCCCCCAGTTAGAAAGTGCTACAGTTCTGCTATTGCTCACAATGCAGCAGTAAGCCAGATCAGAAAGATTTACAGGGCAGCTTTTCCTGTGTGCCAAACTCCAACTGAAACTCTTCAAATCCACTCGCGCCCCTGCAAGTCGAGGTGCCAGAGACAGCTTCACATGCAATCTCTCGTCGTTGCGTTTCTTTTCTAGCCTAATGAATGGTGAGCTGTTAGTACCTACAAGATAATAACACACAGGCTAACAATCTCTGCTTTTTCAGGCAAGACCTTGTGTTTTTGCCGGCCATTGGGAATTCCAGGGAAGATCAAAGGCAGCCTGTTACAATGTTGATTCCAGAATGTTACAATTACAGAATTGTTGTCCGTAGCCAGCAAGAAAAGCACGCCAGTCATGAAGTGCAACCCAAGTGCTCTCAACATCACTGGAAAGCTGGAGTTAAATGTCTTTTTCTTACCTGTGATGTTTGTGTACATCAGGTCATTCCATGGCAGACTCTTGGCACTTGCTTCATAGGAGCATGTCCTGAGGTAGAGGAGCAGTCCTGCTCCTTTGGGACTGAATTTTTCTTCTAGGAAAGGTACTACAGCCATCTCTGCACCTACATAAGTCAAACCTACTGAGTTCAGCAGGCCTGCCTGCATGTAGCAGCTCGCAAAACTGGGCCTTGGTAGTAAGAGTGAAACCAGTTGAGAGTGGCCCCAGGGAGCCATTACTTATTGCTTTATGGTAGTGTCCAGGACATTCTCCCTGCTTTCCAAGTAGTGGAGATGCCTCGTCCCTCTGCCTGCCCCATGGCGTTTGTAAGGAATGATTTTCAGTGAGAGCTGATCTAAGACAGCATGGCATTTGTGTACCAGGGAGGAAAGCCTGCACATTTCAATGTCAAGCCTATGACTAAATCACTCTCCCCTAGTGTCAATTTGGTAATGATCAGTTACTAGTGTAATCTCCAGGCACAAGACTGTCCCTCCCTTTCTCTTCAATGCCCTCGAGCCCATATTTTATGAAGAATTCAGGAAAAATCTTCTCTAGCTAAAATTGATTCTGTAAGTAGGACAGATAGGCCACAAGTCCAAGTATTAGCAGGCACTAGTCTCCTCTGAGTCATGGAATACAATGCACCCACCCCACCAGCACCCTTGCCTTTGGTAAGTCTGAAAGGGCATCATTGAGACTTGAAAATTCAGAATGGTGACTCCAGAGCAGAAGCAGCGATCCCACCTCCTTCACAGCTGAAGGTCATTGAAATCAGAACAGAGTGAACTCCACGCAGAGCACCAAACAAGTGTGCAATAGACTTCCAGGCAGATCACTGCTCATGTACAAAGCCATCAGGTGGCAACAGTTTCATAAATAGGTAAGGAAGGGGGAAGTAAACTTAATAGGTTTGATTTCGTGTTCAGAAGAAATGTTCACTATGAAGAGGTTTTAGCAAATTCTGCAAAATGTGTGTGAAATCTTGGAGCAGAGCTGAGCCACGCCCTGACCTTCTCAAGAAAGACCTACGAGGTGGTTGTTACACTGACTCCTTGTGGCACTGTAAAGAGAGCTCTATTTTCAATGCTTTCCCTGAGAGCTGCCCTCAGAAGTTTCTTCTCAGAAGTTTTCCAATGAGCTATCCTTTTTCTCAGAGCAGGTTAACTGACAATTTTCATTAAAATCATGCACTTCTGCAAAGGAATTTAAAGGTTGTAAGAGGACACCCACTGCAGGATAAGGCCCATAATTCAAGGTTAAAAGGTTATATGAAGATAGAGAAAAACAGGGTGAAAAAGTAAGTTAGTCTAGAAGTAGTTATACTCCTCCCCTCATCACAGTAGCCAGCAACTGGCACCACACGTTTGTTTCATCCCGTGAGCCTGGGCACAGCAAACTCATCTAATAGCTCAGCGCCATTCAAACAAATTCCTTTGTGCATGGAAAAACCCTACTGAGTGGTGTGCCAGGGCAATCCCTTCCTGAGTAAACACTGATGGTGCTCTTGAAGCAGCAAAGCAAGGCACTACTGGGGAAGGGGGGGCACCTCTCAGTAAAACCACATGCAAAACCCACTCTTTTTCAGTGACCTGAAATGGAGAAATCACCAAGAAAAAAGCAACACAATTTTTCCCCCCTGCTCCCAGGGCTGAACCACTGCCATTACAGGTCTGACAGAGAACTAGCATGAACAATGAATGGTTTCCATTGCTCTCAAATCACCAGGCTGGCACTTGAGAGACAAAGTAGATGAAAGGTACTGGCACTGTTACTACTGTACATTTTTCTGGCACCAGGGAGAGAAGGGCAGCAAGAGTTAGTTGCTTAAATCATGACATTTTGAAGCTCTAACTTCCAACTGCTCTCTTGCAGTATTCTTGGCTGTGAAGTATTGGGTGTTTGCTCTCAGTACACCAGAGATGAAATAGTTTTTCCTACTTGGATTTCACCCATCTCTACTCCCAGATGTACTTGCCATGCTTTGTCCAATGACTCATATGAACACAGCTGTATCAGCAATTTCTTTTCCCCAAAAACAACTTTGCTAGAAAAGCCCCTCAGTATACGCACTGCAGGGATCTTTTTGACTCTACCTGTGCAGACTTTATCATGGGAAGATCATCACACATGCAGTTTGCACTGTACTTATCTACACTGACAGGTGAAGACTTCCACAAGAAGCCAGGTTAAGTTGCCTGCCAACAATCTTCTAGCAGTAGACACTTCATAAAGCAAAATTTACCTCTTTCAAGCTGATATGTTCTTCTTGGCATGCCAGAGATGTTTCAGTTCTCCTAAACCACCATTCTCATGTTTCTTTGTTCAGATCAAGGCACGATTTATGTCCTGATAGCCCAGAACAGCCATTCAGCATGAAGGGTACCTCTGCACTGATCTGTGTCCTATCACAGCAGGATGCTGTTAGGTTTTTTTTTTCTGGTTACAGACTGTTAAATCATATGGATGTGACAGGAAATCCTAGTCAACCATTTTATCAGTGCTGGCCCTAATCTTGGAAATCTGACAGTAATGAAATTGGTGCTTTTAAATATTTAAAAACCAAATTACTGTAATTAGCTCTGAAATTACGTTTCTGGCCTAATTCAGGCCTACTGTTCATTCAGTTTCACATTTTGCAATTGAATAAACAGATCCTGGAAAACAAGGTCCTTTTATTGAATAGATGAGCCGCTTCACTGAGTAACCGAGAACAAAATAGTATGGAGAAGGCTAACATCAGGAAGATTCAGTTTCCACACACTGTTTAAGAAACAGCAGTGTCAAAACAAGCATCCAGGTTCACACAAGCTTTGCCATTTTCTCAGTACTCTCAGAGCTGAGTCCTACAGTCTGTCAGAAAATTCACACACATACTGCAGACAGAGATACAAATCAAAGCTGTGTCAGAGCTATTTCAAGAACAGCTGAATCCAAGAGCACTTGCATGGCAAAAATAAACAACACAAAAACATTTAAAACAAAGAATTTTAATAACTTCTCTATAACAAATAATTAATCAAAGAGGCCGAATCCCATGTCATCATCAGATTCTTCTGATTCCTCCTTCTTCTCTTCTTTCTTCTCCTCAGCTGAAGGAAAAAAAAAGCCCAAGTGAATAGTCAGTATTAACATTGCACCACAGATTATCAAGGTACAAGTTTTGGTGCTCACAGCTCCCCTGCCTACTGGTATTGGAGCCTCCAGGACTCATCTCATTCCCTTTCAGCAACAAATATCACTGAACAGATACAGACACTACTGCTGCAGGAATGTGCTTTACACCAAGTCTCTTTGATCCTCTGTTTTAAGCGAGACCAATCCTAAGGCAGACAAAGAACAAATGTTTCTGACTGTCCAAAGGAAAAGTAACTGTTCAGTTGACACTTGCATCACATACTGAACTGCTGAAGTGGAAAAGCCCTGAAATGCTGACTCAGTTGTTTTGTTAGGCTGTTACCAGAGACAAAAGGAGTTGCCCTGGAGCCACACCTCTCCACTCACACTCACCGGCAGCAGGGGCCGCAGCTGCGGCAGGAGCAGCAGAGCCCCCTCCAGCAGAGACTGCCACAGCTCCCCCAGCCGGCATGCTGGCAAGTTTTCCATTACCTGAATGGGACACAAGAGAAGGTATTTATTTACAAGCTCATCCCAAGCACAGAAGTCAGGGGAAATGGAAGAGTGCAGGAAAAAACTGATCCTGTTTCATGGACTGAACCTGTCACTAATCTGCTGAAAATAACAAGAGCCTGCATCCATGATAAATATAAACTGTTCTGTGAAAAACTCGGGAATTTTAAGATTGACAAAGGCTTATCCCAGGAATGCTGGCAGCATATTATTAGTAAGTTTTATTCTGTTCAAAAAGTCCCTGTCTTTCTTCCAAAAGCTATCATAAAAATAGCAGCAAACACATCCAATTTTGCACACCCACATTGTTCTCTGAATACAGCACAGTAGCCCAGAAAGTGATAATGTACCTCAGAAATAACATATTTGCAGTACTGGCTTCCCCTGCTCCTTTTTTTTCCACTTTAAGGGTAAAGAGAACTCTGAGGGCATAAGTGGATCACACTTACAGGAGAGAAAGATTGATTTATTTATGGCTAAGGTACAGTATTTTAAACAAATTCCTCAGCACCCTATGAACCCCATTGCATCTCCTTGGAGACTTCTGATTTCTGCTCGTATTTGGACAGCCAGCTAGTTCTCTGGCCTCTTGTCTTTCACATACCAAGGCTCCCTTGGCATTCAAAGGTCACGTAAACACTATGTTTGCCTCTATTCCAGTTTCTGGGAATCAGTTTCTAAATAATTCCCTGTTACTTCAAGATCTAATTAAACTAGCAAAGTAAACAAACATGTTTCATATGCATGTATGTTCTAAGAAACAATTATTTAAAGTATTACAGAAAAAGACAGCATGTGTTGTAACCACGAGTATAATAGCTCTCTTAGGTCTTTCAAACCACATGGACAGAAATGTCCAGTGCCTGCTCCTGACAGCAAGGCCAGGCAAAGTCCTGGCTACCTTTAAACAAAAATATGCCTGCAAATTCCCTTGTGCCTATACACTTTCAAGAAATAAAAATTCATTAATCAGAAACCTTTGCACTACCTCAGCCCTATGACCCAGTCAATTCATGTAAAAAGTTCCAGCCTCAGTAAAGCACAAACTTCTATGGAAATCAGCCCTCAGGGAAAAGGAAACACTGGACTCTAAGAGATGTGCATTGGAGCAGCTTGTGCTCATCGCAGAGGGTGGAGCTGCACCCCTGCCAACTGCCTGTTCCTCATGCTTCACATCACACTGCACACAAGTGGGTAAAACACAAAACATCTCCTAGAGACCCCGAAGGACAGCTCAGTCTCTTATCAACATGTCCAGAAAACTCCATCATGAGCAGACTACCAGTAAGCTCATACATGCTTCAGTTCTCCAGTTTAATGTGGTCCACAAGCGAAACCCAGCAGGTACTGGCACTGACCTGCAGGGAATTAGAATGGACCTGGTTCCACTCAATTCAGCTGTGATCCACAATGCTGAACAAAGAGTCTGTGACTTGGCAGCAATTCCATACTCTCAGCTCTAAGCTATCAAAGTAACAGATGCATTACCTGGGTCACTCAGAGACTCTACTTACCCTGGGCAATTACATCTTCAATATTTTTTCCATTCAGCTCACTAATAACCTGTAAGTAAAATTTACCATGTTAGAGTTTCCAAACAGCATAAGAATAAGCTACATTTAAACAAATATTGATAAATTATCATATGCAGTGCCTCCATCCTGCTGCTTATCTAGCCCCGAAATTCCTCACTTCTCAGTGCCAGAACAGAATATTGACATGAAAACTTCAGCTAAGTCTTCAATACTTTAAGCATTTTCATGAAATCTGTTACTGAGTTCATAACTAATCCAATGACCTTGAAAAAAAGAGGATATAGAGATGTTGTGGAACCAATTAGGAAGCCCTACCAACAGTGTAAGTCACTGAGGGACTGTTTACATTTCTTGCTTAATGGCCCCTGGGAGGCTCTGAAGCACTGGGTTCTGGACCCAAAACCACAGGGTCCCATTCCTAGCCCTACCAAATGCTAAAAGCCAAACTACTGTATCCTTGCCCTGGAACACAGAGTTCCAACTTTAATATTAGGACCATTGTTGTATAACCAGAGATGACAAAAGCAAAACACAATCCCCAAAACTGCTAAAGCAGGCACTTAAAAAAAAATGGTCCAGAACTTACTGGTGAGACCCAGCTATCAGGAGTCAGTGGCCAAAGCTAAAGGACTTTAGCCAAGAGCTTTTTAACAGGCACCTTCTGCTTACACAGAGCGTGTGATGTGTGAAACTATGTGCCTGCAGGACTGCTCCATCCAGGAGAAAGGTGCTTCTAACGCTTCGCTACATTAACACAGGCTTCAGATACAGACAATCCAAAAATTAATTATGACCAAAACAGAACAGCTTTCTGAACATCAGAGGATGAGAGAAAGCAATTAATTCATTAAGGCATTACACCTAAAGGAGCCAAAGACCTGACATTTAAACAGGAGCACCATGAGTTCAAATCAACATTCCAAACCACAGGATGCTGTCAGCTCAGCCAATGCACTGTCTCCTTGGGCCTATGATAAAATACTGGGAAAATACTTTCTTTTTACCTTTACCTTTCTAGAAACACTTCACATAGGAGTATGTGACAAGTCATAAGATAATTTTATTGGTTCTTTTTTTTTCCCTATCACCAATTATTTTTAGGTCCACAATGCTGCAGATCTATTATATCGCAAGAAGCATTCTAATTAAGATACTCTTTAGAAGTCTGTTTTTCAACACAATCACTTTTGTATTAATTTCCAAAATCTTCCTATATATTATCCTCAAATACCTTTAATCTCCATGTTAGGATGTGCCTATGTTTCTTGGTGAGGAAACAAAGGCTCCTTTGCAGCACACTAAATAAGGATGCATTACTGAGTATCAGGCCTTCAAAAGTGTTAGCTCTGAATCGATACTGACCGAAAATAAGAAGTGAACCTTCACTGCACACTATACACCACGCCAGAACATTTTCAGTGCATCCTGATATGCAGCCACCATCCCAGTGGGGATGATTAGCCTGAACTACCAGAAGTCAGCAACAACTGACAGACACCTTTGCAGAGGTACTGAATAATACCTTTGCAGAGGTACTGACTAAGAAAGCCAGACTTTCAACAAAAGTTGTAAAAACTTATGATTGGCTCAGCAGTGTTTAGAATTCACACCGGTAAGGATCACCAAATGTCTGAACAGCCCAAGAGTAGATCAATAGGGAGGCAACGGGAACACTGAAGCGAAGGAAAGAGCTCCCATGTCTGCTGCTGCCTGGGACATCTGGAATTAAGAGGCAACACCACCTTGTTCATGCGTTCATCGTCTGTCTCGATGCCGACGCTGTCGAGGATCTTTTTCAAGTCCTTGGACGTGGGGGACTCGTTGCCGCCGAGCACGGCGAGCAGGTAAGCTGCGACGTAACGCATCCTGCAAGACAGGCGAGGAGGGTTTCAGCCTGGCCGAGCTACGTGCTCTCGGAGGGAGCCCATCCCTGCTCCCTCCGAGCCGCAATCCTTCGGCTCCGCTTCCACACGAGGCCCCGTGGCCGGCGAGGCCACGCTGCGCACACTGCGCCAGCACGGGGCCCGCACACGCTCCCGCCCGCGCCGGCAGCGCAGGCCTCTCCCGAAAGGAAGCGGCAACCCGGCACTGCCGCCCTGGCCTCCGCCTCGGCCCGGCCCGGCCCTCCGCCAGCCGCGGCCCAGGCGCAGGCCGGGAGAGCACATGGCTGCCGCTCCCCCCTCCTACCCACCCCCCCCCGAGTGGTCTCTCCCGAGCCCCGCGGCCGCGGAGAGCTGCCGCGCGCGGGCCGGACGGCACCACTGCCGCGGAGGGGGGAGCGCCGCGCGCTTACCTGGGCGGCGGCGGCGGCGCGGGACAGCGGCCTGGGACGTGCGCGCGCGAGGGCAGAGCGGCGGCGAAAGGAAGAGGCGGGGCCTCGGCACCGCCTTCTTCCCGCCACCCCTCAACAACGAGCGCTGCCATTGGGCCGGAGCGGCGGGCAGCTCGCAGGCCAATGGGAAGCCCCCCCCCCCCCCACCCCGAGTGGTCTCGCCCGAGCCCCGCGGCCGCGGAGAGCTGCCGCGGGCGGGCCGGACGGCACCACTGCCGCGGAGGGGGGAGCGCCGCGCGCTTACCTGGGCGGCGGCGGCGGCGCGGGACAGCGGCCTGGGACGTGCGCGCGCGAGGGCAGAGCGGCGGCGAAAGGAAGAGGCGGGGCCTCGGCACCGCCTTCTTCCCGCCACCCCTCAACAACGAGCGCTGCCATTGGGCCGGAGCGGCGGGCAGCTCGCAGGCCAATGGGAAGCCGCGGGTGCGGCCGCCGCCAGCGCGGACGGTGACGGGACGGTGACGCATGCGCAGAGCGTGGGCTGCCCATCCTGGGCGCGCTGTGCGGCCTTGTCGCTTGTGGTGGGATGGTTTTGATTCCTCAAATCACGGAGTCACAGAGTGAATGAGATTGGAAAACACCTCTGCGATCATCGAGTCCAACTTCTGACCGAATACCACTCTGTCAACTAGAACATGGCACTGAGTGCCACATTCAGTCTTTCCTCGGACACCTCCAGGAACGGTGGCTGCACCACCAGCCCTGGGCAGCCTGTTCCAACACCTGAGCACTCTTGCTGTGGAGAAATTACTCCTGATGTTCAACCTAAGCCTCCCCTGGCACAGCTTAATACTGCCTCTCACCTCTGGAATCCTGCCCTGGCCTGGTGGGGTCCCCTCCATTTGTCCCGTGAGCTGGGTTCTGCCACCAGGTGCATGCGAGGCAGATCCACACAGAGTCCTCATATTTGTTTATTTCGTATCAGTGCAGAGACGGGCAGTGGGTGATGAATCCAGAAAGCCAGCGCCTGGCTCGGTGCGTTTCTTCATGGAAAGGGGAGGTCAGGCATTGGAAAAAGCTCCCAGGGAGGTGGCGGAACCATTGTCCCTGGAGGTGTTCTGGGAACAACTGGACATACCAGTTAGCTTTGGTCTAGTTGTCACGGTGGTGTTCGGTCAGTGGTGGAACTTGATGATCTTGGAGTGGCCAGCAGGATGAGGGAAGTGATCATCCCTCTGTACTTGGCACAAGTGAGGCCACACCTCAAGGCCTGTGTCCAGTTCTGAGCCCTCACTTCAATACAGACATTGGGGTGCTGGAGTGTCCGGAGATGGGCAATGGAGCTGGGAAAGGGTCTGGAGCACGTCTTCTGAGGAGCAGCTGAGGGAGCTGGGGTTGTTTAGCCTGGAGAAAAGGAGGCTCAGGGGTGACTTTAGCACTCTGTACAAAAGGAGGCTGTAGAAAGGCAGGGTTGACCTCTTCTCCCAGGCAATTAGCACAGGACAAGAGGACATAGCCTCAAACCACATCAGGGAGGGTTCAGCTTATATATTCGAATGGAAGAATTTCTTCACAGAAATGGTGATTACACATCGGAATGGGCTGCCCAGGGCAATGGTGGAGTCACTCTCCCTAGAGGTGTTTAAGGAAAGACTGGACGTGGTACTTAGTGCCATGGTCTAGTTGACATGGTGGTGTTTGGTCATGGGTTGGACTGAATGACCTTGGAGGTCTCTTCCAATCTGAGTGACTTTGTGGTTCTGTGAAGCACCTCAGCTCCGTGTGTGGAGTGGCTTCTTGCCCCCGGGTGACAGAACCCACTTGTGGGACAGCACACTGAGGCAAGGCTCTCCGCAGAGGGACAGGGCTGCTCTCCGTGCTGGGAGGCGGTAATCCTGTGGCAAGGTCTCACCATGGGATTATGGGAGTCACCACCTGCGCTTGTTCACCTGATTTCCTGCACTGGGGAAAGGAATAGAAGTAAAAAGTTAACACTGTGCTGAAACCCCTTGGACCCAAACAAATCAGGAGTGCTGGTTCAGCAGCAGGGCGGTGTGTGGGCTGTGCCTGTCCCTGCCTTGCTGCCCTGGGGCTGCCCCAGAGATCCCCAGTGTGGTGGGGCTTCTGTGGTAGCTCAGGTGCTCGCAGGAAACAACCAGGCTCAGAGTGGTATAACTGAGCCAGAGCTTGGAGCAGTAGTCAGTGATTACTGTCTACTACCTGTAGGAAGAGAAATTTCCCTCAGGGCCAGTGCACTTTGCATCCAGAGTCCCAGAATCAAGAAGTTGGGACATGCTTCTAGGATCATCAAGTCCAACCTATGACCAACACCACCCTGTCGACCAGACCATGGCACTGAGTGCCATGTCCAGTCTTTCCTTAAACACTTCCAGAGATGGTGACTCCACCACTTCCCTGGGCATCTCATTCCAATGCCTGACCACCCTTTCTGTGAAGCAGTTCTTTTGACGTCCAGCCTGAACCTGGACATCAGCTGGGAGAGCATGTCCTCTTGTCCTGTCACTTGTTGCTTGGGAGAAGAGGCTGAGCCCCACCTGGCTGCAAACCTCCTTTCAGGGCAGCCCCAGCCCTGCGTCCTCTTAGGCGCATTTCTCTCCCTGGATTTGTATGGAATAAGCACAACACCCGGAGCTGCACGTGCCTCCCGCTCCCTTGGAGCCCAGGGGAGCCGAACCGGGACCGGCTGCGGTGCCAGCGCCGTGGCCGTGTCGGGAAAATCTCCTTTCGTGCCCTTGATGCGCCAGCAGGACGCCTGGACACCGTCCCCCATAGCGTCCAGCCCATGTCCCGCTGCCCCTGGCACCTCCCCGTCCCGTCCCGCCCCGGATCGCGGCTCAGCTCCCGAGAACTTTTCAGGAAGTGGCGGGCAGAGCCCTGCCCAGCCCAGCCCCGGCTGCCGAGTGCCCGGGGCCGGTGCGGAGGGGTGAGACAAGCGGGGCCGTGCTCGGCCGGGCACGGGGCGCGGCTGCGGGCCCTGCACAGCGGCCGTGGGGGGACGGGGCCAGGGCACAGCGTGCTGCGGGCAGCCCGGCCCGGCTGTGTGTGTCCGTGTGCGGGGCTGTGTGTCCGTGTGCAGGGCTGTGTGTGTCCATGTACAGGGCTGTGTGTGTCCATGTACAGGGCTGTGTGTCCGTGTGCAGGAGTGTGTGTCCATGTGCGGGGCTGTGTGTCCATGTGAAGGACTGTGTGTGTCTGTGTGCAGGGGTGTGTGTCCATGTGCCGGGCAGCGTGTCCGTGTGCAGGGGTGTGTTTCAGAATGTCTGTGGCACCACATCTGTCCGTGTCTGTTGGCTCCGAGGCTGCCTCTGTGGCTTCTGGAGCTGCCCTCTGGCTCCTTCACCACTGACAGTTTTACAAAGCTATAGCTGATGGGATTTTTTCTTACACATGTTTGTAATGGGGCTGTGTACATGTTGTGCACAACGTCTTTGTAAGAAATGCTCACCTTTATACTAAAGCAGTAGTTTCACTTTTATCCCATTGGCACTCAGTTTCACAAACCGGGTTCAACGAGGACCCAGCACAGTTTGCAAGCTGCCTCTGGGCTCTGCTTCCTCTTCTTCTTGCCTTTACATTTCTGTCCTTTCAGGGTGAGACATTTCTGCCCTTTCAGGGGATGACGCCTCCCCCAAACTGTGCCTTGGGAACATCAGTGCTGTCATGTCCCACAGGCTAACAGTAAAAGCACTGCTCCTCAGGGTATTGCTGGGGCATTATCTGGTTTCTGGCTTGCTGGTTTCAGACATTGGAGCCAAGTTTGTTCTAATTCTGCATCACTCAAAGGAAACTTCTATTTACCAATTCAGTCCATGGCAGGGTTTACAAAGAGCTCCTGATACTCACACCATGAGCTAGTTTAATTGCCAGGCTCAGGAGGTGTTGCTCCTGCACCACCAACATGCCTTTTCTAACCCTGTTGCTGGCCCTGACACGTTTTCTCTGCTGCCCTTTGTCCACTTGCTTTTATTCCATTGACACTGGGTTTCACAACCGGGTTTGATGAGGACCTGTCACAGTCTGTTAGGCACCTCTGGGTTCTGCTTGTGGCTCAGCACTCCCTGCCCCAGTTTTCTTCTCTACTTGTAATGCTTCCTACTAAGGCACCTTGAAATCTGCATTAGGCATAGGCATTTACATTTATGTCTTTAAAGTTAATATTGGTCTTTATTCTGATGATGCATAATTGCTCCATTCCCTGCTGAGATGCTGGCTGGAAAAATTCAGAGGTTTTCTCTAAGAGAAGGCTCTGTGACATCTGTCATGCTGCATTTCTCTGCTCCTTGCCTCCAAAGCTTTCGGTAACATGCATATAATCTTTCCTACCATATTGTTTGTGATTATGAGCTGTTTCTAGCCACTCTGGACTGGGGCAGGAGCCTTCATTGTGCACCTATGTTCTTTTTCAGAGCCATCTTTCCTTCTCTCCTTGTCCCAGC
Organism: Pyrgilauda ruficollis; assembly: GCF_017590135.1. NCBI lineage: Eukaryota > Metazoa > Chordata > Aves > Passeriformes > Passeridae > Pyrgilauda > Pyrgilauda ruficollis. The sequence goes on from NW_024527155.1 coordinate 7,804,865, forward strand.
TGCCTTGTGGTGCTGCCAGTGCCTGCCTGCCTGGCAAGTCCGAGCATGTCTGGACCCTGTGGATGAGATGCAGAAGATGGCAGAGCTGCTGGGGCTCAGGGATGAGTGCGGGGAGGGGACTTTGGGGGCTCCTGTCCTCGCTGGCTCCTGCCTTGCTGACAACAGACTGAACCTGGATGTTTATCCTGACGGCTGCCGCCGTTTCCTCCAGCTGTTCAAGGAGCAACAGGGAGAGCTGGTCCAGGTTGAGTTCCTCCGGCTCAGCAGCAACGATTGCCTCCTTGACACCACCCTGGGCAACCTTCCTCATCTGAAGCACCTGAAATCCCTGGTGCTTAAAGGTAAATTCCGGGGCCCATCACCATCCAGCTTTTCTAGGCTCAGATTTTTTGTTAATCCTTCTCTCCACATCTGCAGGACAAACTGCCCTTGGAAGTGTTTTGTTCCAGTGCCCCTTAGCTCAGCTTTGGCTCAGCCTTGCTCAGAGCTGAATGCAGATTTCAAAAAGATACAGCTTCTGGACTCTTATTTCCTCCCTTTGTTTTTACAGCTGCCTGGGGACTGGGTTTTTGGAGTCTCATTGGGTTGATGCTGAAGCATGTTCTGTAGCCATTCTCTAGAAGAAGAGCTTTTTTTCAGTTATGCAAGAAGAGGGGGATTGAAAGGTGTTTAATTTTTTGGTGAATGTTCAGCCCCTATTTCATTTTTGAGACTATAATAAGCTGTCTTTGTTGTGTTTCTGCCTGAATCAATCCATGCTTAATCCTTGCTTACTGTCAGTGACTGTAGGTTTAGCAAGGTTCAAGACACACCAGAAGAGGCTGTTCAACATTTTATCTAAAGTAGGACACAGGGCGTGCTTGTAATTTGGCAAAGTGTAATAACTGTTAGAGCTATAAATATTAGATCATTCTTTGACTGTCTCATCTATTTATTGTGGTAAGATATCAATACAATTTGTATAGTTTCTGTTTCAGACTGAATAATTTGCTCTTTGGGAGGTAGAATTTTAAAAGTAAATGAGAACAAAAGGGGTGTTTGGGGGCAGAATTCAAGGTTCCAGCTGCAAACTGAAAAGTGTGAGGTTTGTTTCTCTATCTGTCACAAATTTCTCATGTGAATAATTTGATTTGTCTTTCCCCCCTTTAGTAAAGTGGCAATAACAGCAGTACCTTTTATCAGTCTTGTTTTGTGAGTTGCACACACACCCTGAGCATCCTGAAGTGCAATAAAGTAGTTCAGTAAAATCTTATGTACAAAGTGCAATGTGCCTGTTTGGTTGTTCTTATTTTGTACCATTATGCAGCATAAAAAAATGTTTGGTGCCCTCTGCTGTATATGGCTATAAATAGAAGACAGTAGAGAAGGAGTATGAAACAATGAACGAGTGGAAAAGTTTGGAAGTTTTCTTTTGTTTGCTCAAGTTACTTTCCAGGGGTGCAGCCCTTCTCTAATTAGAGAGTCAGAAGCTGGGATAGGGAACTTTCATTCTTCCCACTCTGTGCTGTCTGCCCTACAAAATACTGAATTGCCTACTTTTCCTTCCCACTTTTTCACTGCTATTTTCTCAGGTGTGCCCTCCAATTTTGCAAGGGCAGGTTTCAGTCCGCAGGGCGGTTTGCTTCTCAGCAGCATGGATAAATCCTTAAGGACACGGACTATTTCCTTGATCCATAAAGTGTTGTGTGTTGGCCACTGGTAGTGAGGAAGCAGTGAGGAAGGAGGGTGGGATCTTGGAGGTATATGGGCCACCCTGCTGAAGTGTGGTAAATGTGTGGGGTGGCCTGGCTCGTTCTGAGCTTTGACTCCAGATGTGTTTAGCAGAGCTGTACTGCTTCACTGTGGGTTCTCCTAATTTCATAACAGCTCTTCACTTTCACTGATCAGGAAACTGAGGCATGGAGCAGAAAACTCACTTCTCTGAGTACTTTGTGATTAGTGCTGCTCATTGCTATCAGTAACTCCCAGTCTTGTGGATCTCTGTGCTGAGTCTCACATGAGGCTGGTGAGCTCTCCTGGTAGCGTACTGACCTCTTCCATTTCCCTCCACCCAGGTGGCCATGCTAGGGATGAGTTTGGTTCCTATCAGCATGGCTCCCTGACAAGCTTGCCACCAGACTTTGGGACCCTCAGGTGTCTCACCCACCTGGATCTCAGCTTCAATAGACTCTCCACCTTGCCAAGCTGCATTCTCCACCTCCCCAGCCTCCGTGTGCTCCTGGTGAGCCACAACAGCCTGGTGACACTTCCTGAGGACTTTGGCTGTCTGAGCAAACTGACTTTCTTCTCTGCAATGAAAAATCAGCTGAAAGACTTACCTAAGAGCATTGGGGAGTTGTCAATGCTGCAGGATCTGGATATCTCAGAAAATGCTTTGGAATTTCTCCCTGAAGAAGTTGGGAATCTGCACAACTGCACAGAGCTGGATCTCTCTGGGAATCGCTTATTGAGCATCCCAGACTCCCTAGGTATGTATTTTATTGGGGAAGAGAAGGACATGGGCTTGCCAAGCTTTTGGTACAACCTCTGAGACCTTTGGTCTCTATCCCCAGAGTTGTTAGCATAAACTATTTTATAATGGAGCCAAAAGGAAGGGTTATCCAGAAGGATCATGCTTGGTTCAGTCAGTGCCTTGGAGCATTAACAACTCTCTGAACCACACTTTCTGTTTCTGTGAATCAGCGACACTGCTGAGATTTCAATACAATTTACAGTGACTGAGGATCTGGCCTGGCTGGTTTTGGGTAGCAGAAGCGCTGAGGTTTGATGGGATGAGAGTCTGGGCCTGAAATCAGACTGTCCAGTGTGGACCAGTCCACAGAACTGGGGGGCTCTGGCTTCTGCTGTCCAGCTTCCTGGGTCCTGTGTTACTTAGTGACTGAGGCTGCTTTGGATGCTGTTACTTATAGCTGAAAAGGAGAGGACAGAGGAGGCTGTGTTGCCTCTCAGCTAATTCCTTGCACTCATTTATTTTGTGAGCTAAAGGGATGTTAAGCTTTTGTGCTTTTCTCTCATTATGTGTGTGTTTACATGGGCTGAGGAGAGAGCGAGGGTTTGAGCTGATACGCAATGCAATTAACAGCATGGATGGGGGGTCACTTCTTGTTCCAACCTGCAGCCAATTTGAAGTCTCTGCGTCGCCTGCATCTCCACAGCAATCTCCTGGTGACAGTCCCTGCCTCTCTTGCCAGCCTGCCCAACTTGTCCAGACTTGATCTGCAGAACAACTGCCTCCGTGCCATCCCTGCTGAGCTCCAGACCTTGCCGTTCGTGCACGTCCGGGGCAATCCCTTGGGAGAAACAGAGCCATCCCTGCAGGCTGGTAATTGCAAGGCTTCTGCTGCTGTGTGTTCTGCCCAGCTGCTCCCTCACTCAGCCCAGCATGGTGTAGATGAGTTTGGATTAGAGAAGACAAGCAGGGGGGAATCAGATCAGCATTTATTTCTCTGGAATAATTATTAAGTTGTAAGGATACAGACAGTTCTAGTTATGTTCTTATGAGGCCTATCCTGGTCTGAAGGGCTCAGTGGTCCCTGGAATTGGGCTTTCTTGGTAGGGTTTCACAGTGAAAGTGAAAATGGGACTCACAGGAAACAGATCAGGAGAGGTCCCTAAAGGGGTCCAGCCTTTTTAGCAGAGGTGAGCACCAGTTCCTGGACTTGCTGCATGGCCCTAAGGCTGTGGTGGCTCATGCTAGAACCTCAGAGAGCAGCAAGGGGTCATTCTGCTGTGCAGTTACCTCCTTCTTTCCTGAGGTTCACAGGCTGCAGAGGAGCAGCTCTTAGTCCAAGAAGAAGGTGATGAAATGAGCAGGAATCTGAGCAGGGTTTCCCAGAGGTGCTCATGTTCACAAGAGCAAGCACTGATTCCCAGGGTGGCCCCAGGCAATAAAACGTGGCCCTGAGAGCTGCAGAGGTAAACTGAAATATTTTTGAATTCCCTCTGCTTCTGAGTTTCCCTGGGGGAGAGCTAGCATTTTCAGTATGTCCTGGGACCTCGAGGCCACATGCCATCCTCTTGCTGCAGTGTGTTCTGGAGCCCACTGCAGTGTGACCAGGATTCCATTAATGACTTCTGTCAGATTAGGATTAAGCCAAAACTGCTCAGCCTTTCTTTGTTTACCTTGGTTTAAGTAACCTCTGTCTGCTTCTCCTACCCAAATCTTCTTATTGCCACAGATAAATCCAGTACCAGAAGGCTGAAAAGAATCTTCCTTCCATCAGGAGAGGGCAGGTAAGCCTCTGTTATTGAGAACTTACATTACAGACAAGGTGCATGGTGGGTATTACAGAAATGTGTAGGAGCCTATAGCATTGGTAGGCCAGTGAAACACAAGTATGAGATTCTTCTGTCGGTTTTTGGAGGGCTGAAGTCACTGCACAATGTCATAAATTCATGCATGTCTTCTGGAAGCTTTACTGTCACCTCTGAAGGCTGCAGAGTGGTCCTGGCCTGTGGCATCCATTTCTACTTTCCGCCGGGGGCTGCCTCTGCTCCTCTGCAGATCCACTTCCAGTCCCTCACACCGGATCCGCAGTGGGTAAAGCTGAGACACCACGATGTCCTGCTGAGTAGAGTCCTGGAGCTGCAGCCTCATGGGGTCCAATTCCAGCAGGTGAGGATACACCCAGGTCACCTCCTTAAGAATCTGCCTTTGCAGTAGGTCAGTAGAGTCTTCTCAGAGTGCCTTTTGGGACCTGTGAGACAGTTACTCCCATCCCTGGTGCTTTTAAGTAGCTGCAGGACTGCCTCTCAAAGAAGCCCTGCTGCAGAGAATCAGAAAGGACATAGCCAGCCTCTCTGATACTGTGCTGATCTGGCACCTTTGCCTTCCCCACTGCTCCTGATTGATCTGAGCTATAACCTTTCTCACTCACAACCCCCCTGTTCTACCAGAGGATAAGTCCAGCATCTGGCCTTAGCCTGAAAGGAGAATGCATCCTTCTCTAAAAGTCTGATTTTGTGGTTTGCATTCAAGCTGGGGAGTAGTCACACCACCTACCAGCCCCATCATGGCTGACAGCAGCTCACTGCAGAAGTTGCTTTGCCCTTTCTGCTCAGAAGCTGCTGAACCTTTCTTACCATCACAGTCCATAGCAGACCTGACATTTTCTGTCACCTCCCCAGAGACTGCAGGGCAGAGCAGGTTCTTTGATTCCCTGCAAACAGGCCATGCTCTGCCCTTCCTCGTCTGCATAGGAAGCCACAGAGCAGAGCTGGCCTTGGTTTTATTCTTTCAGTTGGTGTCTCACAGGAATGCATTTTTGCCAGGAGGTGCAGATCTGGATGCCATATATCTCACCTCAAACCCCTCACCAGCATGAGGTGGTTGTTCGGACCTTCAGTGGGCAGAGCTGGAATGATCTGAAAACAAGAGTGAAGCAGAAGAGAAAATCAAAGGTGAGCAGATTGAAATTACCAGTGACACACTTTGCTCCTGTTCCCCTCTTTGGTTCTGTCCAGCCAAGAGTGAACCTATTTGAAACAACTCATGAGCTGTGTTTTGACCAGCAGCTATGAAATGTACTGGATTTCAGCTCCAGGTTTCCTCCCTCATGGAGGTGTGTCTCCTGAAGTTGATGAGTTGCATCCTGCCATGTTTCTTCCCTGATTTAGTACTTTCTTCTGCTTGGCTGGTACTCATTTTCCAAAGTTATATGCCTATATGTTTTCTTCTTTGTCCTCTGTCACAGAAGTGTGTGGCCCACTGTTGTGTCCTTCACTTCTCTTGGTTCCTTGTTGTGTCTCGACTTGTCCAAAATGAATGCAAAGTGCCAGTAGAGGGGACATTGCTCTTTTCCACTGTGGATCCAAACATCAAAGTGATCTTTCCTCCTGGAGTCACCAAAGAGCCTCGTAGCGTCAAGCTGCAGGTATGCATGCTTTTTGGTGAGCTCTGGTGCAGCTGTTTTCTCATGTTCAGTACAGAGCCGAGCAGAGATGTCTGGTAATTCTTGTCTAGATGAGGTTGCTTCATGGGCTGACCCATCTCATATCACCTTTTCTCTTCACTTCCCTGCAACATGGGCCGTGCTCTGTGCTGCCCTGTGTGGGAAAGGGATCTCCAGCAGACCAGTGGGTAGCTGCTATGAAGGGAGCACAAAAAGATTTTGCCTCTTTTTCCCTTGCAAAACTGACCCTAACAAAACAGCTCAGTGAGAATTGGGGGTGGTGGGAGAATCTAATGTGGATCTAATTCTAAAATCACCCCACTAAAATTAATTGCTCTGTAGAGCTGCTAGATGCTCTTGTAATACTTTAAGTCCATCCCAGCCTGACAGGTTGCCAGACTTCAGCTGAAGTTCACCGTGCTTTATTTCTCAACGGGCCCTGCAGCAAGAGCAGCATTTGCCTGCTGGGTGCTGGAGGAGCTGAGTGAGCAGTGTGGGAATTTGGTGCCTGACTGCTCTGCTCACTGTGCTGTCTGCCACATCCAGGTGCTGCCAGTCTCTGCAGAAGAGATACAGGAAATCACAGCCCATGCAGAGTGCAGAGCCAGTCCCCTGCTCTACCTCTCCCAGGACTCCACGGTGGATTTTCTCAAGCCAGTGAGAATTCAGCTGCCTCTTCCACCTGGGGTCACAGGTCAGCTTATTCCCAAAATTGACAAAGGGAAATGCCATATTTGGAAAACCACAAGTGGCAAGAGAGAATTTTATCTGCCTCTCCTGTTGTTAATAAAGCTTGCTGCTTTTCCTGCAGGAACAGCAAGGTATGTCTGCTGACTGTGTGGGGGTGCAGAGCGGTGGGAGCTGAAGGTAGTTCAGGTCCATCAGATCAGGGCTGGGGTTCACAGACCAGACAAGCTGGGAGAATGGTCTTGGCAAAAGGATTTCTCTGCCAAACCACCTGTGTATTTTAACGGCTGGTTTTACTATGGTGGATTGGAGAGGCACTCCTGCCCACTGAGGAGATGCATTGTAAAAGGGCTTTGTTTGATTCATGATTGGGAATAGCTTGAAGGAAGAAATGAACGTGCTGCCTCCAGGGGTCTACCTTCTCTTTTCCTTGCATATGAATCAGGTGCTGAGCCACTGCATTTAGAAATATATGATTGTATGCTGAGCCACATCCCACTCTGAAAACTGCTAAAAACAGCCTCAGTCATGCCAAGGATTCCTCTGTTTGCTGAGTACCCTGCGTGTCCTTACTCCTATTTTCTTTGACCTCTCCTGGTTTTCTTGTAAAGAAATACAAGACCTTCATTATAACACTACCTGGTATTTGTATGCCTGAAGTGCATCAGGACTGAAAAGTCTGTGAGATGTACATAAGAAAGAGATAGAACTTAATTAATAACCCTAGATTTTAGTGATGAGAATTGTCTAATTAATCTATTGGTGGGAATGAGCACACTATCATTTTAACTCTGCATATTTTGCCAGAATATCCCAAAAGCAATGGGATAGTGTGGTATTGTTATTGCTGCTCTTCTTTGACCAAAGTTCAGTCCTGGATGCTGAAGAGAAGGCTGTGAACCCTTATTTGGTGGCTTTAAAATGTAAATCACCCAAACCTGTGGCTGGGTTTGTAAAGTCATGAATAAAGGTTTCTGCTGCATGCAGCATCTCGTGACCATTGGTGTCTTTAGGGCTGAATTTGGATCGGTCAAGGCTGCATATTCTCCATGGTGACCTGGAGGGCCAAACCTGGAATGACATCACCAGTGAGGTGGCGCTGGAATTCACCCATCTTTATGCAGTGTTTGAAGTCACTCACTTCTCCTGGTAAGTGCAAGATTAGTCCTGAGGAAAAGATGGGATGTTCCTCTGCCTTGCTTTTCCAACCCTCTGACCAGAGGCCATGACATTAACTCTCTCTGTTCCCTTTTCTATTTACAAGTCTGGCCCAGTGTAGTACTTTGTCTCTACCTGTCATTCTTTCCAATCATGTGGGTGTGACACTGGCACCTTTCTCTGGGTGGGGTCCCTCATTTGTTTTTAATTCCTTGTCTCCAGGTACTGGCTGTGGTACACCACCAAGACCTACATTGGAGGCATTGCCAAGAAGGTCTATGAGCGGCTGCGTCTGTACCAGGTGAACTTCATTGCGCTGCAGAGGAAGAGGGATCCTGAGCAAGTCCTGCTACAGTGTGTCCCCAAGCACAAGGTCTGATCTGGGTTGCACTGCCTTGCTTCTGAGCTTCCCAGGCTTCCCTTTGTAGGATGTAAAGGCAGCAGTGCACCAAAGGGTGACCAGCAGTATCACCACTCTGTTGGTGGTGTGATACTGACTCACAGGGAGCTGGGGGAAGAAAAAAACTCGTTCTATGCAGTGGTAAATGCCATGCACTGATTTCCTCCCCTGCAAACCCTGAGGACTGGGCTGCTAAAATCAGCTGAACCACAGTTACTGGCCATGTATACGCTATTATCATCCAGCAAACATGAGGTAAAACATGTTGGATTAAATTTAAGTCAAAGTTTACATGTCACTTGTCTGACATGAACTAGTGGTGTGGGCAGCAGCACTGCTTTGTTTTCAGCTGGAGTAGTTAGAAATGGTAGTTTTCCTTATGTTCCTTGCTGTTCTCAGTTCAAGCCCTGGAACAGAACATATAAGCAAGCACTCCTTAGTCTGCTATAATGCAACATCAGGTTAGTTTATGGGATGAGTGTGAGCTAATCTGGCTGACTTTGTCAGGAAGGAGAAGGGAAGTGCTCATGCATTCTTTTCTGCTGCCTCTTCCTAGGGGTATCAGCCCTCAGCAGTGTTGTTTCAGATTAGTGTGAGCTGTGGAGAACGTGTCCCTTGGCAGGCAGTGCACCTTGGTGAGATGAGGGTGCCACTACTGAGCTGCATATCCAGCTCTGCATAATTCTCTGCTCTGGTTGCTCCTTCTCTTTACCTGTGCTCCTGTGTTAAAGTGACCTGTGGGCACAAACGTCTGCAAGGATTTTTTATATTGGGTTCTGAGCTAAAACTGTCTCCAGATGAGGCATCAATGACACTCAGAGTGAGATGGTTGTTTGGGTGTGTTTGTAGTCCTGCTGGGAATGGTCATGGAGTGAGAGAGGTTTATTGTTACAAATAGAAAGAAGAATCTAACCTGACTCTTGCACTGCCACTGTGATCACAGGCTAGAAAGCTTTCTGGTGTCCTCAGCTGTGTGCTATTGTAGCATGTGTCTTTTTGCAGAGAAAATGTATTTGAATAGTGAGTGGGATATGGTTGCAAGTAAATCTCTCCATGTCTTTGAAGTTAAAAAGACCTGTTAAAAAGACAGAGACATTGCCGAAATGCTTTTTTAATGGGCTTTGTTCATTTGTTTACATCCTTTTCATGTAAATTAGTCTTTCCTGTAGAAGGTGAGAGGAACATCATGGGTATAGAAACATGGGTTGGGGGACAGATGTGTTTCTGACCAAACACTGTCATCCTTGTCAGGTTGACCCAGTGCTGAAGAAGCTGCAGGACCGCTATCGAGGACCTGAGCCATCTGACATGGTGGAGATGTTTGAGGGAGAGCAATTTTTTGCAGCTTTTGAGCGAGGCATCAGCATTGATATGGGTATGGCAGTACTGGGCTTGTTCTGCTCCTACCTCCCTCCCTCTTGTCCTGCTCTGGCCCTAGATGTGTTTCTGCTGTGGGTTGTACTCCTCCATGGCATTCCTCTCTGTCTCCAGCTCCCCCACTACTCACAGCAGCCAGCCCCTGGACATTGAACATTCTCTGGTCACGTAACTTTTCTATCCACTTTTCCTTATGGAAGTGCTGTTTGCAGACTTTCCTTTCTTCTCATGCTCTTGTAAACCTGCAGAGGGCAATAGCCAGGTGGGTTTATTTTTATGACTGATCTGCTGCTGCACGCTTTTCTCCACAAATTGAATGCTTCCTGCGTCTCTGCACAGATCGCCCTGACTGCGTGGATGGACGTCTCTCATTTATTTTCTACTCCCACTTGAAGAACATGAAGGAAATCTATGTGACCTCCCCTGTGGACAGAAAAGGCCAAGCTGTAAAAGGCCAGGTGAACAACCAGTTACACTGACTTCTTGTTTCCTCCTTCATCATTGCTTTTACAGTACTCATTATAATAATCTCTGAGTGCTGGGCATGACTCTTTTCCTACCCTCTTTCTCTGGCTTTGCATTTTACTGACTAAACTCTGAATAATCAAGAAGTGTAATCTCAAAGGATCACTCATCACTTAACTGTCTGACTTACATTCCTGCCATTAATTTTTGGGGTGCTGGCAGAAAGTCCAGCCTTTATGGCAGAACCTCAGTGCTTCTCCCAGTTACACATAATTGAGAGGCCATATTTGTGGGCTGAGTATCGATGAGAATGCTGAATTCATTCTTTCCCAAATGGAAAAGACATGGTGCCAATAGGCTGGGCCACTGTGCTTGAATCAGAGTCTCACTGCAATCTTTCTCTTTGCAAAGGTCTCTTTCTACCGAGGGGCAGTTCCAGACAGCATCCCTGAAGATGCCAGCAGGAGGAGAAAAGGTCCAGACTCCCTCTGGCTTGCTACTCTGCCCATCAAACTGCCTGTGAGTTGTCTCCTACAGAAAAATTAATCTGGATGGGGTAAGAGCATGGCAATCCTGCTCAGCTAATTTTGTTTCCTCCATGAGAAGGCATGCAATGAATAACTACAAGAAATAGCTGCCCAGCCGTGTCATGGTGGAGATTTTGCACTCCCTGTGAGCGAGCTCTTCTGAAACAAGAACATGAAGAGCTGGGAGTGGTTTCCACCTCTTCTGCTCATCTTGCCTTTCAAGCATAGGCTTGTTGGGTGGTTGGTCAGAGAGTCAGAGAGGGTGGATCCTTTGAATAAATGAGAATGTAGTACGCAAGGAAGCTTGCTGTAATTAAGGAAATGTTTTGTTTATAAATTTCTTAGTCACACAGCTCATGCAGCAGGAAAAAAAAAGGAAGAGGATGAGGTAGTTATGCTGGATTTGAACATAGACACTGAGTGTAGGTATTCTGTTGTGAGCTGTGAAGGCTGGGCTGTAAGTTACAGTGAGAAATGCAACTTTTGCTTACGGAATTTAAGTGACATTTGAGAAGCCTAAAACAATAAATACCTTGGTAGGCTGAATACTTCCCTTCCGATCACGTGTGATGATCTCACATCCCTTTCTGACACACGCAACCTCAACTACAAACCTACACTAAGTGCTCTCTTACTGCTTAGGCAAATATGCTTCAGGGATGTGGCTTATTTTAAACTGCTCTGTAAATGCAGGAAAGGAAATTTCTGATGTGAGTTATGACTGTGAGCATTACAATTCGATATGTTCCTGAGGCAGTGAGCATTGCTGGTCACTGCCAGTGTAAGTCCTCCTTGCTTCTTACAGCCTGACCTTTCAGCCCCAAGTACTTCCTTTTTCCCCAGTAGAAGGAAGATTTCACTGTGTAGACTGAGTGGCCAGACACTCTCCTCTACGAGAAGAAAGACTGTTCATTCTCTCTCTTCTTTGTGTCACAGCAACTGAAACCCCGGTGGGATGAGAACCCTGGTCCCTTGTATGGCTTCTCCTTCCCTCCCCTGAACCTGGGCAATGCTGAGACTGGGTACCTGACACAGGCAAACCTGCTGAGCATTGCTAGGCGTGTGGGAGCTGACTGGCAGAGCATCGGCCTCAACCTGGGCCTGACCTACCAGCAGATTGAGCGCATAGGATACAATAACAGGTGAGAATAGGGCACAGTAATCAACAGTGATGCATTATATATGTCTGTCCATCTATCTGCAGTGTAATAGTATAAATCAATGCTTGGCTGGTTGAAAGTTCTTCCACTGTAATTGTTTCACTGGATTAAAGATGGGTTGACTAATGGTTCTTCTGAAAATAATACCTTTTATAATGGAAAGATGATTATGTTCTCTTGCCATTATAAAATAAAGCTTTTTTGTTTGAAAAACAAAATTGGGAAATAACAAACCAGATGAGCTTTGTAGTTCAGCTGAGTTGCATTCCTGTTTTGTTCTATGATCAGATTCCTGGCCAGACTCCGTCTCTTACAAAGAGAAATGATCTATGGCTTTAATTCTGAATATCATTGTTATTCAAAAAGATCTTGTGGTACATCACGGGACATGCAGTCTGACTGAAAAGCCAAAGCAGTAGGAGAGAATTAGACTTGTTATAATCAACCTAATGTTCCTGTGAGGAAGTCATATTCAAAAGCAGAATGGATAATTCTTAATTGGATACTTCTATAAGGACAATATTTTGTAGAGAAACATTCATGCAGGAACTGCAACTCCTGTAGGCTGAGTAGGAAAGAGGCAGGCCCACTGAGTGCTTTGTGTGTCTGGATGGCTTCTTTAAGGCTCTAGCCATGGCTGGGACTTAAGTAAGGTCTCTTTGGTTTGCTACTCAGGAGAGCATGGTGGTAACTTCTGTCTTTCCTCCTTTCTTCAGAGAGGACCTCAATAAGCAGATCCTGGACATGCTTTTCTCGTGGGCTCAGCAGAACTCAGAGGATCCTGACTGTGTGAGCAAGCTGATCACAGCCATGAAGGAGAGTGGCCGCCAGGACATTGCTGATGAGGTTGAAGCCATCATTGAGCTGGGCCGGCAGAAATACAGCGAGTCCATCCGCCGGCTGGGCCTGGAGCAGGAGAGCAGCACTGAGGACTCTGCAATAGCTATGATGTAGCACCTGGCAGAGAAAAACAGGGTTTGTGTGGGACCCCTCTGTGTACCCAGAGTGATGGTGCCTGGGGGCTGCTCCCTCCTCAAGGGCCAGCATCTTCCTGAGGAGCTGGGCATTGATTCTCTCGGGTCTGTACTCACATGCCACTTCTGCCAATCCCAGGAAGTTTAGAGTGCATTTATGAACCTTTTTTCTACTTCCACTTTGTGACCTTCAGCTTTAGCTTTCAGAAATGTGGAGAAATTTAGAGACTGGAGTGTTTGTCTGTCAGCTGAGTAGTGGCTTAAATAGTGTTTGATGAGTTAATACTCATGTTACTTGTATTTATTTATAACTTATTCCTGAAACTGGAAACACTGCTGGAAACACTGGGTGTGAGCCTTTGGGTCCATTTGTGCTCCAGTGCTTGACAGGAGAGTGGAGGTGCAGTCATGTTTTGAAGGCCTGTGATGTGGTGGGGACTGTTCAGCCATTTCTGTCAATGATGTGTTCTGCTCGCATGAAAATGTGAACTGTATTCCCCATGAAAATGGTTTCTATTTTTTTCCAAATCTCTTCCAGTTCCCTTAAGTCCAAACAAAACCTAAGTATTTGTGGGGAAGAAAGAAGAAACTGATTTCTAGAAAAATTACTCTTTTTTTTTTGTTTTGCTCCAGAAGCTATCATGAAACAAATAGCCTGCTGCACCTGCAAGCACCTTTTTAGATGACACCTACATGCTGCTGATATTTGACAAAGTTCCAGTTTTATTTTATACAAAAAAAAAAAAGTAAAAATCCATGACCTGTTCTGGGACAGACTCTAATTTAAGTGCAATTAAAATTTTCCTTGCAGTTTCCAAGGGGTAGTCCTCACATCTTCCCAGTGAAATGTGACTGTGTAGTGGTGAAGGTGTGACCCCTACTGAAGTTTGGTGAAAAGCATGACTTTAATTTGCATTTTAAAAACTGGTCTGACTAGCTTGAAATAAGGCACTGTTGTGTGTTTGGCATGAACCATGGTGAGCTAACTTCCCAGTTTTTCAGCCTGAATATCATGTATAAGGCTGGAAGCATTTGCGGCTTTTTAGCTGCTCAATGATTTATTACTGAGGTGCCCTTCTCTTCCCCATCTCATAATGTCCCTCAGTTAATGACCCACTAATGACAGTGCAAGCTTTTTGAAAGACTACTGTCATTTAATAAATTCAAGTCTTTCAAGACAGGTTTGAACTCAGCATAACTCTCTAAACATTACTTAAAGGGCTGTTCTTAGTCTGAAAAAACAAAAGTGTGTTTAAAAATGCCAGGTTGCACGTGCAAAGTCAGCATGCTGTTGCAGGTTGGATAAAACCTGGCATTTTCTACCCCTCCTGAAGAATCATTGGTGGCTTCCCTGATGCTGCTTCAGACCTGCCATCAGTATTACTGAAAGAGGCATAAAATCGTTCTGCTTTTTCTCAATTTAAGGCTGTTCCAGCATCTCAGGCTACAGAGTGCTTACTGTCCAGTCCAGAGCACTGGACAAGGACTTGCAGATTTGAGCTGTTACTTTGGGCCTAAGTACTTCCACAGATCTGGTTTCTTAGGTTGTGCTGCCCCAAGTCTCATGCTGGGTTCAAGTCAGCAGTGCTCTGTTGAATGTACATTTTCTCTTGTATTCTGTGTCATATGTTATTGTTTGTAATTTTCATGGATACCAACAAGGTATTTGTTCTTTCCTCCAGTTTTGGAGAGAATCATTTGAGCATATTGCTCTCACTGGGAATAAAATCAGCACTTAACTGTTTCACAGCATGGTCTGCTATTCCATAAATGCCTTGAGTGAGATGGAGACTGGTCCCTTTAAACCTGCTGTCAGGAGAACACGGGTGAGCCTGGCTGTGCTGTGCAGAAATGGGAGAAGAGCTCCTGTTTGGATACTGCTGGTTGCAAAGCACAGGACAGAGTGCAGCTGAGTTAATGGTGTCCCTGGAGGGTGGCTTTGCTGCAGTGGGGCTAAACCAGGAAACAAAACATTCAGGGAATGAGCTGAGGCTCAGGTGGAGCAGATCTAGAGAGCAACAAGCACTGTCCCTAATCTAGAAGGGACAGTGTGTAGGGTAAGCCTGTCCTCCAGTGAAGGTGTGGGAGAAGTCTACAGGAAGCACAAGGCAGCATCCACAGCTACAACAGGATGAAGCTTGGCTGCACTTAGCTTTCCATTTGTGAGTCAGACCAGAGCTGAGTTAGGCAGTGCTGGAATAAAGGATAGGTAGGCTGGACTCTGTGGAGGATTCATCCAGGCATCAGCAGAGCTACAGCTCTTCAGGAAAACAGCTTGGTGCCAAGAGAGAGGAAGGTTAGTGCCAGGTGTTCATGTTACTGTTGTAGTGGGCTGCAGTCAGGCCAGGCCACAGCAGATACCAAACCCCAGACAGTTCCATCAGTAGAACAGCTCTTCAGGATTTGGGCTGATAACTTAAGGAAAGGTAGGTATTGTACCCCAGAAAAGAACTGTTATCTCCAGTCTTTCCTGCTGAGCCATAGCTGCTGGTCTGGGCCTCCTTGCAGGCATCTGGCTTTCTCCTTGGAGTGACACCAAAGCAAGCACCCAGCTGAGGACACCGAGGTGCTGTCGGGAAATCAGAACAACTGTTCAACTCCTCTTTCCTCAGCTGACTTGGCAGCAAATATTTGACCTGGAAGAGAGTCAATGGAAAACATTATTTTGAGGTGTGTTATCTTTATCAATAATCTCTTTGAGGCACAGTAAGTCTTTCATAAGCCTATAACTGCTATGGCTGATAACAGTTGCAGTAGATGGTTGAAACAGCAAAAGAAATAACTAACCTGGCATTTATCTTTTGAATCAAAATATGGTATTCCTTTCTGACTTCTGTCATGAATTCATCACATAGTGGAGTAGTATCTTTCCCTTTCCAGCTATCTGGCTTTTCCTGCTGCCTAATATGCACCTTACAGTGTCCTACAGATGATCTGGCAGATTTTATGGTTTTTACTGTGCATGATCCTGATGTGTCGAAAATTCTCCCAAATAAATTTTTGCCAGGAAAAGCCCACTTGCAAAAAAATTTTAAAAGTAAAGTAATAAAATTGTTTGCAAGTGAGAACATTTTTTCTCATTTTTTTGGCTGTAACATTTATAGCTCTTTAACTGTCATAATTAAACCCTTTTCTACTTCATAAACTTGCAGATCTCCAGCAAAATGACCTGGATGTTTCCCACATACCACTTCAAGTTTTTTCTAACCATGAGTCCTCTAGCTGCCAGGAGACAGATCCAGGTAAGATGCTTCCAGCTCCTACAGATATTAATAAAAAAATCCCTGAGAAATGAAAACCCAGGCAAAGCTCAAATCAGTTTATTAATTCCACAAAAAATACAAGGGAAAGCTTGATTATGTTCTGCAGGGGGTTAAACTGTTTACACAGTCCTGTCAGTAAAATGCTGTATAATTCCCAGTAAAAGACCTGACTGAAATACAAAACTGAAAGTGAGCCCACAGGGGCTGTGTTCAGTTTCTCTGTTTACTGTGGGCAGGCAGTAATGCTGTAAAACTCAGTACACCCACAGGAGTGCTCCAATAAAGGAAAGGAGATCTCTGTGGTGCACTGAGGACTGGGTGGTTCAGCCATGAACCTACTGAGCTTGATGCCAAAACTGAAGGAATATTAGAAGATATCCAGTCTGTAAGATTTCCTTCTAGTTGGTACACACTCATGTCCATACTTGACAGAGTCATACTGCTGGGTTTTTTAAAAGGGAAATGAAATCTGATGGTCCTTAAATTCGCTCTTTCCCTCCCAAGGGAGGATCACCCCATGTTTTCAGCCTTTAAAGCAAGAGTAGCTTTCACTGGGAAAGGGCTGGCTCTCAGTCACTGGTGCACCAAAACCCCAGCCCAGAGATGTGTCAAAGTGAGCCCACCGTGCTTATCAGTTGGCACTGTTGAAATGAAGAAAACAGCATTCACTGCAATTAAGTGTGTTCATTTCTTGAACTTCACAGAAATAAACTCTGTGTTCTTACAGCACCATTCTTCTGTAAATCTGTGTCTTGAAAATCCATTAGGAGAGTTTGACCCTTGTTCCAGTTTCCAGGTACCTTGAAAGAACTCGGTGACTGGGAAATATAGAAATCAGGTAGGCAATGTGACCATGCCTTTATTCTTCTTGTCTCACAGTAGGTCTGTAGGTTGAACCCATCCAGAAGTTTGTTTTGGGGGGCTGGAGCTAAGATCCTTCTGCTTGGTTTGCTCATTTAACACCAGTGCAGTTCTTATCTTTTCCAGACAGGAGCTGGTAGAACAGGAAAATGTGCAAGGGGCAGGAAGGATGCTCAGAGATGAGTACTACAGAGCGTTTTAACTCTTTTCTTACAGCAAAGTATTGCATCTCCTGGGAAAGGATGAAGACTGTGAACACATCCACTGTTTCTCAACTAGGTGGCACCAAACGAAATAGTCCAGTATCACTTGCAAATTAGCAGAAGTGGGTACTTTTTTTTTCCCCACTCTGCGTAGTTCTAATGCTAACTCCTTGCTGTGGAAGGTTTGAGGCCAAAACATAAATGTTGTGTCTGAAAGTGATTGATTAAATTGGTGGGGAAACAAATCCGCTAAAAAGCAAACGAATACAGAAAGCTGAATGCATTCCCATATGGAAGGAGCAAGAGGTTTGGGGCTGCCTTTCTCAGGCAAGAGTTGGATCAGACAGCAGCAACAGAGCATGTGGAGAAACAAAGCAGGCAGAGGAAACAGATCAGACATCTCTACTTGCTTTCTCTAGGAAAGCAGGATGGCTGCAAATTTTGTTTCTGGCTGAAGCCCTGTGGATAAGAGGAGACCACACTTGCAAGGGTGGGAGGAGGCGGCTGTTGCTTGAACCTCTCCTCAAAGCCATGTGGCTGAGCTTCACTCCTGGACTGAGAATTCCAGTGGTGACCCAAAACAAACCAGGTAGCACTGCTCAAAGGGGGATACAGGATTTCTACTCTGGACATATCAAGCTTGAAAACATCTGCTCTGCCCTGTTTTCATTGCGTGTCAGGCTGAGTACACAAAGTCCCACGTGCTGGGTCACCTGATGGGGCCACATCTTGGGACAGGCCCTGTGTGACCATCTGCTGCTGGGTCCCAGGAGTCCAGGGAAGATAGACTGAGCACAACCCAGAGCAGTCAGCTGGAAGGTGTTCCTGCCCATGGCAGCTGAGTTGGATCTTTAAAGTCTCTTCCAACCCAAACCATGATTCCATGAGGTTGGGCAGGTTTGATTAAGCTAACAGGACATGAGAGCTTAAGGGATGCTGTCTGCAGACATTTAGTAAGTGACTTGGGAAAACAGCAAGGTAATATTCATCATCTCTTAGCTGCCAAGCTGTCCTAAGTTTCCACAACCTGCTTCTACAACCCTGCCAGCCCTCTGCTTGAAGCAGCAAGGGTAAACCTTGGAATTTCTAAAAGACCCCTCAATTAGCTTAAGAAATTATTTGAGTTTTCCATCCTAATGCAGGAAACCTTTTTCCTGATCAAAAGAGGTACCAGGGTATGGCAGGCTCACCTGTGGGACAGTTCCAAGCCAGCAGCAAGAACTTAAAGCTTTGGGTGTGAACAGGATCACACAGTGATCTGAATAACCCCAGATGTGTCCCAGCCATACTGTCTCTGCCAGGTTTCTGCCACAGGCCAGACCTGGTCTTCTGGATCTGTGACTCTCCCAGGTTTAGAAACAGCAAATCTGCATGTCCAGAAGAGAGTGGGACTTTTGCAGAGGGTGGCTGCAGCCCATATAAAGTGACCCATCTCTCCCTGTCATGTGAAGAAGAGACCTGGCTGATGAGCCTGGCTGGTTAGGCTTCTAATTCTGCTCTGTTGATGCAGAGAAGCTTTAGATTACGGTGAGAAGTAGGACAGGAAAGCTGGATGAGGGAGGTAGTAACAGGATAGCCAGGGGAGGACATGAGCTTAGGTATGAATCTTTACCTTGCTGCTTCTTCAGACACATCCTTGGAAGATTTTACTCCCTCTAGAAGCAGCAATGGTTCAGGGCAAATGTTTTTGGGTTTTTTTCCTCTCCAGGTTGGAGAAGAATAGAAATTCTTGTGATTCTTAGCACCTCCGCAAGGCCAGAGCTGAGAGCAAGCATGGCTTGTGATATTGATTGTAGCTGCTCTCTCTCAACATGGCAAGTTTCTGTCTCCTGATGTCTGCACAGCCTTCATGTGTGGCAGGAGCACCAGGCTGAGTGACAGTTCTGGCGAGGCTTTCATCCTGGGGCATTGAAAGGAGCAAGAAAATACAGTGTCTCCCCCTCAAAAATCCCTTACAAGAGATGATTTCTTTGCAGTCTGGGCAGAGTAAAGAAAATCCTGCTGCTTAAACAGGCTATTTTGTAGCAACTGCTGTGCACGAATGATGGCTGCAAGGCAGGGACAGTCACAAATGGATCCATCAACTTTTTTGGGTCCTAAAATAACATGGCCCTGGAGGAGCTGGCTGCAGCTCTTGGTGAGGCGGCAAGCCTGCGATCTGTGACTCTCCCTGAGGTCCAGCTGTTTCACCTATGGCAGGGTGACAGTGTCCTCAGCATCCACTTCATCCTGGCAGCATGGAGCCACCTCACCTTTCTGCGCCCCCAGAAACAGCCATGCAGGTTACTGCCAATGCAGACTCCTCACAGTTGTTTGTCAGCTGCTGAAAGGGGAGATAAACATACGAGCTGTGGAAGGTGAGGAATACTGAAAAATTCTGGAGCAAACTACATTCTTTGGCACCCATCTGGGCCATACTTGCAGGGGAGGAGTGATCAGTGCCCTATAAATCTGATGCCACCTCTGCATGGGGACAGATGCATATGGTGGGATGCTGTTTGTCCCTGGGCTGAGGGGGAAGGCCCTGCTGAAAGGCTCCCAGGGCAGTAGGTGGCTGCAGCTGCAGGCTCCCTGCCAGCAGCTGTGCCCAGAGTGGGATCTGGAGGCCGATCTCACAGCCAAGACAGCGCCATTCATCGGCACTCAATAAACAAAAGTGCCTCGCTGTTTTATCCAGGAGATAAGCATGGAGGGCACGAGATTGCTTTCCCTTGTGTTGTCTGTGCTGAGCGTGGGAGCCTGTGCTGGCTGCCAAAGGAGCTGAGGCACTGCTGCTGTGGCACGTGCTGTGGACAGGCAGGGAACGGGGCTGCTGGGTGCCAGGGAGCCCGAGGCTGGAGCCTCACAGGTACTGGGCACTGGGAGATGCTGGCGCTTACTGGAGGCTGCCAGTCCTGCAGGATGTGTTGCAGGAGCTGGCCCATTGTTTAAGCCAGCTCTCATTAGAATGCCAGGGTCAACCAGCTGCTCTAAAAGTCACTTAAAAAAGGCAGGAAATTCTACTTTTTTTTTTTTTTCCACGTGTGCTTTGAGCATCAGGGACTTTATTCCTACTAATTGTTCAGCATTTGAATCAAATAACTACCAAGAAGATGTCTGCAGCCTCTTTTCAAGGAGTAATGGGCAGAGAGGACAGACAGACCACATACACTGGGTTCACCAGTGTGGTCTTGCAGCTTGAGCTTTTGGGGACAACGGAGCTGTGTTTGGGGTTAAGCTGTCCCCTTCTTGCACTCTCCAGCTGCATCCACATCCTCTCTCGCTTCTGTAATGTCAAGTACCTGCACAGAAAATGAAACCAGACCAGTGGTTTCTGGGTGCTTCCTGCCATCCCAGCCGATGGCCAGCTGTGAGTCTGTTCATTTTACTCCTTCTGTTTGACTATCCCCTGGATGCCTCCCCTAACACCTCTGTGCTGTTACCTTTGGCAGCACATCCTGTGGTCTCAATGGAGAACAAGATCAGGCTTGGTTGGGATTGATTTTTCCAGAAAACGATGTTGACTGCTGCTAATTACATTACTGCCTCTTCAATATTTATCAGTTGAATTGTCTACCAGCGCTCTGAGAATCATGTCCAGGCCAAGGGAGCAGTGACCAAGCTTGCCCAATTTCACTTTTTTAAGCGTTGGTTTAATAACCACACTCAGCAGGCACTTGGGGATTTTGCTGGCAGTCCACAATTTATTAAAACAGAGAACAATACAAGAGGGGAAGGAAACTGAAGAGCGAGACCTTGTGAAAGCCTCTTTCTTTGCAGCAGACTGAACTTGACCCATGTCCTTGCAGGGCTGAATCAGCCCACAGCCCCTCTGAGAGGTGGGCTAAAAGCAGTGCAGGATTTTGAGACTCACACAGGGCAAGCTTTGTGACAAGCTGAGCACAGACCTGGTCTAATGCTCCTGTGTGCACCATGATGACAACAACGTTGCCTTGTACAGGAGGTCCTGAGCTGTGCTCTTCACCTTCTGTCAGACACAGACAGTGCTGCTTTTGAAGCTCCATTTTGCACCAAACAGTTTTAAATCTCTTTTGTATCTGTCAGGAGTAAAAAATCATGTCTGAAAGCAGAGGAAACCTTGACAACCTGGCACTCGCTGAATACGAACTTTCTTCCTCTGCTTCCTTTTTTTATGCCCTCTCTTAAATGCTGCCGGAAGAAACGGGTCCTTTGTGCCATGCAGGTTACAAAGAGCAGTTGTTCTTATGCAGCAGAACCAAAAATAAAAATGTGTGATTGCAGTCCTCCTGAGATGCAGCAAAAAGAGGACAGTGTTAACCTCTTCTTTGCCAGGGGGTGGTAGTGTCCTGCTAGTACATCTACACTGTGATAAACAGTAACATCGATACCTCAAACCACACTGAGCTCAGTTCAGCTTCTGGCTGAGAGGATACAGCACAGTGAAACCCACTGATGCCTTTACAAAACAGGGCAGGGTGGGGATACGCCACCACCAAGGAAAGAGGTGGGAAGCAATTTTGGAGCTGTGGAGTAAGTAAGAAGACCTCAACTCCCCAACACTGTTTCCCAAACTGGGAATTCCCACAGCAGTGCCCACCAGAGCAGCCTGCTTGCAACCCAGGCCTTGCTGCCTGTTTTTCCAAGGACATGGTGGAGATAGGACTGTGGGGTTGGATAGACTATTCTGGCATCTCCCTGCTCACTGCACTTGCATTTTTCTCTTGTGCTGGACACGCAATAAAATTTTATTGCTGCTCACGCAATAAAATGGCCACAGCGCACAGGTCTCCTCCCTTGGTCAGGCAGCACCCTTCTGTAGGGAGCTTTCCACCTCCAGTGCTGTATCTTCTCATGCTTTGCTCAGCCCAGGCTGAAAAGCACACAAGAAAAGCTGATCCCTTTTTCACCTATATCCAACACACTACCATTGGCTTCTGATGCTTCACTGGCCTCTGTCTTATATCTTCTTCTCACCTTGGGTTCCGGATCCCTAACTGTGATAACAAACTACTCTTGTTTTCAGGTGTGTGAATAACTGTGAGGTTTCTGGGCTGTCCATCACAACTCCATATAATTGTCACTTCTCCTGTGTACACAATGTCCTCATTAGCCCTACATGCTCCTGTGGGACCATCCTTGTAGGCACTCTTTTCTAGTCACCCCCGATTCACTGCACAAGAAAACTGTGCAGTGATGCTCTGCCAGCTTCCATGGGCGCTTGGTACAGAGCTGGTAATCCCACACTCACAGGGTGTGTGTGAGCAATGAGGGAGGCTCTTAGAGATGTATTCCCCTGGAGATCTTCACCTCTTTCCCTGGTGGTACCACACCTGTGGATGTTACAGAATCACGAAATGGTTTGGGTTGGAGGAGACCTTAAAGGTCATCTCACTCCATCCTCCTCTAGCAGACACCTTCCTCTAGATCAGGTTACTCAGAGCCCCATCCAGCCTGGCCTTGAATACTGCTGGGGATAGGGCATCCACAGCTTCCCTGGGCAGCCTGTGCCAGTGCCTCACCACAAAGAACCTGGTCATCCCAAGAGGCACAGAGATCTGTTTGGCTGCTGCTGTCCTCCTCACCATTAAAATGCTTAATTTCCAAGGCCTGATGAAACGGCCTCTGTGGATGTTTTGTCCCAGCAAGCTCCTGAGTCCCATAATGCTCCTGAGAACTCCAGGTCCACAGTGGAGCCTTCTAACCCCAAAAATCAATGCCTGCCAGTAGGGGTAGCAGGCAGCACAGCATGGGTGCACAGCATGGGCACAGTGGGCCTGGCTGGTATCCTGAAGGGAGTGACAGAATCACAGAATATGCTGAGATGGAAAGGACCCACAAGGATCATGGAATCCAACTTCTATCCCTGCACAGGACATCCCCAGGAGTCACACCACGTGCCTGAGAGCATTGTCCAAAAGCTTCTTGTGCTGTCAGGCTTGGTGCTGCTTCCCTGGGGAGCCTGTTCCAGTGCCCAGACATCCTCTGGGTGAGGAACCTTTTTCTAAAGCCCAACCTAAACCTGCCCTGACACAACTTCAGGCCGTTCCCTCGGGTACAGATGTCAGACTTATTATTTCCCCCCGCTGTCGCTCGCTCCGTGTCCTGCCGTGAGGCGCCTCACAAGACGGCTGTGGGCGCGGGCCGGGGCAGCTCGGGGCACGGCGGGGCAGTCCCGGCCCCCGCGCCCGCCCGGCGGAGGCGGAGGCGATCCCCGGGCGCCCCGGCCCGCGTTGCCATGGGGACGCGGCGGCCGCCCCGGCGGGGAGGGACAGGCGGCGGCGGCGGCGGCGGCTCCTGCGCCGAACGCGGCCGGAGGGGGCAGAGCTGAGTCGGGCCGGGCCGCGCCGCGCAGGAGCTCCGCACCCCGCGCCGCACCGTCCCCGGCCCCGGCGGGAGCCGCCGCCGCCGCCCGGTAAGTGTGAACGCGGCCCTTCCCATGCCCTCCGGAGGCGCCGCCGGGGGTCCCGATACCCCTCCTGCCGCCGGGATGCAGCTCGGCCATGCACCCCGGCCTGGCTCCTGCTGCACCGGCCCCGCCGCCGCTTACCCCGGCCCCTCATCTCAGGGGTGTGCCGGCCGCCCTTCCTGCGCCCCCGGGCCCTGGATGGCCGTCTCCTCGCTCCGAGGGGCTGCGGGCTCCCCACGTACCCACCCCCCTCCCCGGCGCTGCGGGCTCCCCTTGCCCGCCGCCACTTCCCCTCCTCACCCTGGGGTTTTTAGGTCTTCCCAGCCCCTCCCCTCCTCCCGGGCTGGCTCCCTCTGCCTGCGCGGGGGGCCCGGGGCTGATCGCCGCCGCTCGCCGTGGTGCGGGGCTTGCCCTTGCCGGGCGCGGGGGCTGCAGCCGCGGTGCGCCTTCCTCTGCCCTGCCCGCGCCTGGGAAACTGCGGTGACACGTGTGCGGCTCCAGCCAGCCCTTCAGTGCTCCGGAGCTGCAGCCTTTTGTATTGAAAGCGATTAGCGAGTTTCTCCGGGCTTCTGATTCTGGGGCGAATCGTAGGATTCCCTGACCGCCCCGGTCGCAGCGCAGGTCCTACACCTAAGCCCCTCTGAGCTCCTTCCAGACGCTCCTAAGCCAGATCCCCTGCCTCTCTGAGATAGGTCAAGGTTATTGTGCTCTTCATGCAGTGGACAGGGAAGGTGGAAATGTGGACAGGCTATGGGATTTCCTCAAGGTCACCCTGGGAATTGGACCCCAAGCATCCTCTTGCTGCACCCTCTGCAGCTGCTGGGTGAGGGTGAAGTTGTGGAAATCAGATTTTCCAGTGCCCCAGCGTCCTTCCTGCAAGGCTTCTCAGATTTTAGTGTATATACCTTGCCAGGTGTCAGGCCAGGATCCCAGCTATATTTATTTGGCCTGATGTCTTTTGGCTATAAGATGTTTACAGTTAAATGGTGGGTATTTTTACCATAGTGTGTTAATCTCTGAGAGTCTTGCTACTCTTAGTTAGGATCTGACTTCGTGGTGCTGCTGCTGCTGTTGGGATGGTATCTGCAGTGATTTTGATCACTGCAAGTAACTGTGGCTTTGCTTCTCAAGAATCCGCTTCTTGGCAGTGCCAAGCAAAAGGCAACTGAGCAAGAGTGGTACTGATAAGGATGTATCGTGTGGGGCTTGGGTGGTGGTTGTCTTCTTGTGCTCTACTTCTGTTTTGCTTTGCAGGCTGTTATAAACAAAGGAGTAGGCATGATTTAATAGGAGCAGTTCCTCTAACCTCTTCCTCAGAAAATAAATACGAGGATTTAATGAGAGTTTACCCCTTTGAATGTCTTGCCTGTAGGATTTTTAACTGCATGCTGCTGCTTGTAGTTGTTCATACAGGTGCAGTTTTTCTCCTAGTGCTGTGCCCTTGGGCTCATCTGCTCACCGAGTGCCTGTCGTAGTAAGGAGCGTTATGTTTTGGGGGTGGTGGCGATCTGTGGCACAGATGGATGGCTGAGATGGAAAAGGGATCAAATCTGTGTTGTAAACTGAAGCCCTGCTCTTCTCTGAAGGAAAGTCTGCAGTCCTGTTTGGTGCCCAGCAATCTTGTTAATGTCTTACTAGGATGCCAGAGCCACTGAGCGTCTTCCTGCTGCCGTTTTAGGAAGGGGTAGTGTGCTGTATTAAGTTACTAAAAGGTAGAAATCACTGACAGCCTGTCAAGGCCATTTGCTCCCCTTTTTTCCTGCCAAGATTAAAATTAGTGGGCAAGATGGGGGAAATACCTACCTGGCTGGCCAAGGTGACAGCAGCTTGTCCATGTGGAAGCAGCCCCCTGCTCGCTTGTGTGTCATGTGTTTTCTTGTAGGTCTCTGCCAGGGCAAAGGTGTGATGAAGAGAAGGGATGGGGGCACGGTGACTGGTGGCTGGTGTGCCTTGAAACCTGGGAGCCATAGGATTTGGAGCTGTCTGATAAGGGATATTTGGGGAAAGTCTTGCTTAGAAGCTGTAAGCATTTCATGTGCCTATACAGCTGTTCTTGCGTAACTGTTGTCATCCTGAGAATTGTGAAATAGTAGGAGGGAGAAATTTCCCAGATAAGTGTAGCTGTGTTTCCAGGTGAGTAAATGTTGTGTTGTGTTTAGCTAGAATAAGATCTGTGTGTAGAGCCAACATCTCTGACCAGGGGCCGAATTCTGCAGATCACCGTGAGAACAGCTTTTCCTTGAAGGCTAAAGCCCAGTCTAGGGAACATCATAGTTGCAGAGTGTGTGATGATCATGCAATGCTGTGAAAATAGTTAAATATCTTTGGCACTTCTTGAGGAATACACCCAGTGTTGATAGCTGGGTGTGCAGCTGCAGTGTGAGCAACAGTTTGTGCCCTGGATGGGCGAAATGTCAGGAGCACCAGGAAAGGGGCTGTGACCTGGTGCTGACCCTTTGGACAGCAAAAGGCACAGGGATACAGCAGGAGCTGATGACTCAGCAAGAAGACCCCAGACTGTTTGGGTGCACAAACTGTAACAGTATAAAAGTGCAGGAATGCTTTTGTTAGGGGTCCCTCCCCAGAGGCACCAGGTCAAGCTGGTTTTGTGTCACTGCACCACGATTAAATTACTTAGAGGATCCAGACATCTGAGACTGTGGTGGGAAACCAAGGGCTGAGCCAGTAAGGAAACCCTGTCTGACTGTGAGTGTGGGGTGTGCAGGGAGCCAAAAGGGCCACCCATGGGGTCACTGGAGCCATCTGCTGTGAAGGGACTTTGGTCCCAGCAGTGAAAGTCTTGGAATGGGGAGAGTGTGACTGCCAGAGTGGCCGCCTCCTGGGTGGTCAGACAGGAAAGTTTCTTTAACACACTCTGGGTTTTATCTGAATAATTTGCAGCCAGGAGGCTGTAAGATGGGTGACTGATGAGTTGTTCCTTCTTCCTCAACAAGGAGTACCTGGAGGTGGAGTAAGGATGCATGGTCTCCATCTCTGGTCCTCCAAAGGGTCAGGCCTTGTGTTTGCTGATGGGCTGGCAGTTACTTGTTTTGCAGGTGCTGGCAAGCCTCTGGACTCTCACCCCACTGTGGAAATAAAATGCTGCTGGTGGGTGATTGCCAGATTCACAGTAGCTACTGGAAGGTGGGATGTCCTTGTGAAGTCCAAGGGATGAAAGGCTTGTGTGGTGGGAAGAAAAGTTCAGCAGCATTAACCATAACTGCAGAGAGACTCGTGTCCCCTGGTGCTGAATACCAGCAGGTCTGCCTTGTTCCACACCACCCTTGCTTTTGTCACTTGATCCCTGGTCTCACTTGCAGGCAGGGAACTGCAAATCTTTTGCACTGCCAACTTTCCAGTGCCAGCAAGATGTCTTGCACAGGGTGTATCTCTTAATGGGCTGAGTTTATCTGCCTAAAATCATATTGTGCTGTCAGAATGACATAAAAGAGCTTTGAACTGGGCCTCAAGGGGAAAGGAAAAGGGTTGGAAAAATGCAAAATATTTTTATTCCGTTATTAGGAGAGCCTGGCCTGGGGAGATGATGTGTAACCAAACCAGGTTTGGAATGGCTGGGACAAATGATCCTGCGTGCTGCAGTTCATGTATGTTACGATAGGATGCTGATGCACTGTGAAGGGAGTTTCTACAGTTTCCCCTCTTCTAGGCTGTTTCAGAACAGAGAGGTATTTCTTCCTAAGCCTGATTTCATCCTGGCCTTCCTTTTTAGCAGTTTTTTTCCCCCTGTTGTTTGTTTTGGGTTTATTTTTTTTTTTTTTTTTTTTGTTTTTGTTTTTTTGTTTTGTTTTGTTTTGTTTTGTTTTGTTCGTTTGTTTTTTTTTTTTTTGCTTTGTTTCTTTGTTTTTCCCCTAGAATGAAATTTCTACACAGCTGATGGCCCTTCAGTGGTGTCCCAGAGCTGAGCACCTTCACCCTTTACTTCAGTAAGTTGATACAGCTCTGGCAGACAGTGGAGCAAATTTAGTTTTCACCAGCTGAGTTTGAGCATCATGTGGGAGCCCTCAAGCAACAGGAAGAGTCTGCTCCCACAGCCTGTTTAGCCTGTCACTTATAAGTTTGTTAATGTCCTGTTAGGCTTCCAGTTGGACCTGTCTTTCTCCCAGCTGCCTCTGCTCTCCTGTTAAAATCTGCAGTGCTGTGTAGGACAAATGTCTGCACTGCTCTTTCTACAACAAGATTGCAGGATGGGGAAGAATCTGCCTGTTCATAGCATTCTGCCTTCTGCTACTGCAGGTACATAAGGACTGATAATTATTACTTTTACATCCATGATGCATTCCCCTAAATCCTTAACTGTGTTTTCAGGAAATGCAAAAGCCTGCTTTTCAGGAAATGCCCGTATTTGTATATAGAAGTGACCAAACATCTGCACTGCTACAGGTTAGGAAACATGGAATTGTCAATTACTTATCATGGCAAATGAGCTCGAGATACTGCCTGTTGTAGGCAGTGCATTGTTTTTATTTGTAACTCTTGAACATGTTGAACACCATGCCTGTGTTCCATGGTGCATTCCTCATAAATGGCTGCGTGGACTCCAGCCTTGCTGGAGGCAGTTGTCCTGTCTGTCTACAGTGAGACAACAGGGACATGACTGCAAGTGCCTGTTCTCTGCCAGAGAGGTGTCTGAGGTCTAACAGGGCCGTGTGTTTCAGCTTCTCTGGAACCATGATGTAATGAAGCCATCCTCCTTCAGCAAGTCTTGAGTCCTCTGGCTGTACCTGCTTGGTTTGGGGACTGTCACTTGGCCATATCCAGCTAACAGTGGCAGCTTGCTAGAGCTATCACTGTGTTGCTCCAGCTAATCCTAACAACAGATAAATATTTTCCTGTCCTCTTCTGTTTGCCTTCCAGCACAGAGATAGCAGGAAGGAGGAGCTGGATTGAGCTGTCCAATGCCAAACTTGGATGTTGCTTTAACCTTGCAGTATTGATTGCCTGGTAGTTTAAGTTATTGTGAAGATAAAGTAACAGGAGGTACAAAAGCTTTAGAAAACAAGGCAAAATCCCAGACAAACCTAATGAAAAGACCTTGTCACTCTGGGTGGTTTGGATTTCTGTCTGGCAGTTTCCTCTTACACATCTGCAAATATAAAAACTTTGAACATTGTCTGCCTTAGGTGGTCTAGATGGAGATTATATGCTCAGGGAAGGGAGAGGCACCCAGGCAGCAATGCTTGTTCTGTATCAGAAGGAATACAATATAAAAACTTTGAACGTTGTCTGCCTTAGGTGGGCTGTCTAGATGGAGATTATATGCTCAGGGAAGGGAGAGGCACGCAGGCAGCAATGCTTGTTCTGTATCAGAAGGAATATCACGGGTTACTGTTTATTTAATTTATGGGGTCTCTGTTGATCATAATTTAGTGCAGCCTGTGGTGAGCTGCTTACAGGGATGCATTCTCACTCTATTTTGTTAAACCTTTTCGTAACTGGTGCTTGTTCTCATTTTGGTAGTCCTGTTGTGCGTGGGTGACTGCATCTTGTCAAACCTTCCTGTGCCCTGCTCCTTCCTTTGGCGCTGATGCTGGTATATGGCATATCAGGAGAGCTGTCTGGATTTTTTTTTTTCGTTCCTGTGTCTGAGGCATTTATCCAGAAGCCAGCAGGAGAGAGGCTGGTTTTGACCCAGCTTAGTTTCCCCAAATAGCATGAATTTGAGGAGCTGGGGATGACTAAGTCACATCAAAGACTGTGCCTGCCCCACCTGGAGTTTTGACTGTATGTTTGGGGCTTATACTCTCAATTTAAAAGCTGTCCCAGCTATGAGGAGGGTGGGTGCCCTTTTTGGACAGGGTGGGGAGAGGGAAGAAGAAGGAAATAGTCCCCTCTTGTATATGACAGTGATGCTTCTGAACTAGTTGAGTAAGTGGCTTGGAGGAGGTGTTTGGGAAGAGAGTTACGTGCTTTTCTTTTTTAATTAGAGCGCAAAGATAGGGGACTTTCAGCAAATGATACTAGTAGGAAAGAGATGTTGTGCAAGTGAGCAATTGCTTTGGATTGAGCCAGAAAGAAGTCCAGTAGCCATGATCCTTAGCTTCTGAATTCAGCTGCAGCTTTCAGTGAAGCCTTTTTGCTTTGACCAGAGGCTGCACTGTGTGCTGTGAGAGCTCCGAGCTGGATGCATGCTGGCTTTTGTGTGGATAAGTGCCTGGAATAAAGTTGTAGCCTGTGGTGTGCTTAGTCTGGGCCAGACCATTTTAATTTCTGCTGCTGCATCTCTGTCCTTGTCACTGTGGTGTCTGACACCTTACTGCCCTTAATGGGTGTGGAGAAAAGAGCAATTCCCTTTTCTCCACACAGTGGAACAGGCATGTTGCCTGATGGGTCTGATGGGATGGAAACACCTTCTTCAAGGCCACGTGCCGACTGGGAGCATGTTTGGTGCCCTCTTCAGTGCTCTTCTCTTTGCTATGTGATAGTTACGGATTTATAAAAAAGAAGAAATTGTGTTTTAGGGACAGGCTGTGTGGGGGGCTTACTGTGAATTTGGGTCCTGCTTTCTCCTTTGCTACAGGTTTAGAGCAGGACCTGAGGTAAGCAATAAGTCTCTGATTCTTTCCCTTACAGTGGATTGAGGACAGCAGCACTCCAGGGGTTTGCCACTTAAAGTGCCCATGGCAGATGTTGCAGAAAGTATGATCTGATCTAGTAATTGAATGGTCTCTTCTTCAAGGTGTTTCACCTCCCTTTTTCAGTTTGTGTTGGCTTTCTCAAGGATAGCGGTACTAGCTTCCTTTTCCATGCCCTGGACAAGCCAAGCTCTTCTCTCTAAGGCAAGAGGAGCGCTTGTTGTTTATGAAGACTATTTTGTAAATGTAGTAGTTTTTTTAAAGGACATAAAACTCACTGTGTTGGCCCTTCCCCTTTCTCCTGAACTATCCCACTTGCTTTGTTAGCAGCTAAATGTGTGCATGACCTGAGCAGCTGTTGTCTTTTTGATGCCCTTTTTTATTTTTTGCAGAACTTACAATGTAGATTCTGTGGTGCCTCACACTGGTTCTTCAAAAGTAATGGAGAGCTTGAAGGAAATAGCTTGGATACTGAAGTGATAAGCACTGCAGAAATGCCAGACACTATATAAACAACTAAACTCAGCCCCCGGCCCTTCCCAAAAGAAGGATGATTTGCAGAAATACTTCAACAGATGGTCTGAATTTGGCTTTGGGAAGGGGGGAAGAAATGCCAGGTCGCTGCTGAGCTGTGTGTGGGCGCGTGCCTGCGTGCAGCGCGTTCCCTGCCAGCACGCTCGGGGAGGCTGAGCCGGCTGCTCCCACGGCCCCTGTGCTCAGGAGGCACCTGCGCAACGCTGACTCCGTGTCTGCCAGGGCACCATGCCGAGCAAGGTCCCATTTTCCTGGGGTGAGGTTCAGCTGTGCCCGCTCGTCAGGCTGGTCTGGTGGAGGTGAGCCATGGGCAGTTTGCAGACACACGGAGTCAGCTTGTGGGAGAGAGGCTGCAGAGCTGCTGTGCAGCTTGTGAGATCCTGCTTGGCACATAGCTGAGATTGTAGGAAGGCCGTAGGGTCATCTGACTCTGGGTTGTCCCTAGTGCCGGTGCAGTGTCCTGGACCTGTGTCAGTGCAAATTGAGGTGGTGTGGAGCTGAAAACAAATGGATCACCTGTGGTAAATTGCATGTACTGTTTGGATACACCTGTGCATATATGTGAGCTGGCAAACTTGCTTGAAAGGGCATGGGTAAGGGCTTACATGTCATGGTTGGGAACCCTGATGAACTCTGCTGTAGCCAGCCTCCCTTCTTCCTCTCTCCAATGAAATCACTGCTCTTGCAGGGGAGGGAGAATGTGTTTCCCCCAGGGTGCTGCATCATGTCTTGGGTGGGCTCTGCTCTGGGGCGGGCAGGCTCCCATGTCAGTTGTAACAGCTGGCTCCAGCTGGGTTATGGATTGGAGCCCAGAAGTCCTTGTCCGAGGCCCTCTGGAGCAGAACAGTGTGTCTAGCTCCTGCATTGCCAAACTGTTGCTAGTCTTCCAATGCAATGAGCCTGTTCCACTGCTCACTGACATGACAATTCCTTGTGTCTACCGTTGCCTGCTGTTGCTGCCATGCACTCTTGTGAGACAGACGCGGTAATTAGAGCAGAGTTGTGAGGTGGTTTTTGTTTGGAAACTTTTTGAAAACAGGTCTAATTCTTAAGCAGTGCAAGATTAATTGCTTCGCTGAGGATGTGTCAGGTAAATCTTGTGAATGCATCTGTCAGGTAGCAGCATTGCTCTGCGCATATGGAGTAGCCAGGTGAGACATCTGATGATCAGAGAATAACTTTCCAAGTTTGATATACTTCACTTTTTCCTCTTTTTCCTTTCTTGTGTTACCCACCTCCCTGCACTGTTTAGTTGAGCGGGACTGGATGTGTTTTCATTTGCCTGTAGCCTCCAAAATACATTGTCTTCCTGCTGGGAATGCCTTGCCTGCCTTGCAGCCTGCTGATTCACAGTACTCTGGGTGAGCAGGGAGCTGGTGAATGGATTATGCCACAGACTCCTGAGCCATCAGGTGGTGGTTGCAGTCCCCTTGACAGTTCCTCTGCTTGTCACAGAGTGTATATGAGTTTCTCTGGAGGAGCTGCTAACCTCTTCAGAAGCAGCATGACCCGTGTGGGGCTGCTGATGTGCGTTTAGCAAGGAACCATTTTGCTGTGATCTGAACAGTTTTGGCGTAAGCAAAACGGCTGAGGTGGGAGGCAAGAAGGGCTGTTGGCAATGCAGGAGCAGAGCAGTTGTGTTCACGTACCCCCACAGCAAAGGGACTGGCAGCAGCAGTGTCCTGTGGCTGAGAGGCAAGGAATATTGACTAACGTGACATTTAACTGGCATTTCTTCTAGTGCACTGGGAGCAATAGTGTAATTCTGCCTTTGGCACTGAGAAGTAATGAGATAAGCTTTGTTCTTCAGAGGGGTTTCTACCTGCTGTTGCAAAGTGTTTGGAAGGCTGGGAAATGTGTCCTTTTGTTATCCTGTCAATTCTCCGTGTCTGGTCTCTTGTACAAAAGGCCTTGGCTCTAGTAGGCAGCTGAGCTTGCAGCCCGTACACCAGTATGGGCATGCTTATGTGGTGGCTCCTGCTCGATGCTTCTCTGTCACTTTGCCTTAGGTGGAGCCAAAGGGTGATGCCGCAAGGATCTGTCCTTTCACACCCTGAGGTCCTGCTTCATTCACTTGTGATATTTTAGTGTTGGTTCCCATGTCTACAGCTGATGCTCTTGGTGCACTCTGGCTTTGCTACAGGGACAGGATGCGGTGTTTGTGGGATGCTTTGCAGTTCCAGCCAGGCTCAACAGTCCGACTTTGGGACTTTTGAGTGACAGCTATCAGCTGACATACAGACCCACAGGGCTCTGGGTTACTAGGCCTTTTAAATAATTTTGTTAAGGGCCCAGAAGCTCTTATCTCCCAGGCTTCCCTGGAGGGATTCTTGTTCTATTTTATTGTTGTATATTGGTTTACTTTATCGGTGCACTCAGCAAGCTGCTGTAGGCTGCTGCCAAGAGGAACAGCCCTGCTTCCACTCTTGCCTCTCTGCTTATGTCAACACAAGCATTTGTGTGTTCACAGCTACATGTGACCTGGGAACAGGCCTGGTCCAAAGTGAGTTCTTTGATTTGCTTGGGAAAGGAAGAACAGTAGTCTGAAGTTATGCTGGACAAGTGGTTGTGTATCCACCCTCTCTGCTGGGAAAGTAAATCGTGGCATTTTCCAGGGGCTAAAAATCCCTGGTACTGTTCCCTTCATGAAAATCTTTGCACCTTTTCCGCCAACACACCGTCAAGACTGCATTGAGCCTGTACCAGTGCCTCTTTGTGCAGAAAAAATGTTGGTGTGCTACTCTTCCATGGCACTGGCTCTCACCTGGTACCTGGTTGTAGATTCTCTCTTTGTTGCAGAGAGGCAGCATCATGCCTTTATAACACTTAAAGTTCACATAGCATAGCAGCCAGAGAAAGGTGGTGGCTTTTCACATGTGCTAAGGATGGCCCTAAGATGTGCTGCCAGATGCATGCAGTATAGGAAGAAGTGAGGGGGAAGAAAAACCCAACACCTTTGCTTTGCTCCAGCACAGTCCCCTAGTGCTTACAGGAAAAGCACATCCTTCAGAAAGTGCTTGGTGGGCTTGTGTCCTTGAAGGTGCCAAAAAAATATGACCAACTTCCTCTCCTCTTCCTTTCCTTCCCTTGCATGCCAGGAAGTGGTGACAGTTCCTAGCAGACACCTCAGTGTGAACATAGCTGATGCTGAGCCTTCTTCTCCAGGGGCGACAGAGGTTAGGGATCTACTTATCCTTGGGCTGGAGGGATGGGAGGCTCCTCTCTGAGTGTATCTGAACCTTGCTGGGATTGTGTGTTTCTCTCTGGCTGTCCTGTTGCTTCTCCCTGCTGCAGCCTGTGCTGTTTCTGAAGGCTCTGTTGCCATTTTGACATGGGAGGTGCAACTGTCCCTTTTGCCTGCCTCCATTGCCGGATAGGTTTAGGGATGTGTTGGGATTGCCTGATGTGGTTACGGTCCCACTGCAGGCTCTGCATGCTGCCTGTGTGGCTGAGCTGTCGTGGCTGACTTTGGGGTTGGGGAGGAGATGGGGCTGTATGAGGAGCATCACATGGCTGGATGATGGATGACTTGCAGCCCTTGCTGCTGCTCCAGGGCTTGAGGCTGCTCGTGCCATGTGGGAAGGGGGCTGCCAGCAGGGTCCCAGGCTCACAGTCCCAAAGCAGCATGGTGTCATCCCAAGGCTTGCAGTGTGCTCTGGGCCACAGAGATAGGAAGAGACAAGCTGGCTGGCCCTTTGGAGAGAGGATCCTGTGTCTGTCACTGCACCAAGGGCTGGGTGAATGAGCAGGGATTGTGCACATTAACCAGGCAGCAGCTGGGCTGAGTGAGAGCCGTAGGGTGCCAGCCGCAGCGTTCCTGTGCTTCTCCAAAAGCTGTGTCAAGGCAAGTACTCTCCGCTGTCTCACAGCTATTATGAAAAAGCCTGCGTTTGCTGCACCCTTCTCTCCCTTTGCCCTCAGGGCATGCTGGGCTTGTTTGAATTAATGTAATTAGCACATGCCTTATTAGCTCACTAAGGCACAAAGAACTCATGTATATTTGTAGCCAGGTTAAGCAGCCCCTATTAATTTAATAACCGTGTCCTCCTTAGTGCATGGCAACAGTTAATCACTGGTGGTGACTCAGGACCAGCCAGTATGGAGGAAATTTGGGCGAGGTGTGTATGTGTGCGGTTCTCTTTTATTGTGTTGTATTTTTATTAATGAGCAGAGCTGTGAAAGGAATTAGCAGCAGGCACAGTAGATGGAAAAGAACTTTCAGTGCAGGTTTACTAAACAACCAGCGCTGGATATTTCCTATGCTCTACGCTGTTGGTAGAAAAGGATCTCTAGAATGAATCAGCGAAATATGACACAGACTGGGAGGCGGAAATTTACAGAAATAAACTTTAGCAACCCACGCTTGAACTCTGCTCCAATCAGGTTATATGCTAGGTACTGATAGTAATTTTGCTTCATTGTCTACCCTATTTCCCCTTGGTGATTTTGAGGCAGAGGAAGTGGCTAGTGTATTCTGGTGCTGCTCGTATTTGAGACTGCAAAAGAGCAAGGTTCTTGTAAAAGGACAAAGATAGTTGCAAGTAATTTCATTCGCTGCAGCACCGTGGTCTTTGGTTCCTTTTACTGTTCTGGGTCTTGCCATGCACACAGCACTTAGCTAGGTTCCATTGAATGCTGCCAGGATGTTTGCCGCTAGATGTTTGGGGGGTTTGTTTTGGTTTTGTTGTTTGGTTGGTTTTGGGTTTTTTCCTTCCTTTTTTTCACAGAAGCTGCAGGTTAGGGTTTGTGCTCCACCACTCCAGAATGATGCAGTCTGTGAGTCCAGGATGGTGATATGTATCTCTGTTCCAGTAGGTCTGCATTTGGGATAGTAAACTCCTGCACTGATTCTAAAATTAGTGAGTTAAGCATTTGGGGGCTTTTTACAGCCAAGACCACTATGCATGCACAGGAGACGTCCTGCATTTCTTCTCTTCTTCCCCCTTCTTTGTAATCACACGTTGTGCTCTTTGTGGTGAGCATAAGCTGGGAGGGAGGAGCAGGAGGAATGGTACTGGAAAGCTGTTGATGTGCTTGCGCTGTTTTGGTCAGGTTTCCTACAAGTAACAGGGTGAGATGCAGGTGTCCTGCCTGCTCCTATTCCCTCTTTTTATTTTACCTGTTTGCTGTTTCTGCCTAGTAAGGGCTTGGGCTTGCAAGGTCTGAACTGTTCTTGGCCATCCTGAGCCTGTGCAGGAGCATCGTTGAGAAGATGACATTGTTACAGTCAAAGGGATGATGAAACCCCCATGAAACCGGACCAAAGTGTGTATGTACTTGTAATAATGTCCCCTCTTGCTGCATCTGGCAGGGGACCAAGTCCCCAGGCTCCAGCAGAGATGGTGAGTTCTTCTGGCTTGCATCTCTGCTGAGAACCTGGACCTCCTGGGAGGCACAAGTCTGAGATCTCTGTGGAGGGAGTGACCAGGGATGCACACAAGTCTTGCTGCAGCAGATAAATTGAATTTCTACTTTCTAAATTCTAAATTTAATTGAAGCAGATAAATTTAATTTCTACTTTCTTAGAGCCTGTTCTTAGGAGAACTCAATGTTTTAATGAAGGCTCTGTGAGTGGCATGTGAGGTGAGGATGTGCAGGGGTGCCCACGTGCAGTTCCTAACAGGTATATTGCAGAGGGGAGAAAAAACCAAAGAAAGTCTGGGGGAAGATAAATACCTGCTGGGGTAACTCAGATGCTGCCCAGAGATGGTGATTTCCCTCCCCTCTTCCTTTTTCCTTTGTTTCAGGAGCAGGAAGGGACGCTGCTTGGCTCATGCTGGCTCAAAGCTGTGGAACACTTAGTACACACCAAGACAGGAGGCTTTTTCCAGGACGGCTTTTTTAGCCAGTGTTGTAGCTTTGTCTGGGATAGAGTTAATCTTCTTCCTAGTAGCTGGTACAGTGCTGTGTATTGAATTTAGTATGAAAACAATGTTGATAACATGCTGGTATCTTAGTTGCTGCTAAGTACTGCTCACTCTGAATCAAGGACTTTTCACTTTCCCATGCTCTGCCAGTGAGGAGGTGCACAAGAGGCTGTGAGGGAGCGTGGCAGCAGGAAAGTCATGATGTAGGCACCATGGTGGAACCTGGGTGGGATGACTGCCATGGCTGGAGTGCTGCAGTGGGTGACTATATGCTCTTCAGAAGGGACAGTCAAGGAATGAGAAGCAGTGACTGTGTATTAGGGAGTGTTTTGACTGTTGAGAGCTCAAGGGTGGTGATGATAAGGTTGAGTGCCTGTGGGTGAGAATCAGGGGGAAGGCTAAGAAGGCAGACACCCTGGGGGGAATATGTTACAGACCGCCCAGCCAGGTTGAACAGACAGATGAATTATTCTGTGAGCAACTGCTTCGTGATTGCCAGCCCTTGGTCTTGGAGGAGACTTGATATCTGCTGGAAGCTAGACATGGCAGAGAGAAGGCAGATTCCTGGGCTGTGTGGAAGATAACTTCTGATACAGCTGGTCAGAGAGCCCAGCAGGGCTGCTGCCTCCCAGACCTGCTGTTTTCAAGCAGAGAAGGGCTGGTGGGAGATGTGGTGGTTGGAGGCAGTCTGGGGCACAGTGACCATGAAATTACAGTTTTCAATTCTTGATGCAGTAAGGAAGGAGGTCAGCAAAGGGGGTCCAGGAAGGCTGAACGTACATTAAGAAGGAAATTTTAAAGATGCAGGAATGTCCTTATGTGCCAAAAGATGAGCCAGCAGGAGAAGACTAGCCTAGTAGAACAGGAAGCTTTTGCAGGAACCAAGACGGGTAAAAAAAGTGTTTGCAATATTTGAAAGAAGGGGCAGGTGACTCAAGAAGAGTACAAGGACATTGTTAGGTCATGTAGAGAGAAAATTAGAAAAGCAAAAGCTCAGCTAGAGCTCAATCTGACCAGTGCTGTGAAAAGTAATAAAAAGTGTTTTCATAAATGCACTAACAACAAAATAGAAGGCCAGAAAGAATCCCTATCCTTTATTGGATGCAGAGGAAACAGCAACAAAGGCTGAGGAAAAGACTTGAGGTGCTTAATGCCTTCTTTATCTCAGTCTTTACCAGTAAAACTGAATATCCATAGGGCAACTGGCCCCCTGAGCTGGTAGACAGGGACAGAGAGAGCAGAAAAGATCCCTTGCAATCCAGGAGAGCAGAAAAAATCCCCAGCAATCCAGGAGGAAGCAGTCAATGGCAAGGGTGCTGATGGAGCTGGCAGAGCAGCTCACCAAGCCTCTCCCCATGCTAGCCCCAGGGCAGGGCTGCCAGGAGTCCACTGTGGGCACAGCAGTGACCTGAGCTGTCAGTGCTTCCCCTCTGCAGCCTCCGGTTTGGCCACAGTGAACCAGCACCATCCCAAGACTGCACACTTTAAGGCATTCAACAGGAGCAGCTCTGTGGTTGGTTGAGTGCTGCTCTGGTGAGGTACTGCTGCAATTTGGTCTGAAAAGGTGCTTATTCCTCCCAGCAGGGTCACTGGCACCCCCTTCTTTCAGCAGAGAAAGCTGAGAGCCAATAGCCCTGGTTTCATTGCTGGAGAGGAATGAATGGTCCTTTTCAGGCCCCAGGACCTCAGCTCAGTGCTCTACCTCATTCCTACTGGGTGAGATAGAATCCAAACATTTAACCGTCCCTTGGGCTTCTTGGTTGGTTGTTTTTAATTACTGCTTTGTCTATGGTGGTTGTTCTCTAAACTGGGAGGGGGAACTCTTTTCTACTCAGTCTCTTGGCAGAGCACCCAAGAGAAGGATTTGCACCAAGTTTCTCCATGGTATGTCCTTCCAGTTCAAAGGGTTGGTCTGTCTGTCACTGTCACCTGGCTCTGCCTTTGTTGACCAGCACAGGTTACTGAAAAGGAGTGCTGTATGTAAGTTCTTAATTGTTCTCCTTGCTCTCTCTCTGATCTGCCAGACTCCCAAAAGCTCAGCAAAGTTATTTTCTCTCTCCAGCTAATGCTGAATGTCTCTGAAGCTGTAATTTCATAAAACCTGGTATAAAGAACAGATCCAGAGGAAGGTGGATTTAAAAATATTTAGAATTGCATCAGTTCAGCATGTGGCTACATGATTTCTCAGGTGGCACTTGGAAAGGAGCATTACTTGCAATAAGCACCCACTTAATGTGTGTCCAGTAACATCCAAGGTGCACTTGCTTGTACACCAGCATGATCATGTGCAGGCCATTTTATTGTCCATCAGTTAGCTTGTGCTTCTACTGCTGGCTCTGCAGCTGCACAATAACCTAGCCCATTACAATCTTAATTTAAATAACCATTTTATGTGAAAGTTGCTACATCTATCTATCTATCTATCTATCTAATCTGTCTATATATGTATAGTTCATTGTATTTGCATATGGATTACCTGTTCTGTAGCTGCCTCTTACAGATCCTTTTGAATTGGTGGAAGGACTTGCAGGTTTCTACAGACCAAAGATTGGAATCCACCGCTACTGTCAAGCGAGTGCTGGGCCTGAATTTTTGCTTTGGCCATGCCTGGGCCTCGTATGACCACATCACTGAAGATTTCATTATGAGATGCATGGAAAGGGTTTTCAGCCCTCTGGCACCTACTTCAAGACAGTTTGCTTTGGTCATGAGTAGTTATCCTAAATTTAGAGGCTTGTTACTTGTGTTGTAAGTGTTCAGAGGAGTGACAGGGCAGCAGGGCAGCATGCTTGATGTGGCATTTGTGCAGAGCAGAAGAGCCACGTCTTTTGAGACTTGACCCAGTTGCCTTTTTGAGAACTTTGAGAAGAGGCAGGTTGAGATGGGAAGAGCACCAGGAGCTCCTCTGGGTTTCCTTTGCTCCCCTCTGTCTTGCCAGGGGAACTGTGAGCACTTTTAGACCTGTTGTCTCTCTCCTGTGAGGGAAGATACTGCCTTAAGAGAGTTTTAATGTGGTGTCCTTCAGTGGAGCAGTGTATTCTCAATAAGATATCTGCAAGCTCATTTGTTGTGCTGAAACCTTCCCACCGGCTCTTTCAACTTATCTCCAATGTCTTTGATATCAAGACTTCCCATGTGAGCCCTGGGTGAGTCACTTCTCCTTAGGGCTGTCCTTACTCATCCCATCTTGCAGCTCAGCTGCAAAATCTCCAGGACAGGGACTTTCCTTGACTGAAGGTCAGAGCAGCCCCTAAAATGACAGATCCCAGGTAGGTATTGGGGCCTTTTGGTGTGCTGCAGTACTGGTAACCATGCCCAGCTTCCAGATGAGCATTAGCTTTCTGTCTCTTGATCCAGGGCAGTTACCCAAGACAGGCAGAATCAAAGGGTGTATCTGGTGTTTCTTCCAGACCAGCACAGGCCTGTTCCCAAGTCTTTCTGTCTTGGCAGATGGCTTGGCATCTCAGCGTTAAAGGGATCATGCTGATGCAAGAAGAGACCTCCATGGGACTCCTTTTGTTGAGCAACAGGGCAAATGGCTTCTGCTCTAATCTAAGTAAATGGCTGGGTTTTTGGCCTGGAGACGCTCTCCAAGTCAGGAAAGGCACTTCTCTTGCTGCTCACAGTGCCTTTTGGAGGCCTTGCTCCAAGCCTTAGCTCTCACAGAGGTAACAGCAGGTGCTTGTTGTCTTCCTGTCTGTACTTACTGCAAAAGATTTCTCAGCAAAGCAGGCAAAGTTGCATGATGCTGCTGTACTGGGAGTGGGGGGCCAGCCTCTGCTTCCAGCAGGATGGAGAGCCCAAAGGGGAGGGAGTAGGAAAACTGGGTGTGTTCCTCCTACTCTTACTGCCTGGAGGCAGGAAGTTCCCCACCTGCTTCCCTGCTGTTTTGTCCCCTTTTTCCAGTGATACCTGCTGCTCCACTCACTTTGATCCTTGCTTTGGAGTCAGCAGCTATGCTGGCTTTTCCTAGTGTGCCTGAGACCAGGCAGACAGAGGGGCAGTTGCCAGGAGCAGTCAAGGGTCTGCCTGATGTCTTTGGTAACTCCTTTGTTTCACAAGGAGGTGACCCTGGAGACTGAGGACAGCAGGCAAATCTTGACTACTGTGGTGTGAATCTCCTGTAGTCTCAAATGAATCCTGGTGGAGAGGATAGTTGCAACAGTGTGTACGCAGAATGCAGGATATTGCTGTGGTCCCAAGGGATTGTCACCTTGAGGGATTGTCACCTTGAGGGATTGTCCCCGGTGACACTTCCATCATGGCCCTGTTTAAATCCTCTTTGTTGCAGCATTATGGGTGACTGCACTGGTTTGGATGTGGTGAGTATGTCTGCTAAGATGTTGGACTGTTTTTGTTAGAGGTTTGTTTTTTCCCTAGGCTGGAATGTTGTCATAGACACCGGGTGTTCATCAGGCTGCCAACTGTGGTTTGAAATACTTCTGTAGGTGAAGGGCAAGTCAGTGATGGAGCTGGAATGCGAGCTCAGGAGTCCTCATTGCTTATGGAGAGTTTTGTTCCTCTTTTTCCCCTCTGTGGGCATTCAGGTAAATCTATCTGCACCACCTGCAGTTGCAAAGCCAAACACCTCTGCAACACACCCCCAGCCAGGGAACTCGCCTGTTCCTTTGTGGCACACAGGAGATGTTTCGAGGCATTCTCTCATCACAGTCTCTCAGCATGCAGTTAAGGCTCCCCAGTGTGCAGGGAGAATGCAGGCTGGATATGGGGACAGAGTTTGCCTGCGGTTTTGCAAGGGTGCCAGCCTCACTGTTCTCACGGTGATAGGAGGGGGCGGAGGGGGGGCACCCATCCTGACCAGCCTGAGGGAAGCTGCACGAGACAGAGGTCAGTTGTGGAGGATGGGAAGGGACTGCTGGAGCTGAGAATCCTTGCAGGGGCTGTTAGGGAGGAGTGCCCTGCCTGCTGAGGCTCTGCATCCCGTGCCTTGCCAGCTGAGTGGGCACTGTGCCACTGAGCCTGTCCCCAGAGGGTGTGAGCAGCCAATGGTGCAGGCGGCTGGCATGGCACCTCCCTGCTGGTACTTTGGCCTTTTGTCACCTGAGGCAGGGGGGAAGACTGCCTTTGGCTTGGTGCTTTCACAGCCCGGTGTGGTGCGGGTGCAGCTGGCTGCTGACCACGAGACAGGTGAGTTTGCGTGTGCAGCCCCGGGGCTTCTGTCTGGTGGCAGAATGGTGTAAAGGGGCTGTGCTGTCCCCTGTGTAGCTGGAGAGGTGACACTCTGTGACTGTGGAGAGCATTCACCAGCGTGTTTGAGAGCTGCTTTGTTTTCTTGAGGACTAATGCCTTGCCAGGTCTGGCAAGGAAATTCATGGCTGTCCCTGCTTTCAAGGGCCTAAAGGCAAGCAGGCAGCAGATTAAACTGCCACCTATTTTCTCTAAACCCTCTGTCCCAAACTGTCCTGAGCAGGCAAGAGCCAAACTGACAGCTTCTCCCCCACTGACATTACCTGGTGCCAGGTCCCTTGTGCACTTTGTGCCTGTCATGCATCTAGAAAGCAGCTTCTCTGAGGAAATATTTGCAGTTTTATTTTGCACTCCTTAAACATTTTTGTGATGACAGCTTTGCTCCTGTCATTAACAAAATTTGGCAGTGTCCACACCTTCAGATGCATTTGTGCTGTGAAGGAAAGTGTGCTGATCCCAGAGGGTTTCTCCTCTCCCAGCAGGTACTCGTTGGTGATTCCTTCCCCTTGCCATCCCTGACTGCGGATGGCTGCGTGGCAGTGTCCTCCTGATACAATGGATGCTGGCACAGCTTTGTTTCCTCTGCTCACCTTCTGAGCCCTGTTTCTTGACATCGCCTTCTCTCACTGGGGCTTTGAGTTTGTCTGCTCTCAAGACAAATAGAAATATGTGGAAGGGAGTCCTGACTTTGCATTCTGCTGTTTATTCTTAAGTCAAGGTTGTAGTTTAGAAGTTGGCTTTCAGTGACAGCTCCAGCATGTGCTGGCCTCCAGTTCTGTCTCATTGCTGTCTGGCTGCCCGGCACAAACATTTGTGCTGCCATGAAATTGGGGATGGGAACGCGTCTGGGTGTAGGGAAAAGACAGGTTTGTTTTCTTCAGCCACAGCACCAGCTGACATTTGCTAAAGGTTTTCTGTCAAACCGGCAGCCTGTGTGTGCTCAGATAAATCAGCATGTGCAGCA
This sequence comes from Pyrgilauda ruficollis, assembly GCF_017590135.1. Lineage (NCBI taxonomy): Eukaryota > Metazoa > Chordata > Aves > Passeriformes > Passeridae > Pyrgilauda > Pyrgilauda ruficollis. The sequence goes on from NW_024527155.1 coordinate 7,847,364, forward strand.
GTCTGAGCCTGAGAGGATGTGCTCAGCTGCACTGGGGCTGCTGGGGAGGGGATTTGGAAATGAGAGTGCTGGCAGAGGGCAGAAGAGAGCTGGCCTCTGGGAGGCTGGGGGGTGCTGCTGGCAGGACTGGGGGAGCTGGTGGTCTGGGAGCCCACAGCTGGCTTGGAGGATGGCAGCTGTGGCTCTGGCAGCCTGGCAGGGAAAGAGCAGGAGAAGGAGGGTGCTGTACCTGGCTCAGACTGGGGGTAGAGCAGTGGCATCTGGGAGTAGAGGTGGCATCCCACATCTGTAGGGCAGTGTGGTGGCACTAAATGCAATAAGCAAGGTCAGAGACTTGTGGGTAAGTTTAACCTGTTTCTTCTCCAGTAATGTCCTGGCCTGTGGAGATGTTGAATGCCTGTATCTCCAATCCAAGCTTACTGGTGTGATGCTTTAATGAGACAAGATGAGGTCTGTGTGCTCCCCTCCATGCCTCACGCTGGGCTGTGATTCTCTAGTAAGCACTTTTCCTTCAGGTGATAAGGCAAAAACTGAAGGTTGAAAGTTCAGCCTCATGCCCCATGGGATCAGGAGAGGAGATTCAAAGGTTGGCCTTCCTGGAGAAAGCCTCACTGTCTGATTTGTGTGGGAGATCTATGGCAAGGCAGGGGAGAAAAATAGCACCACTTCGCTGGTGGCTTAGGCCATGAGGACCAGATACATCCAGGATTGCATTGTGGTACTTCTAGTGTGGCTGTTCTGTCACTGTCTGGAGCTGACTTTTGGGAGGTGAGAAAAGGCAGAGTCAGGATTGAGGAGGCTCCTGGGCCATTTATGTGTCAGCACGAGCTTCGGGCCATTTGCACTGCTTCGGTGTGCGTGTGGCTCTGAAACTAATTTGCCTGATCATTTTAATAAATGTAAAAGGGATGTCCTGGTGTGCAAGTAATGGGACATTAATCCATGCCTAGCTGTGTTAACAGCACTCTAAGAAGGAAATACTCCCATGCTGTTCTCACTCTCTTAATTATGGGATGTTCAATTTAGGATCCCCTTCCACAAAGGCTGCTCAGCCTCTTTGGCTTTCAGGTGGCTCTCTGGTGACTCTTATTTCACTTCTTAAGCCAGTTTCCTCACAGCTCCTCAGCGCAGGTTCCCAGTTCCAGCAGTGTCATTGTTCTGATGTTTAACCATACAAAGACTTTCTGAGGCATAGCACCTTTTTGGTGCTGCTGGCTTGTCTGCTGCCCCAATGCAGGTCCTGATGGCAGATTTCCTAGGAAGATGCAAACCCTGCTCCCTGACACTTCTCCCACAGGAAGCCTTGGAACTGTACCCTGCTTAGCTGTCTCCGTCTCTCTGGGTACCTCCCAGTGAACCCCGGCCAGCCCCGGGTCGGCAAACAGCGGGGATACCCTGCTTGGCTGCAGATGCTTGCCTGCTTTTATGTACAGTTTTTGGCTCCTGAGAGCACTGTGTTCCTGGGAAGATATACTTAGGTCTTTATTTGATCTCTTTCATTTCTAAGTTAAATGTATAATATTGTTCTGGATTTGTTTTTTAAATGTCCTATAAAATTCCTGGCATTCTCTTCCCAGCCAGTTTTTCCCCCTCTTAGACTGCAGAACGATAGCAGCTATTTTCCTGCCTTGGAAGTGACCGGGATCTGGCTCAGCTCGGAAACTCCCTACCAGGCCACTGGAGGCTTCATCATTCACCTTCTTTTAAGGGACTCAGGGAGTTCTGTAGATAACAGCAAAGTGGTCAGATAGAGCTTGGGGTGACTTAGGGTTTGTTTTGCAAATGATCATTCGTTGGAGCTCTGTTTAAACAAACAGAGCTCAAATAAGCTTTCCACTTCATTGCATTAAAATCCCTTAATTCATTAAAATCCCCTGGCCACAGACATTCAGGCCTCTGCAGTGCCAGGTGCTGTTTAAACAGTTATCAAGTGCTGGTGTCTGCTGTAAAATGATCACATTGTTCGCTTCCCGTCGCTCGTCCGTGAGTTGAGTGGCTTTTGTTAGGGGAGATGATACTAGTCCTGGTATTTGCTGGCTCTACAGCCAGCACCAAGGAAACCTGTAACTTTGCCCAGTTTTAAACCCAGGAAGGTTGTTTTTATCCTGTCTTGCTGTGCAGCTGCAGCAGGAGCATCTGTTCCCTGGTGGGAAGCAGCAGCAGTTTTCCAGCTGGATCAGACAGCTGTGGAAGACTCTGTAGTTACTTGGGCAGGTGGGGAGCTGAAGCCAAAAGTCAAAAGAAAAAAAGGCCAGGGAGAACTAAACTCAGCTGTCCCAAAGGCAAGAGAGAACTAAACTCAGCTGTCCCAAGTCCCTCTTAGTGCAGAGGGACTCCATTGCCCTACTTGTGTCAGCAGGTAAGAAGCAGCCCTGTGATGTATTTGTGTGTCCATCTTGGTCTCTCACTCTTTTGGCTACCTGGCTGTGGTGAATATTGGCAGCCTCGCTGTCTTTTCTTGCTGTTGCCCTTTGTGGTGGATGTCTGTCCTCCTGAATGCCCCTCTGCATGGAAGGGTGCAGCAGAGGCAACAAGGGGGGCATTTTACCAGAGCTTGGAGCATGCTGTCAGGACCATTTGGTGCATGTATTTTGTCAGGCCTGTCTCAATAACACAAGTTATTGAGAGTGTAGGCATTATCAAGTGAGTTTTCAGGATTCACAACTTGTTTATGACAAGGTTACAGGCTTTCTGCTACTGGTCTTCCTATATTTTCATATTTTTTGTCTTATTCTGGTTAATTTGATAGAAAATTAGATTAATCTAAACCAAGCTGCTCTTGTGAACATGCATATAAAAGCACATGTAATGAAGGGTGTAAGTGATTTTCACTTGGAAAGTGCAGACTTAGCTGATCTGGAGCTTTTTAAGGTCTGCAAACACAGATCAGTTGGGATCAGCTAAACTGTCTGAAGAGGGCCACAGAAGGTATAACAGCATAGTGCAGTGGGTGAGGTTTGTATGCAGTGTTTTGAGGAGAAGTGCTTTTCCTTAGCGAGCACCATGTGCTGGTCTTCCACCTCTAGTTGAATGTGGGGTTGCAGAAAAAGCAGTTTCAGTCTCATGTTGTCCAAGAGTGGGACTGTACAAATTAGAAGTGCTTTTCCTTAGGGAGCACCATGTGCTGGTCTCTTCCACCTCTAGTTGAATGTGGGGCTGCAGAAAAAGCAGTTTCAGTCTCATGTTGTCCAAGAGTGGGACTGTACAAATGGTTTCATGCTGTCCTGTCTGTGGCACTTGATATAACAGGAGGGGGACCTGAACTCCTTCCCATACCTGTTTGCACCTTCACTAGCTCTTCACGCTTTCAGGGACCTTCTGTTCTCAGGAATACACTGAGCGCCAGAGGTATCTCCAGCTCAGAAGTGTCGGCCTGTAAGCCCCTCTGTTGGATGTGTGATTCTGTGTGGCTTAGGAGATCTGCAGTAAAGGAGCAAATTTCATTCCAGAGGGAAAGGGCAAAGGTACTTCCTTTGCTTCTGGCTCAGCATCCAGGTGGCAAGTGAATGGGAAGAGGGAAGAAGTTGGCTGAATACTGCTGAGATACCTGCAGAAAGCATAGGGCATCTGATTCCCAGGCTGCAGGTGAGGAGATGAAGGCATGTCCAGAAAGCTGAAAGTTGTGGCTGCTTCTGAAATTTTCTCTGGTGTCCAGATTTCTTTGTGTGGTGACTTCTAACAGCTGTCATTAAACAGTAACAATTAAGAGTCTTAGAGAGAACTGGTTCCTGTTGTGTGGTACTGAGCTGAAAGGAGCGGTCCAAAGGGCAAAGTGGCATCAGTAGCTTGGGGAGGGAGAGGCATTGCTTAAAAAGCAATGTTGGCACAAGATTGAACATGGGCTGTCTGTTTAAGCTCAGAAATAGGGGAAGGATAGTAACCTCTGAAGAGCAGTGTTTTGAAGGCTGTGCTTTGGACACAGCATGTATATGTTGAAGGGAAGTGCTAAAAGAGTCTTGTGATGACACTTGACTCTCTTGGGCTTTCTGGATGGACCTGCAGAGGGTTGGGGATGCACATGGTATGGTGTGAAATGCTCTCTGAAGTTGGAGAGTAGTGACAGACATGGCTGTTCTGGCTTCTGGGCAGAGCTTGTGCCCTGCCTGGCTGCTGCCCTTTCTCATGCTCATGTGCTGCTAGAACCTGATGACCCTGGCAACTCTTCCCTCCATTTGTCCTTGTATATTTATATTTACAGACATATGTTTATAAGGCTCCCTCTGGAGCTCAGTCTCGTCTTTGAGGAGATCAGGTGCTCCGTTAAGTCACTCCGTTAAGTGCCTCAGCTGTCCTAACCCTACAGCCTGCCAAGTAGGCTCTGAGCTTTAAGGAGAGTGTAAGTGTCTCAACTTTGTGTTCTTGGTGTTTTTCTGTCCTTTCCCAGGAAGAAACTGAAGTGAGAAAGACGTGACTGAAAAAGAACAATTGGAAGGAACAGATTCATTTCTTAACAAGATCAAGTTTGAATTAAATGGCTGATAAACAGATCAGGTAACTTTTATTTTTTTTTTTTAAATTGTGCTTTAGGTTTTTCTTTTAAAATCTTTCAAACTTATTTCCGTTTGGGATCCAGGAGGTTGGAGTAAATCACCTGGTCATCTCTTCCAGCCTTAAACAGTTTTGATTCTTTCTCTTCTCCTTTCTTACCTGCTTTTTTTGAACCTTCTCTTATTTTGTGTCTCTGCCATGTTGTCACATGTCTGCTTTCTTCAGTTCTTTATTCTCATTGCTTTTTTCTTTCTACCCTCTGCTTTCTACCCTGCATGAGTCTGTTCTTTTTTGTTTCTTCTTTCAAAGGTCACCCTGACCTGCTGACTTCAGCTGCTGGCATCAAGGAAGCAAAGCCAGGTCCTTGACCAGCCAAGGATGCAGTACTTGTAATGACAAAGTCCACATAGCGTTGTGCAGCCTTGTGCCCTTACTCTACAGACAGTCAAGGCTTGAGTGATAGCAGGAATATGAAGTGCCAACAATGATTAAGGACACATATGTGCACAGTGAAAATTTAAGAGTCTTGGTTCTGGTAAAGACTGGATTTGAGTCTTCCCTGGAAATGAACTGGGATTAATTTCCTGGAAAGACACAGTTCTACCCTTTGCTTCCTAAGAGCTGTGTCAGGTGGATCTGCACAGTCCTCCACGTGGGTTTAACTTTCTGCTGTTCGTGAAGTTGCCCCAGCTAAGTGACTCCTGCGTGCTGTGGGATTCCTGTGGGGTTTTTCCTATTGCTTTTCTAACATCTACTTTTCCAGGTTACAAGCTCAGGACAGGTGGGGTGAGTGGGTGATTGAAACATGGTTACAGAGGGACAGGACTTGGCAGTGCCTGAATGCTGCGGGCAAGAGAGCTGCCCCTTCTTAGCATTTGCCATGATTAGGATATCTTCCTGTACGCCTGTCTTCTGCAAATGTAAACAGTCCTGAGCTGTGCTGATAAAATACAGCATTGTGGAGTGTTTGTGTGCCTAGATTTGGCCATCATCCGCTACCCAGTTTGGAGAGCACTTGGAACTCTTCCAACACACCCATGAAGGGCATGCTGAGATTCACCTCCATGGAGCCTGGCTGGTCTATGCTCCCGATAACCTCAGCAAAGCAAAATGATCAGACGTCTGTGGCTGTTTGAAGCTTGGTATTTTGAAGGAAGCGGAGATGTGTCCTACAAGAAGAGGTGTGTCCTACAAGATGTGCCCTGTCTCCTCCAGTGTGCTCTTGGCGGTGTGAGCAGGAGCTTGCTGGCTACAGGGACTAGTTAAAAGGGCAGAGGAGGAGCACTAGAAGAGGAGAACTGGGATGCCTTTGTATCCCTTCTTGTATTAAACTGAGCAAATGGCTTCATTTGCATGCTAGCCAGCGTTGTCCCTGTTTCACTAAGCCCTGCACACATAGGTAGTGGGAGGCAGTAGCTGTGCAGAAGCTAAATAGGACAGAGAGACCAGGCACAGTGGATTCTTATCCCTTGAGAGAGCAGAAAGCACTGATGTGTGAAGTGGGATGACTCAGTCACAGGGGAAAAAGCTTTTGATTCAGGTGCAATGGTCTTTGTCTCATGTTCTTCTCTGTGCCTCAAATCCGTCACCTCTCCTGCTTTGCTCATCCAGTCGATGGGACCACGTGTCTGCAGTAGTCACAGGCAGCCAAGCCAAGGAGATTTGTTTCTGTCACCCCTCAGCAGAAGAAGATTGATAGCAAAAGACTAAAATCAACAGCAGTGGTTTGCTGCATGGTGAGATCAAGGGCACTGCATTTCTGCAGCAGTGCATGTGGAACTTAGTGTCTTGCTGGATACTGCCCCATGTCCATCCCTGTTAGTTTCCCCCTGCAGTGTTGATGGGGAAATCTGGATAGTTAGATTCAGGTGTGATGGGAGTATTGAGCAAGGATTTCTCCCCCACAGGCAGAGGGAGAGACTGTCTGCAGCCTCAAATTTTTGGCTTGCCCATCAAGATGGGCAATCAGATTATTCCCCTTTACTGCTGGGGTCTGGGCTGAAACTGGGGAATCTCTTGCACTTGCAGTAGCAGCAGGCAGGACCTTTGTGTCTGTGTCTCAGTCCCACCTGATATAAACCCTGGGATGATTTCACTGTTGGAGCAGGTTGAGCAAGGCAAGTGCTTACCTGTCCCAGGTGTTTCAGGGACACTTAGAGAAGCGATGACAGTGCTGAGGCTGGAAGGGGACACTGGTTGTGCCTCACAGTCTGTGCCCTGCCAACAGTGACTTCAGAGCTGAATTTGGGGAGGCTGAGGTGATCCTGTCTTCAAACACCTTCCTTCTCCATGATGTCTGCATCCTGGGACACTTATCTGGTCTCTAACCTCCTCTTTCAGTGTGACTGTGGGTTAAATAAGGAGAGCACAATAATGTGAAGCTTACTGGTTGAAATTTTCCCATGTCCTGAGAACAAGTTGGGTGTAGGAGTTTGCAGGCAAATCTATTCAATTCTCAGACTGTGGCACAAAGATCCCTGAGGCAACAGTCTGGAGCTTGTGAGGTCTGAAAGCCTGGCTCTGCACTGAGCTTGTGCACTGATATGGGCCTGCCTTCCTGAAGTACTGTGCTGATTTAATCTCAGTCAGCACTGTCTAGTTTGGAGCTGTAGGCTGATCTCAGATCTGTCTGCCTGTCCTTGGCACCTCTTCTTCCAGCTGTGCCAGCCCTGGGGCTGTGTGTGTGTTATATTGGCAGGTGTTGAGGAGGAAGAAGCTTTGAGTGCAGGACAGCAGAGGCTGAAAGGAGTGTGTCAAGGTATGTCAGTCCTGAGGTGTCAAGATCATGCTTAGCCTTTGTGGACAAAATCTTTTATATTTTTTCCATCCCTCATTTGTCTGCTTCCCTCAGGGACCCTTCAACTTGAAACCTTGCCTTTCCCTCAAGCATGGCTGCTTATTGATCTCTCTGTGTTTGTGTCTTGATGCAGAGTGCTCTGAAGTGCTGTTGGGGGGAAGATGTTTGCAGGGCTTCACCCCACCATGCCTCGGCCAGCCTCAGCACTGCTGCTTTCAGAGGGTAATGCAGTCTGTTCCCCATCCAGAGCAGCATGTCACCACCATGGAAAGCAGTGTGCCATTTCCCCCGGTGGGAGGATAGGCCTTGCAGGCTCACCCAGCTGCAGTCTAGGACTGCTGTCGGCCACCAGCTTAATATCTGACACATCCTCTGTTCAGGGAGCCATATCCTGTTCTTTATTGGAGGGAGCTGACTCAAACAGGCTTTCTTTGTCTCTGTGTGCAGTGGTTTATTGAGCATGTAAGTGCAGGACATTTTTCTTAATTGAATTTGCTGGGAACCCATGTTTAGCTGATGTGGCTTTCGCTCAGTGCCACTTGCAGGAATTCTCTGTGGGAACACAAAGGGGAGTGGAAAAAACCCTGTGCTTCGGAAGCACGTGCAGCGAGCCAGGTTTTGATTTCCCCCAGAGGTATGAGCTCACGTCTCCACATCTGCAGCCACGCAGGCTGCCAGCCCGGTAGTTTTGCCAGGCTGCTGCTTTGTGTGTGTTCCCCCTGGCCCTGGGAGATGGGTCTGGAAGCAGTTTCCCGTGGCTGCAGCCATCTGCTCCGTGGCTGCCAGCTGGGTGCTTCTGCTGGGCCCATTCCCACATGATGGTAGCAGCTGATGTATCATGAACCTCTCATTAGCTGCGGGTCTGATTGTGCTGCAGGAAAGGGTTTGTCAGTAAACCTGCCGGCTCGGATGCCATCAGGCCCTAACTGAGGGCTGTCCACGTGGTAGATGGTCCAACACTCAGTCTTTTCTCCTCTAGGGACAACAGAAATCCCCAGGTCCTGGGCAACAGGATTTTTTCGTGCTCCTAGTAATGTGTGGGTTAGGTGTTTGGCTCGACTCCACTCATCAGTGGTTTGTGCTGATGGTATGTGCTGCTTTCTCTGCCTCTCCATATACACAGCAGGAACCAAGCTTTGCTTTGTGGAAGAGCTTCCTTTGTACTGGGGGGGACAGCCTTGTCTCACAGCAATGCATTAACTCTGGTCACACAAAAGAGCTCAGCTCTTTCCTCTTTCCCTTCCCTGATATTACCCAGTGCTAAGACATCTGCTTCTCTCTCTCTCATCCCCTTACAGTTTACCTGCCAAGCTGATCAATGGAGGGATAGCTGGGCTGATCGGGGTCACCTGTGTATTTCCCATTGACCTGGCAAAAACTCGCCTGCAGAACCAGCAGAATGGTCAACGGATGTACAGCAGCCTGTGAGTACTGCCCACACGGGCACCATCCCTCGGGGCTTTCCGCGGGAGTCCTTCCTCTATGTTACCTCTTTCAGGTGAGCTCAGCATCTCTAGGAACTGGGCTGTCCTCAGGAAAGCCAGGGGACAGGCTGGAGCCAAGCTGTGCTAGAGCAGATAAAGCAAATAGAGCAGCTCTTGAGGCTGCTGAGCTGGGCAGAGGAGTCTTCTGCAGAGGGCACATCTGTTTGCATCCCTTGTTTGGGAGCAGTGTTTGCTACTGCCAGGGCTCAGAACCAAAACACAAGGAATACTGATCACCTGATCCCAAGCACAAGGAGTCTGCTGAGCTGGTCACATGCCTGAGGGAGTGTCTGCCTCTGTTCTGTTTCCATTGCTCTGATATTGGAGATCCTTCCTTTGCTGTGTCAGTTTTAAAAAGAGGAAGCAGTTTGCTCATTGCCAGTCTAGAGCATTGCGTGTGGACCTTTTGAAGGATCACAGGCTGACACATGCTATAGTTAGACCAGCCGTCCGGTGTCCAGAAAAACTCAGGTACTGCACCTGGAGGAAAAGAAGGCATGAGTGTATCCAGCCCACCAAATTCACTGACTTTGTGTCAAGTGCTTAGGGCTGCATATGTGCTGTGGGAATGTGTACCACACTTAGCACGAGATGCTTTATCCTGGGAACCAGAGACAGGCCTTAGTTTTCCAAAAGAATTTATGGTATTGAGGGGAAGAAGGGACTGGGACTGGTGAGGTATGTCCTGTCCTCCTACCACTTTGTTTACTACTAGTGTAACCTGATCCTTGCTCCTCCACACCATCTTTTCCTCTTTCCTGCTCAGGAGAATTCGAGGCAGAGGGGGAATAGGAAGGAAGTGCTCTCTATGCTGATGGCTTTAGTCTCTGTGCCTCCTTGCTCTGGCTGATGACAGGAGCATAGGCGGTAGGCTCTGGTGCTTCCCTTGGTAGTTCCTGTGCTCCCTACACTGTCAGTGTGCCCTGGCTTGTTGGCAGGATGTGGCCACCCGTATTGCTTTGCATCCCCTTTTGTTGTGTGCTGCTCCTCTGCAGATTGCTTCACCTCCCTGAGGATCACTTATCCTTGTGACCTGACAGCACAGGAGTTTAGGTAGGTTGAAGAACTTGTAGGTGCCCCTTGGGACTGCATGCCCGGATGTCTCATGCCTGGAAGGGAGCTCGGTAGGAGAGAGGCTTTTAACCTCCAGCAGTCAAGTGCAAGTCAGCTCCATAGCCAGGAATTGCTGTGAGATGAGGAGCTGTTAAGGAATACATAAGATTTACCCTGTATATTTGAACTGGCTGCTTCTAAGAAAAAGAAGGGCTGAGCTTTCCTAATAAACTTTCCCCTGTTACAGCAGCTTATTTTTCTGGAAATGCTGTGTGTCCATCAATACTAGATTTCCTGATTATACCAATTACCTGGTGTCTGCTGAACACCCAGGAAAGGCAGCAAGTTCCTTTAAAATGTTGGCTCTCTTACTTTAAGATAGCATGCTTTACTTATGCTTGGCTCAAGAGATCTTTGGCATCAGGGGAACCTTTTGATTTAAACAGACTGGAGGACTTCTGAGGGAGGGAGAGAGCTTGGCTTTTGGGCTGTGCTGCCCTAGGTATGTTATTGTGGAGGTTTCATTTTAGAATCATTTTAGTTGGCTGTTGGCTCCCTTTTTCCAGGGAGAGAAGAAAGCTGGATGTGGCCTTGGGTGCATCTTGTTCTGCTGCAGTTTGAGGGGCTTTAAGTGATATGCAAGCTCTATCCTGATGCAGCAGGGCTGTATGAATATGGTGGGGAGCAGCTCTTCTCACTCCTCTCCCTGCTGTGGCTTGTTCAAAGCAGCATCACTGGCTCAGGGAAAATGTGTTGCCTCCAGCATTGCAGTGTGAGAACTTGATGGGAGGGATAGGAGGAAAGTACACTGAGATTTCTGGGCCTTGCAGATGAGTTGGAGAGGCTGCTTGGAAGGAGATGAGTATGTGCAAGTTGCAGGGGCTGAAGTGGAATGTGTGAAAGATGAGATGCCAAAGGATTCAGGGAGTCCCAGCAGAGGGGAAACTCATTGCCGTGACTGGTAGCAATGCAGGATGGGCTCTTCACAAATAACTCTAGAACAGTCTTTGCCCAGGTATGGCCATAGAGCCCTCAAGGGAGCTCTGTATTTCCTTCTCTTCCACCTCAGCACTACTGCAGAGCTGAGAAAAAGTTTACTCCTTGTGTTGCCAAATCTCTTAAAAATGTATTCGTGTTTTCATCAGCCACACTTCTCTTATTACTGCTTAAAAGAGCCTTTTATTCCTTAAATTATGTACACATACATGCATGTGCACCTCTCCCTCCTCTATGGCTAGAGCAAGTACCTGTCTCTTCCCAAAGATCCTAAAGGCAGCATCCCAGCTTCATGCAGCTGTGGTCCAGAGAGGGAAACTCTGCCAGAGAATCTATGCAGCCTTCCTGAACTGTGACTTTGCATTTGCTAGGGGTGTGTGTGTCTGTGCCTTCAAAAGCCTTTGAGCCATTCCAGTGCTCTGCAGGGTTTTGCCATTTGTAGTAAATGTGTTTGCAACTAGGAAGGTGACAGTTTTCCCCTTGGAGCTCGGTACCCTGCCGCACTCTCCTCAGGGCAAGAGCCTGAGTGCTTGCTGCCTGCTGTGGGACTTGATATGTTAAAAGTGTGTGCTTTAATCTGTGTGGCAGGCCATAGATGACTGAGTGTTCAGGTCATCTCATGTTTGTGTGCCTTGTGTCAAATTTCACAGAGTAAGACAAAGAAGTCAGCATGGGGGGTTTGGCCCCCCTCATTTCCCTTCCAGAGCTGGATTTAAAAATGCATAGATGAGGATCTGCTTGTTAGAGCATCTCATGTGCATTTGCCACAGGGGACTCTGGATAAACAGCCCTTGCAGTGACACTTCTCCCTTTTGCGTTTCTAGAAAGCAGGCAGCATGTGCAGGGTGAGCCAGGGGTTTCCAAGCCCCTGTGAATTAGGGGTTGAAATTTGGCTCAGACCTCAACAATGGCACCTTCAGAGGCTGACGCGGTTCCCATCTCAGCTGAGGGTTTCGCTGACAGAATGTAAATGGAAGCCACTCCAAGAAATTTGCTTTGTTTTTCTCTGCACTCACCCACCTTTGAGGTCCTGTGGTTCATCTCCCTCTGTTCTGTTTGCAGGTCTGACTGCCTCATTAAAACAATTCGGTCGGAAGGCTACTTTGGCATGTACCGAGGTAAGTACAGCTGACTCAGGCACAGCACAGCTTTTGCGTTGGAAGCACTGGTGCGTAAGTAGGAGGAAAAGCTCTGTTCTCTGGCATATAAAGCAATAACCTGGCAATATCTTAGGAGGTTGAACAGTGCAGCTGTTTCTAAAATAAACTCTTCCATGCAGCTGTCTATTCAGATACCTACCACTGAGGACTTGAGTCCTCCTCATGACTATTTTGGTGTTAAACCTTACCACTTAGTGAAGTTCATCTTTACTGGCAGTTTAAGTGAAGCTGCTGGACTTCATTTCAGGACTGTATATTATGTTTCCCAGCTTGGGCATGGCAACTTTTGACAGAGGGGCAGTAGCAAACCAGCTCTTGAAGTTCTGTGGTTAATGATTGAATTTATGTTACAACCTTCCACCAGCGTGGTCAGGCCTGCTGTCTCAAGCATGCCCAAGTGCCTTGTTCAAGCATTAAGACAAGCTGCAATTTAAAAAAATTAAAATAACCTGCCCTCCACTCCAAAAAAACTCCCTTGGGATGGTAAGAAAATCAGAGGTTGGCTCAGGGTGGAGCTTCAGCTGGTTGGTTGTTGTGTGCTGACCTGCTAGAAATCTCTTGGCTCCTTGGCTAAGGCTGTCTATTACAGCAGTGGTTCCTCAGCTGACATTATACTTTTTATAGTTTAAACACAAAATCCCTGTAAGTTTTTAAACATTTTGAGGAGAGGAGGCCAGCAGGCCAAATCCTGACTTCCCTTGTGGCAGAGGAAAACTTGGAATACCTCTTTGGCTTGCAGCACACTCCAGCTGGCTTCATTGACCCTGAGCTCTGGTTCATTTTGTGTCCTGACAGTCACCTGCCTGCATATGCAGTTTTTATCTGGGGTGCTTAGATAGCATTCTTGGTGGCACTCAGTCCCTGATAAAGCCTGATTAAAGTTGTGCTGCTATGGTTAAGTTTTGTCCTTGCTCTTTGTTTTTTCAAGCGGAAGTCCAGAGATGCTGGCGCCTTGCTCTTGGCATGTGTAGTGTGCTGCTTCTTCCCTGCTCTTAAGGAAACACAGGCATTGTGGCTGGCCAGCGCAGGAGCAGGCACTGGATGTTCAGTGTTCACTCTTGCCCAACTTCCTGGTGGGCGTTTCAGGGGAGTGTGGTGGATGGCAGGGATGGATTGGCTGCTTTGCATCAGCTTTCCTGGGAGCAGGCAACAAGACAAATAACCTCAAGGAACCCTGGCAAGCTCCATCTTCAGTGCTAGCAGTGACGTGTTCCCCTTTGATTTTTTCCAGAATCTGGCTGCTTCTGTGTTCCTAGCCAGGATTTTGAGCTTGTGTTAACTTTGGCTGTAAATGTGCCCTGGCAGGCTGCTTGGCAGGAGGCAGAAGGAAGAAGCTGCTTGGGGAAACTTACAGGGGAGACTGTAGGATCGAGAGTTTTTGTGAGAATCAGGACTTTTAGGAAAGACAGCCTAGTCCTTTAAGGCTTAGAGTGGTAGAAAGGATGTGGATCTCCAGGCCGTTTGTCATCCCCAAGCAGAAGGGTACAGAGGGTTATGCATACCTCTTTATTTTCCCAACATTTCCCAAGTCTGGTCAGTTTGATCCACGTCTCTAACTCTGTTCAGGGTGCTGATAGTTGCTTGAAATTGCTTCTGACTATTAAACAGGGAGCTGGGTTGGTGAGGCCTTTTCCACCTCCTTCCAGAAAATTACAGATACTTCAGCATGGCCATGGTACAAATGTGAGTACTCCCAAGAGCAGCAATCCTGGTCTCTGTGCCTCAGTTCTGTGAGCTGACATGAGCAGCCCTTCCCTCCCTCTCAGGGAGAGGGTTGGTGGGTAAAATACATCCAAGGTCCATGAAGATTGTGTGAGTACTTTTCTGGAAAGAAGGTAAAGAGATATCTGAGCCTTGCAGACAGAGAAAGAGGGAAATCAGGTGGTGGGATTGGTTTCTGCTCCCTCCAGCTGTCCTAGTTCCCCAGCAGAATTTGCTGAATGACTCACAAGCTCTTATTTGCAGGCTTTAAGCTGAAATTGGGAGGATTATATGTTAATGTGCTAAAGTAGCAGCTGCTGCTCCCCATGGAAGAGTCACAAGCATGTCAGTTGTCCCTGCAGATCCTTTGGCCTCTGTCAGAGGACAGAAAGGATTTGTTTGGGCACAGCCATTCCTGTAGTGTGACTTCAGAACTTCTTTGTGTGTGAATCAAATCTCCTCAGTGCAGACAGGAGAGTCACTTGTGTTTGTAGGATGCTTTTCTGCAACTCGCCTCTTAAGATATTTGTGTGGGGAAACAGTCTTTGCTTTGTATGAGTTGCCCATAGCAAACTGTATGATGTACAAGGCAATCCCAATATTTCTCTCAAGTTCTTCCCTAGAATTTACACTAATTCTTGGATTTGTTTGGGACAGGAAGAAGAGGAGCTCCCTCATGTTTTTTTCCCATTTCCCATTTGTATAGCAGCAGTACCTGGATGCTGGATGGTGCTGTGCTCAAGGAATTGATGTTGTGCAGCCTTAAAACATGATGCCAAGTGAATGAATCCATAGTGCCTGTGGGCTCCTGGTCCCTATGAGCATCAGTGATAGGGGATCTTGGGGAGATGCTCTCTCAGCTTCCTACTGCAGTCCAGGCAGAAGCCACCTAAAGATCCCAGCACGTGTTCTGAGCAATCCCAGCACTTTGCAGACCAAGTGTTTAGCCAAGCTGGCAGAAGCCAAAGGCCCAGATCAGGCTGAGGAAGTTCCCTTTGCTGTTGGTGACATTTGGAGGGTAGCTGCACTTCAGCTGCAGTAGTGTGGCAGCCTTCCCTGGCCTCTGCTAATAATACCTCCCAGTGCTGCACTGGGGATGACTCAATCCCCCTGTTATGTAGGCTGCTGCTGGTGTATAAGGGCTTCTGTGAGAAACGTGTTTTAATAAAAAAACAAGGCTTGGTGAGAAGAGGGCGCCTACAAGTTTAGTTGACAAACAGCTAGATTTGCCCTCGTAGATTTTGTTCTTTGTAGTGCTTTGTTACTTATTTTCAAAAAGCTTTGTCTTTTTAATAATTCCTGTTTATTTTTCCATTCTGTTTGTCTGTCTTTGCTTGTGGTACATGTAGCATTGCCTGTAGGCCGAGGTTGGCTTTAGTTAGGGAAGTACCCATTGGCATGGGCAGAATTGAGGAGATTTTACAAAAAGAAGAAGATGCTGTGGAAAGCATACAGCCAGCAGCTGGAGTATCTAATATCTCCTCCTCCCATAAATTGAAGCTGTTATGGATTATTCAGGACAGGGATTATCCATTCTCTGCTAAGCAGCTTTACTGAAAATATCAAAGATGTAGGAGAAAACTCAGGTTCATTAACTTTTTTTCCTGTATGTTGCATGTTTTTACCTTCTGCTCTATTTGCAATTGAAGAGAAACTTCTGTGAAAGCCTCTTGGTTCCTGAAGGAGGTCAGAGGGTGGAAGTGTACTTCTTGTGTACCTTTCTTGCTTGATAGTTTGGAGTTTGTTTGCTTTCTTTCAGTGAACCCTTTGCACTGGTGTTAAGAGTAGCAGGTTTATACTTTTTTCCTTTCTCTTCTTGTTTTTCCAAGGAACAGGTTTATTCATGCTGTGTCAGTGTACAGGTGTTACACTTCATAGCCATTGGGAGTGTCGTTGAAGTTGTCTTCAACTTGGCATTTGAGGAAGGACTTCATGGGTAGCCACTTCCACTTAAAATTAGGCTGTGTGGATTTGCTTTGTAGATCCTGATATGATTTGCATTAAAAGGTGGGTGTGGAGCATGAAGGTAATTTCTGTGTGGCTTCTCTTTGTGTGCAAGAGCCATGATGTGTAGGAAGAATATCAAACTGAAGCAGCACAGTCACTGGTGCCCTTAAAAGTTTGCAAAGAACCAGAAGTGTGAGAGGCCTGCTCTGCTCCCTGCTGAGTTGGTTTGTGTACTGTGAAAGATGATGGCATTTGTTGGATGAAACAAATGACAAGGGTGGAATGAATGCATTCCTTTGGCTTGCTGTGAGGCAGTGCTACTCTGTGTTTTCTGCAAAACCTGAACATAGGAGTTGAAATGGGGGAAGATATGTTGGGCTGCCCAGCCCCGTGCAGCAAAGGCTGTCTTTTCTTGCTGCAATTTTCTGAATGGTGAAGGTGTGTCTTCTGAGCAGAGGATGTGGAGCCAAGGATTCCTGTGTCCCACTCCCCGTTGTAGTGGTACCAGAAGTCCCATTGTGACTTTGCTTCCTAGTCTGAGGAAAGTCCCCTAAACTTATGTTTTTCAGTTCTTGAAGGGAGAGGAGTCCATCCCAAGGAATAAAGGATTGAGCTGACTTTCTCTAGGTGTGTTTAGCCCTTATAGCTCCTGTCTACTTGAGTTCAAAGGTCCTGAAAATGAACCCCACCAGGTCTTTGGAGCCTAGTGGGGGGTACAGGCTTCTCTGGCTGCTTCCCTTTGGAATATGAATCTTTGGGATAAATTGTTTAAATCTCAAAGACAAGCATAAATGCCTGTATTTGTGTTTGTTCTTACAAAGGTGTTCTAGGGCATTAACCAGTCTCAAGTGTAGCTCCTTTGGAGGGCTTGGAGCTCAGGACATTTCAGTGCAGGTAAGGAGAGCTTGAGGATATCCAGTGGAGGACTTCTTGAGCCTTGGGATTTAAATGGAGGAGAATGTTCTGGACTGTTTATCTAATGGTGCAAACCTCACTCTGCTGGGAAGTGACTGGCCCTTCCCTCACCCCTTTCCCCCAGGGCAGCTTGAAAGCTGCTCCCAGCCACTGTGTTGCACTAATGCCAGTGTTCAGGCCCACAGCAGCCAGCCAGGTCATGCAGGCCTTTCATTGTGACAGGCACAATACAGGGATTTGCTGTTTGTTGCTCCTGACAAAAGGGCACTCCAGTGGGTGGGGGATGCAGGGAGCCAAGGCTTGTTTACATCCCAGGTCCCCCAGCAAGCCTTGCCATGGAGCTCAGAGGGCAATTTCTGTGTGCTTCAGCTTGTGGTGGGCAAAAAGCCACTTCAGTGGTGGCTGTTCTGGGGGTGACACCCAGTGGTGACACACAGGGGAAGCCACTTAGCTCTAAGGGCTGGTCTAGAGCTGGTTCTGTGCAGATGAGCCAGGTGACTTTGGCCAGCCTCCAGGTCTTTCAATGGCTCTGCCTTTTCTGAGCTGCTTAGAATTCAAGCTGCTCCGGTGTTTTTGGGGAGGAAGCAGGGAAGGGATCCACTGAGGAGGCGGGGCAGGGGGTCTTTTCCTTCTCAGTGTCACAAAATATTTCCAAAGGAGTTGGGACTAGTTGTTAAACCATCTTGTACTCATTTTCTGAAGGTTTGATCTACATCCTTCTGAATTCATAGGAGTGCATCCTTGGATGAGAGACAAGGATGCCTGTATACATGGTGGGAGGTAGTAGTGAAGCTGAAGAAATTACAAAATACATATGGCAAATGGAGTAGAAACACATCTGGGGATGTTTTCACAAACCCAAGGTGTTGGGAGGCAGAAACACTTGTTAATTTTCAGTGGTGTTTTGTATTTCTAAATCCCTTTGGTGCACTGGAAGCTCTCCTGCTTCTGTCTGTGGTTTTGTGCATAAGTTACAACACATTCCTGAAAGATCCAGTTAACAATTCCGTTATTCTCATTATCCAATGGCCTTTTTCTCTCTTCCTTGCCCAGGGGCTGCAGTGAACCTGACTCTAGTGACACCAGAAAAGGCTATCAAACTGGCAGCCAATGACTTCTTCCGGCATCACCTCTCCAAAGATGGGTGAGTAGGGAATTGACCTTCTGCAGTCAGCTTAAAAGACGCCGACTCTTGCAACACTTCTGGTGAGACATCAGGAAAAGGTGCAGTGGGATAGTGCAATGACTGAAATATGAGTTGACCTTGAACAGCTCAGCTGGTGATTACGTTCAGGCTAAGGATGCAATGTCTAAAATGGGAAGCATGAAGCACTCCACTGGATGACTGCTCTTTATTCGAGCTTCTAAAAATAGTCCCAGATTTAAGCCAAGGTTAGCAGATCCAGAATGTGTAGTCTAAGTATTTGAGAGGAACCCAATGTCACTGATCATTGCTCAAACAGCTGCTGGGAGGACTCTTGTCCTCAGCGTCCTATTGGATCCTCTTATGCTTCTTCTGGCTTGGAAAGGTATCAAGTCAAGTTCTGTAGACCCCAAACTTAGCACCCCTCTTCTCCTTTTGTACCTTGAAAATAGTTTTAGAGGGCTGGTAAATCTGAATTGACTAAGGTCACTTGCAGCAGCTGACCTTCAAATAAATGATGAAGGAATAAAATGGCCAGTTCAGCTTGCAAGTGGAGTTTGGTTCATGTGAATTAAACGTGAGTAAAAGGCATAAGCTGGAGCAGTTGAGAGGAGCTGGATCGTGAATATTTAATGCTGCTTTCACCAAGATGTTTTCCAAATTGCATGGGAAATAGTTGTGTCTCCCATCAGAGAGAGGCCTTTCCCCAGAAGCAGACAAGGGCATTGTCTGCAGTCCTCAGTGACAGTAGCTAAAATGACAGCCTGCTTGGGACATGATCCCAGCAATTCCCATCAGCAGTTATGAGGTGGGGCCTCAGTGAAAATGCAAAGCTCCGGCACAATTACTGAGCTTAACAACTTCCCAAAACATATCACGTCAGTCTTGGCTGCTGCAGATCAGTGTGTCAACAACTTTAGTGGAGATTGTGGACTGACACAGATTGAGAATCCATTTTTTTCCTGTACCTTTTATTTTTTTTTTCTTTTGTTCTGGAGTCCTTTAAAGTAGCAGCTAACATATGTCCGTGTGACTCATCGGCTCACAGCTCTTCATGATTTTCTGACTCAAGTCTTTGAATAGTGTCTCTTCTGTGCTCTGCTCAGACAGTGGGAGGTAATGATGTCCTGTACCAAGTGGTGTGTCTCATCCCTGCAGCAGACAGCCCAGCACACCTTGGTTTACTGCAGTAAATAGCAGCACAGCTCTTTGCCACCACCTACAACTGGGGGCTTAGTAGCTTGTACAGGCCCAAAAAGGTGCCTCTTGTACTGCCACTAAGGGAATGGTTTCATGGAAGAAATCAGACTAGCATTGCAACATATTTGGCATTCTGGAGGAGCAATCACTGCTGTGATGTTTCAGCCATTAAAAGGGGACATGCCTGTCAGTCAGTGTCCTGCACCATGAGAGGTAAAGGCTTCCTCAGAGGACAAGTGTGTGTGTGTGCCTCAGTGCTGAGTCCAGCTTTGAACAGGTCTTTGGGTAAGTGGGGTACAGCTGTTTCCACAAGTAGCTGAGGTTTTCACTCAGACCTCTTCCAGTTTGACTTTTGGGTCACTGGCTGGTGCACACATGACATGGATGATATGCTGCACTTAATTCAGAATAAAGGAGCTAGAGAATTTTTCCAAGAGCAAGACACCCTGTTCTCCTAAATCTTACATGCTGATGGGTCTGGCACTACAGTGACCTAGAGCAGGAGCATGATACCACCCAGGTAGTGGGAGGTCTTTGTGTCTCAACACAGAGCATTTTAGTTCTTTTAGAGAAAAGAGATGTTGGGCCACAGTTAGGCGACAAGAGCTAGGCAGCACGTGGAGTCAGAGTCACTCATCTCATTTAATCACCACTGGGGGCTTGGATGAGAGAAATCTGGTCAGCTGTGCTCTTGAGGGTAGCCAGCATGAGCAGGACAGAGAGGCAGAGCCTTGATACTACTGTGATAGACGATTTAAAGTATTTCTACTTAGAAATGTCACCCCAAAATATGATGGGAATAAAAATGCCTTGCAGGTTTGCTGTGGCTGGTACAGGCTATGAATGTGGGATCTTCAGTTTTCTCCCTTGGGATGCTTCTGTCCTATCCTCCCCAGTTTCCTTGGTAAGATGGGGCAGGATTAGCAGTGCTGGAATTTAAAGGCCTCTCCTACCCAGGACCCAGCAGGGTGCATACCTGCTAGCTCATCACAAGGCTGGGCCACCTATTTCAAAATTCCAGCCAAAGCCTAGTTATGAATGACAAACTAGCTTGGGGTTAGAAAGGTGAAGCCTGGAGCTGCCTGGCACATGAATGTGGTTTCATCTCTTGATGTGTAATTCCATGAGTCAAGGTGTTACTTTGGGCAAAGCACAGTGAGGGGGGTTAGGATCAATGTAAGGCTGGATCAGCAAGATCTTGGTTCAGCTCCATTAAAGTCCTTTTTGCACAAGCCAGTCTGTCTGCTGTGTATTTTCATAGATGCTGTGCCCTTAGGTCAGTATCCCAAAGGATTCTCTGACTCAAAACTGCAGAAGTATTCTAGACCTGTTTACATTGAATGCCTTTGTGCTAAGCATCTAGCACTTGTCTTGCTTAAAATATGTTGCACGAATTGGTAATCCTTTTCTTATAAAATATGCCTGTTCTACCAGTATTTGCTGATTAAAATATGTGGTATTAAAATAGACCTCAATGTGCAAGAGGAGGAAGCATGTGTGGACCACAGAGAGTGTGGCAAATCCAGCATGACTCAAAGTAGCCTCAAGTTAAACAACAGCTTTCAGTGTGCATTAATGTATTTATTTTTATCATTTGAAAAACTTAGTGTTGAAATTGCTTTTAAACTGCTAGGATAAAAAAGTGGCATAAAGCCTATTTTTGAAAGGCCAGACTGCAAACAGCACCTGTGGTGTAGGAAGCTCCTGACTGCGCATTGCTGGAAGAGTATTTTAGGGATGTTATCACTACAGGTTTGTGCTAGACTCCGTTTTCCCTGACTGTGCTCTTGGACACTGCTGGGGGCAGAGCTCTGGGGCAGCAGGTCCTCACAAGGGATCTTGTGCCCTTGTTGGTGCAGCTCTCTGAGACCCTGTGTGTGCAGGTGTGTGTTCCTGCAGCCCTCTCCACCCTGAGGCTAGCTCAGGGAGGCACTCCTGCCTGTACCATGCTTTTCCCCTCCTTTTGGTGCAGGGAGCATGTGTGCTTACAGGCTGGGGGACGTCATTTCTGCTTCTTTGCCAGTTTCTATTTCTTTGCCAGTTTCTATTTCTTTGCCAGTTTCTATTTTGATGTCAAGGCCATTATGACAGCCTACAGCTACAGCTTTTTTGTTTTCTCAAGAAACAAAACTGAATCGGTCCTTCCAAGCTGTCCTGGTCATTTAGGAATGAGGGAGGCCTGACTGAGTTGTGTGGGTGCTGAAAACATGCTTGCTATGCTGTGGAGGAGAGGAGGGAGACCAAGGTACTGCAAATCTGAAGGGCACCCCATGACCATGACTGACAAAGGCAATAAGGGTCAAGTAATTTCCTGTGATGATTTTGACCTGAGAGCCTCTGCAGTTCCCAGGAGAAGAAGGTGGCCCACAGAAGAGTCTCCAGGCAGGTCTTTGTTCCTGTGTCATTCTGTGGGGAAGAGTTTTCACTAGGCTGGGGAAGGCAGAATGTGGAGAGAGGAGAAACCCCAGGTCTTCAGGCTGCTGGAAACAGATGGGATTTTTTTTAACTCTGGCTTTTTGAAGCTGTGTGTGTTGAGAGACTCAGTCTCATGGCTGCTGTTAAAATAGAAGTGGCTTCATTGTCCAGAGCAGAGGATGTGAGGAGTCACCAGGGCTAAGTGAAGTGCTTGGCTATAAAGCACTTAGCTATGAAGCTGAGAAGGCTATTTAGACATTAGTAACCAGCATTTAAAGTACATAATTGATTATTGGGTGCTCAGTGTTTGAGGCCTCTTTGACTGATTTAAATATTGCCTGCTTCTTATATCCTCTTTGAATTTGGATGTTAAACACTTCATAAAACCAGTTCCTTTAAAATGCCCTACAAGGTTTTGTGTTTATCTCCAAAGTGTGGAGTGCCAGATAGCTGTTTTGTTGGGTGTGTGTTTGCCAGGTTTTGTTCATTTTTCAGGTTCTTGGTTAAATATTCTGCCTTGGCTGCAGTAAAAAGTGTCTCATGCCTTCTTACATAAGCAACTTGTTGCTCATAAAAACTTTACAGTGTCCCTTGAAGAGTTTCCTGCTGCTATTCTCCAAGGTGTTGTTCCCTTACTTACCCTGTCCTCTTTAATCTTGACCTTTATTTTGTTTGCTGTTCTGAAGCAAAGGCTGTCAATCTGCTGTCTTAGCAGCTCGGATTCCTAGGAAGACCAGCATGACTGACTTAATTCTGCCTCTGCTGATGCTAGCAAATTTTCTTCTATTCTGCTTCCTCTTGTCTTGTATCTTTGCACAGGGAAGAGAAATAGCCAACTGGTAATCCTGGGACAAGCAAGGTATTTTTCCTTCAGGCTTATGCAGTTGTGGAGACTGGAGCTTGTTGTTCATTGCCTTCCCAGCTGATACATCTCCCCAGGGCTCTTTTCCTTCATCTGCTCTTCTTTCAGGCTCTCGTAAAATACTTGGACCATCTCTTCTGGCATGAGTTTAAGTATCAATTGCATGGCTTGGATGATCCTTGAGCTGCAGAATACACTCTTAGTCAGGCTGTAAAGTGAGGCTCTCAATTTAGGAAGAAGGGGTGCTGCTGCTAGCCCTGGTGCTGAGCTGCTCTGTCACCCTGCACACACTGTGCTTGGTCTTTCTTTGGCACTGGTGTGCCCAGGCAGCCTCTCCTGCAGTTATCCACTGGATACTCAGACATTTCTTTAATGCAGGTAGCCCTCATTCAACTCACTGAGACTTGGAAGTGGGGAAATCTCTCCCCTTCCCCTTGAGAAGGAGGAGCTGATAATGTCACTGTGCCAATTCAGGAACAGCTGTTTGGGGAGAGCTCTTTTATTTAGCACACAGAGGCCAGGCAGTTGCAGTGAGTTGAAGCTGTTGACATCAAAGGTCAGCCAAAAAGCAAATGCACTTTCAACTGTTAATCTGGAGGGAGATAGAGATGTGCTGTTTAATCACAGAAGGCACCCATGGGAGGAGCATTGTCCTTGTCATCATTCCAGGCACATGTCTTGGGATGAAACGTGGGTTGTGTCTGTGTTCAGCATGCTCAGTCGTGTTACTCTGTCCATTGTTCACTTCCACAAATGTTCACATTGGAACAAAACACTTGGAATTTCCTGCCAGGGCAAACCTGATGCAGGTAGAGTCAGCCTCCTCTTGACTTAGCCCAAACATGCAACACAGAGCTCCTGCACATTCCTGGAATAATGACTTCCAGATCAACATTTAATCTGGCAGTGTTACTTTGAGATGTATCTGTTCCACATCAGTACTTTATTTGGCTTGTCTGAGGCATTTTTGAGCTGGCACTAGAAGTGAGAGGGAGCTTTTAGTGGGAACTGTATTGCTTTTACATTTCCAGCACCATAGCTCCGGCTTTTCTGAAGTGCAGTTGCAGTAGCTGGTTCCCCCTTGGAAAATCAGGGGTTGGATTAAAGGGCCGTTTGTGTTCATACCCGCTGTGACTGTGGCAGAGAGGGTGCTCTTCCTTTGAAGGACAGCTCCTACGTGCTGGTCTTCTAATCTATATCAAAGACCCATATTTAAATTGTTTGAAAGGAACTGGCTCTGTCTGCTTTGAAACTCCTGGGGAGCTTTCTGCAACCTTTTGGGCTGACAGACAGAGGCAGAGGTTATTTTATGAGTGAGAAAGGTGATGTCCAAGATGGGGACAGTAGCCTTTTGGGTAGAAAGTAGAAATGGATTGCTTTGGATGGATATTTCTTTAGCTCAGAGATTTCCTCTCTGGAAATGTTGTCATCCTGAATGGTTCCAGAATGGCTGGTTCTGGTCCCTGCCCAAACACAGTAAATTCCCACATGGTCAAGATTCTGAGAAACTTGAAAAAATCCTAACTACTGTACCATGTGACATCAATATATCAGTGGTGTCAGAGATCCTAACTTTGAACTGATTGCTCCCCAAAAGCCTTCCATAAACCTTTAGTTCCTCTTTTTAGACTTTATTTTTCAGCTCCAGTTTGAAACTCTAAATCAAGCATGTATCTCCTCCCCTTCCCATGTGACATTTTTACTTGTCACAAATTAATGGTATGCCAGTAAAAAATGTAGAACAACTGATTTGTGCCAGTGCAGAGTTTGAGGCTATTGTGTATATGTTACATTTAACACTCTCTTGCTGTGATAAAAGATGGTTTCTGCATTTGTAGGACCAGATCTTTGCTGGTGTTGCAGCTTTTGAAGTTAGTTGAGATGTGCTGCTTTTTAAACCACTGAGATAAGGCCACTGGTGCCTTAAATATTTAAACTCCTTTGTTGTCTAGAGATGAACAGTTTTCAAACTTTCCTTTTATGTGCAGACTGGTGAGGTTTTGCAAAGGCAGTTTGACCCCCGTATAGCAGCTTTTAAACCTCCTGTCAAAAGATTTGCTTATCTTAAGCTACTTCTTTTCTTGGACTCTCCCCAGTTCCCAGGATGTGCAAACTAAAAGCTGAAAGCCCTTGTTCTAGATGCTTTTGATGTACCTGTTTGACATCTCTAAAGGATACCCACATGTGTAAATCCTTCCTTGGGCCATGCTGGCATAGCTCCATGGAGTTCAGTCAAGTCATGGCTGACTTTAGTTGTCTTGGATAATGGTCCAAGATGAATATGTAGGCCAAATCTTCCTGATCTTTTTGAACTGGTTATCAAAGCAGTCCCCTGGATGAAAGCCAGAAAATATGTACTCTAGGGATGGTCCAGGGCTCTTGCTAAAGTGGGAGATGCTCTGCTGTGCCAAAGAGAGATTCTGGCAGCCAGCTCCTTTGTGTGGTTTGCTCCCTCCCACAGCCAGGCTGGGGATTGTGCAGCCTTGCTGCTGACTGTATCGAGCCACTCAGAGACTGGTGCTGTGCTTCAGGCCACCCAAAAGGCACTTGCCCGCCTCCAAGTGGCAGTGGCAGTGGGAACCTCTGGATTTACACACCCTAGTTCCCCACACCTCCAGGAAAACCTGCTGTGCACACTTCAGCACCCATGTAGGTAACTCCATGGGAGGGATTGTTCTTTGCAGCTCCTAATCTGTGGGGAAATTTGAAAAGGGGAGACTGAATTATTCCTTCTTTCAGCCTTATAGGAGAGCTCTATATTTAGTCACTGGTAATCTCTGTTGTGGCTCTGTGCCTTTAATCCCCTGCTCTCATATCCTCCCCGGAGAAGATGAGAGGTGGAGAAATCAGCCCAGCTTACGCGGTGGGCCAGCAGGATTATTACTGTGCATCTGCCCTCCCTTTCCCGTAGGGTTGGCAATGAAACTGCTTTGCTGGCCCACTGTCCCACAGCTGTGCTGTGTGTGTGCTTGTGAAACCCCTGGCAAGGGGCTGTGCAGGGGAATGGGGAATATCACAGTGGGAGTGCTTCTGCCACAGTGTGGGGATGTGCCTTGGGCAGGTTAAGATGAGGTATTGCTGCAGAGCAGGGCCGAGGGAGGTAAAAATGGTACTTGCATTTAAAACAGAAAAGAGAGGAGGCTGTTTCTCTCTGGCTGTGTGATTTATACACACTTCTTTTTTAAACCCTTTTAGAAAAGAACAGGTCAGGTGTACTTTTTAATCAAGTCTGTGTTTTCTGGTGCCAAGGCGTGAGGTTTTTTTACAGGGCTTACTTTCTGAAAATTTTACGAGTTCCTTTTTTTAGTCTTAGCTGCGCTCTTTCATAGCTTTGGAATGGAGGGAACAATGAAATGCTGCATTTTGCTGCGTGAGAACATGTTGCTGATAATCCCTGCTCTGTAGTGCAAACAATGCACAAATCTTCATTGCTGGAGGTCCATCCCATCCCTTGTCTCTCAGGCAGGACCAGTTTAGTGCAAAGGCTATTTGTTCAGGTTTGGAAAACCTGGTAACATGAAACAGCTCCTAACCACAGAGGAACTGCCTCCCTGATTCATATTCACTGTTTATTTACTTTGCTTTTCTCAGAGAACTCCAAAGCAGCAAGTAGAATATTTTCCCTCCTTGCTCCTTGTCCTGTGACCTGTGTTTGTTGACAATTTTTAAAGGACTAGGCTGGCAGGAGGAAAGCTGCTTATCCCCCTTAATGCTCAGGTCCTCTGCTGCCCTCTGAAGTGATACCCTTTCTGAAAGCTGTGCCCTAATCAGGGGCATCATCAGGCTGGAAGAGAGCTGCAGTGCTCTGGCTGTGGGTGGAGGGGGCTGTGTGCTCCTGTCTGGGGCTGTTCTGACCGTGCTTGTGGCTTTTCTGAATGTTCTGTTTCTGGGGACAAAATGAGTCTGTTCTCCAGGTCAGGTGATGCTGGCAGAGATGCCAAGCCAGGGTTGTGCTGAACTGTCGGCCTAGCAGGTTCTGCTGTCCCCTTGGCTGCCTTTCCTGTAACCCCCAGGGTCAGAGATGTGCCCCGAGCTTTGTACCCAGCTGCTCAAGTGTTATTCAAGGCCACCTCCTCTGATGGACTCTCTCTCTTTTCTTTGGGCAGGAAAAAGCTGACACTGCTGAAGGAGATGCTGGCAGGCTGTGGTGCAGGTACCTGCCAGGTGATTGTCACCACTCCCATGGAGATGCTCAAAATCCAGCTGCAGGACGCAGGACGCATTGGTACGTCGACTTCTTCTTCCCTGTGCCCTCAGCAGGGAGAGGGGAAGGAGCTGAGACTGGGCTTTCAGGGTAGAGCTGAGAGGATGAGTGAAGAAAACCTATTCCTCCTGCTCTCCCACATCAGAGATACCACAGATGTAGCCGAAGTTTCTCCTCCCCTTCCCAGCTTACTTCCCCCCACACTTTGCTCAGCTGGCTTTGCAGAGGCCCCTGCAGTTACAAAAGGTGGTGGGTTTTTTACTCAGAGCAATAGGCCTGGAAAGCAAAACAGCAAATGCTGTTGGTGGATGGAGAGACAGGAGAGATGACTGGGTGGTCAGCTTGTGAGTGATTCAAACCTGATAGATCCTGTGCACCCAAGAAGGGATTAACATCCTCCAGTGCCTTTTCTGTGCTGCTTCCTCCATCTCCATGTTTTCTGATGTCTGGTTTTTCTCTGTTCTACCCCCCTGTAGCACCTCCCCAACAGCTTCCCAAGGGGATGTGTTATTTTCAGATGACTTGTCTCCCCTTGTACTCTTTTTTTCTCCCTGACAAAAACAGCAGTTGTTTTGGTTGAAACAGTAAATAAAATTCTCCCAGAGCACTGGATTTGAATGAGATTTGGGGTCAGGCTTTTGGGACTGTGGGCAGGAGCTGGCAGGCAGAGGCAGGAGGGAGTGTGAGCCTTTTGGCTGAAACACTGTGAAGTGTTTCTGGTGAGAACAGAGACCAGACTCTGGCATGGAGCCTCCGGGGGAAAGAGCTGCTTGCTCTTTCCTTAGTCTCTTCCAGAGGTCAGTCTGGGCTACAGCCTCACTTCCCAGGAGCCCTGCATGACACTGTTAGACACCATCATTATGGCCCTTCCTGGAAAACGGGCCAATTTGTCCTTTAATCTCTCATTTGATGTGGCATTCCTGAATAATCACGGATTTACTTTTTCTTTTCTCTCTTCACTGGTTTTACTGCAGACCTTATCCTCTTTGTGCGTATTATTTTAAAATGTTGGAAGGATTTAAGCCGTGGTTTGAGGGTTCAGGAGAGGTTTCCGATGCTGTGACCATCCTGTTCTCTGTGTGGCGAGAGAGCTGTGGTGTGCTGGGATTGCTTACAGAGTGAAGTGCTCTCCATCTTCTGGCCAAAGGGCCGAGGTGCATCAGCTGGAAAAGTGGGAGAAACCAGGATGTGTTTATAAACGTGACTGAGCAACCAGGATGTGTTTATAAATGTGACCAAGAAACTCCCCAGGTTAATGATTGCTTTCAGGGGAGGGACGCAAAGAACAGAACTTGGGAAGCTGTCTCGTTTATGAGCATCTTGTTTGTTATACTGGCAGCTCAGGGCCACAGCTGGAAGCAGGGACTGTCCCCGGCCTGCCCACAGCAGCTCCTGTCCCTGCACTGCGGAGATGGTGTGTGACAGGCTCGGGGGGGTGCGCTCGACAGCCAGCCTTGTGCTGTGGCAGCGCTGTCAGCCTGGGACAGGCTGAGGGAGATGGGTACATTGGGGGTAAAGCTTGCAGGGCAGCTGCCTTGCCTTTGTCCGCGTGTTGTGCTGCCCCTGTGGCTCCGTGTCCCGCGGCACCGGGCGGCAGGAGGCCGCAGCGGGGCCCCTGCAGACCGGTGCTGGCGCTCTGCTCCCCAGCGGCACAGAAGAAGCTCATGGCGGCGCAGGCCCAGCTCTCCTCCTCTCCCGCCGCGGCGGCCGAGCCGGCCGTGGAACGGCGTCCCACAGCGACCCAGATAACCCGGGAGCTGCTGCGGAGCAAAGGCATCGCCGGACTTTACAAGGGCCTGGGAGCCACGCTGCTAAGGTAGGTGGCTTGGGCTTGAGCACAGGGCTCTGGTGTTCCCAGACTTGGGTCTAAGGCACCACCCATCCCGGGGATGAGCCTGCAAAGGAGGTGATGGCTTCAGCGGGTGTGGGCTTGGTTTAGTTCGTTTTCCATGCACAGGTTTTGTACACTAAAGAAGGGAAGGTCAGAGAAGTGAGGGAGGAGATTTTTTTGTTCCTACAAGATTTAATCCTGCTGCTTTCTGTGAAAGGTTTTTGTCTGCCCCACGGTCTGTATTTTCACACTGCACAGAAGTCCTTGTGTGCTGGCAAAGTAAAACCATCAGCCTGAGACCGCAGGGTGTGCATGGGCGCTGGGCCACAGAGCACCGTGGATGCAAGGACCGGTGTCTGCTCTGGCACTCCTTGCCTGGGCTTTCACAGTGTCACTGTCCTCTAGCTTTAACAAAGGTAGAGCTAATGCAGCGCCCAGGGGGATGGAGGGCAGGATGGAACCTCTCGTAATTAACAAAAGTGGTCAAAACAATTGACCTCTGAATGTGCCAGTGTCTTTGGTTTGAGTGTTGAAGAAAAGGGGGAGCCCACTGATCCTAGAGGGCTGCATGCCTCCTATGGGCCTGTTCTCCTTTGTCCAGTCACTTTTCCCCCACTGAGTTTCAGCTCGTGGCTGTGCTGCCAGTGTGTGATGCTTGCAGCCCTTCCTTTGCTCAGTTTGTTGGTGTCCTCTGCTGACTTTGCTCATCCTTCTTCTTTCTTTTTTCCTGCCCGACTGCAGGGATGTCCCATTCTCCATTGTTTACTTCCCGCTGTTTGCAAACCTGAACAAGCTGGGCCAGAAAGACCCCAATGTCAAGGCTCCGTTCTACGTGTCCTTCCTCTCTGGATGTGTGGCTGGCAGTACGGCTGCAGTGGCTGTCAATCCTTGTGATGGTGAGTCCTGAGCAACCTGTGCTGGTGGCCTGGTGCCAAGTGACAGGACTCAGAGGTCCAGGCTGGGCCAGGTGAGGAGGAGGGTGACTGTGCCAGCCTTTTTGCAGCATGAGCACACAGAAAGGGACAGCTCTGCTGCCTCCAGCTCTGATGGTGTGAGTTCAGCTGTGCTACAACTTTGGCCACAGCTTACACAGAGGTTTGCAGTACTTAGTAGGTATGTCAGGAAGAGAGTGTCATTCATTTCAGATATTTTTGGCAGGAAATTCTCATTTCCATGTGGAGCGATAATATGCAGACCAAGTGGTCTTAAAATTGTCTGGGACAAACAGGGGAAGCATCAGATCTGTGGCCTTTTCTCCTGCTCCACAGCATCTGCCTTAAATACCACCTTGGTTTCCCTCCTGTGAAAAACAGCAGAAAGTAACTGCTCCCTCCCCAGTATTGCACATGCTCCAAAGTGTGAAGAAATGTAGGAGTGGAACTGTGTGTTTTAGATACCTCTTCCTGAAGGAGATGAGCATGTGAAAATAAGTTTCCACTTTGCAGAGACATTTCTAATTTGGAAGGTTTAAAGCTTCAGTCAGCTTTTGAAACCTTGATCACAGTGAGGGAGGGAGGGGTTGGGTTTTTGGTGGCTTTGTGTTTCTTTTATCCATTTGCAAAGGGATGGGTTTGTTTTCCCTGATAAATGTATGAAAATGGTCTGTATTCTTGGTAATTTTGTTTAGACCATTTCAAAGACATTACTCTCAGGGTAGCTCCTGCCTGCTATTCCTCCAGTGCTCACCAGTGTCTCCCCTCTCTTTCCTCCCAGTGATCAAAACGCGGCTGCAGTCCTTGCAGAGAGGAGTCAATGAGGACACCTACTCGGGGATCCTGGACTGCACCAAGTAAGACTCCTCATGACAGAGGCACCACATCAGCTGTTTGGCAGCTGCTGCTGCCTGCTGCCAGGCAGGCAGTGCAGCTTCTAGACCCAGCCAGCAGCTGTGCTTCATGTTCCCTCTGTCCCTGTGCTTTTATCAATCTATCTGGAGATATACATAGATATATGAGCAGATGTATATATATAGTTTTATAAAAGAGAGCTTCTTTCCATATTGAGCAAGAAAAAGATAGCATTTATATTTAAATACTTCTGTCCAAACCCCAGTGGTCATAACACTGAGATTTTATTTCTGCAAAGGGAGGCAATGTTGTAGTCTCTCCCAAGGCCCCACTGTTGGAAAATCCTACAGTATTGAGTCTCATATCCCTCCTGGGACTGCTCTACACAGTGTCTGCAGGAGCACTGCCAGTGGGCTGTCCCCAGCTGCATTATCCTCTGATCCTTTGCTAAACTATGGTCTGGCTGCTTCAAAACATGAAGGGAATTTTTCTGCTTTTGTATTTCAGTGGTAGCCAGAATCTGTTGCCATCTGGCTCTGTCCCACGCTGAAGGTGGATCTTTTGAGCTGGGGGACCTCTTGATGCAGGCATGGGGTTGTCTTAGCTGTACTTCCAGACACGGGCAGCCACTCCTGCATCTAGCCAGGTGCAGGGATGGGGCAGGTTTCTGCACGGCCACTTGCAGAGCACTTGGGCAGTGATGGGTGATTTGCTGTGGGGGCTGTGCCAGGCAACAGCACTGGCCTGGATTTAGTCTCTGGAGGGAGGCAGAAAGGCAGGGCATGGCCAGGGGCTGTCCTGCCACGGTGGAGGGGTGGGATGGACACTTACCTGTCTGTGCCATTTCTCCCCAGGAAGATCTGGCAGAGGGAAGGGCCCACGGCCTTCTTCAAAGGGGCCTACTGCCGAGCCCTGGTCATTGCTCCTCTCTTCGGCATTGCACAAGTCGTCTACTTCGTCGGCATCGCGGAATTCCTGCTGGACATGCTCCCCAAGCGCCAGGCCTAGCCTGGAGCGGCTGCGTGTGCCCTCCCACCCTCTGCAGCACTGGATTCATCCCCGTGTTCGCCATCCGTGTCGATCGATGTCACAGCAACAGCACAAACGGTTCGCGCAGGGACGCGAAGGGACCCGGTGCCCAGATGGGCAGACTGGGGAGAGAGAGTCCCTGCTCTGCCGCCGTCTGGAACCTGCCCCCTCCCACTCCTTCCACGGACAATATTAATTATTCCTCTCTCTCTCTCTCCTTTTAATTTCCCGGTTTTTGGTTTTAAATTGTCATTCTTAAGGACACTGGTAAGCACAGACTGGGCTTGCAGACCCAGAAGTCTCCTCTCAGTCTTGGGAAGGAGGAGAGATGGGAAAGAAATAACTTCAATCCTCATCCACCTCAGTTTCCCTTTCTACCTGGAGCTGCCAGCCATCTGAGGAGGAGCTGGAGGGGCAGCTGTGTCCCCTCAGCACCTCCTTGGCTCTGCTGACCTCGGGTCAAGAGTGAATGCTGCACAAAGGGGGCTTATCTCATTGCTGCTGGAGGCAGGGGTGGGGGGGATGCTGGCTCTGGCAAGTTCCTTGGCCTGGAAACCTTCAGTCCTCCCTTCTCCCTTTTTAAAAAACTAGTTGGACTTAAATGAATTCTGACTGTTCCTATTGATTTTGTAATTATTTTTGTTTTAAAGCAAAGGGATGTCCCTCCTGACCAGGTGTCACAGGCACATCCGGGTGAGGTGCAGAAATAAGGTGTCTGCTCTGTAGGGAACATGTCTGTGGGATCACATGAATGTCCAAAGGTGCTTCCCTGCTTGGCTACAGGCACGGAAGGGAGAGGAACTTGGGATCAAGTTATTTTTGTTTTGGGGTGGGGTTTTTTGTTTGTTTATTTTTGTTTGTTTTTATTTTTGTTTTATTAGCTTGGTTTTTGGGGGGGTTTTGTTTTGTGGAGATTTTCTTTAGTTCTGTTTTGGGGTTTTTTGTTTGTTTATTTTTGTTTGTTTTTATTTTTGTTTTATTAGCTTGGTTTTTGGGGGGGTTTTGTTTTGTGGGGATTTTCTTTAGTTCTGTTTTGGGGTTTTTTGGTTGTTTGTTGGGGTTTTTTTGTTTTGGGGGGGGTTGTTTGAGTTTTGGTTTCTTTTTTTGTTTTTTTTTTTTTTATTCAGGGTTGTGGGGAGGAAAAACCAAATAACAAGAAGCCACTTACATTCCTTCAGCCTGCCCACCCCTAGAGTGATAAAGCTGTGGCTGCAGGTGTAAATCAGCTGATCTGATTTTTTCCCAGTCTGACCCCAGGTGTGTGGAAGGAGGCACTGGCTCCAGTTCTGGCACTGCCCAGCCTCATGGAGCAGCAGTAGAAATGCTGCACCTGTGGGCTCACCCTGCCAGGTGAGAACACAAGGTCTGGTTGTGCTCTGATGTTTGCCTTGGGTGTGACTGGAGCCAGTGGGTGTGGAAGAGGCAGAGGGTTCACATTCTCTGAGCAGGGAGCTTTGTGTGTCCAGCACTTGAGGGGGTGAGTCCCGAGCATCACAAAACACCCTGTTTGCTCCCTGGTAGAGATCTTTGGTGGGTGGCAGGGGGCAAATCCACACCTACAGCCTGCTCTCTCAAAGGGACACTGCCCCAGCTAATATCACTTGTCAGAGGAATTCCTCATTCACTACTCTCTTGGGCTGTGTAATTAATTCTAGTTTAAATGATCTTAAGTGTGAGATCTACCAACCCAGTGTGATCTTCTCCGTTATTTATTCCATTTGGTGCGATCCACCCAACTTTGGTGTTGAAATTAAACTGGTTGAATTCACTTTTCATTCCTTCTTTTTGCTTTATTCTCCAGGCGCCTGCTTGGTGTTTGTGTTTTGAATGTGTATTTAAATTAATTTTTAAAATATCCTTGCTTTTAATGTTTAAAAGAAAACCACCTCTGTTTCACCGCTCTTTGGTTAGGTTTTTGTGAAACCTGTATGTTGAGGGCCTTCTTCCTTGATGCATCCTTTTTCTCTTTGAAAAAGTTGTTCTGTGGCTGATTTGTTACTTGTCACTTCGCATATGTGAATAATTTTCTTTTTCTTTTCTTTTTTCTTAATGACTTCTCCGTGTATCTGGGAAGGAATCTGTGCAAAGGCAATGATAGATGTCTGTGCTGTGTGTAGTGCTGTGATGCTGCTCTTGCTCTGGATTTCCCTTGGGTGGATTAAAAGAGAAAGGTTTATTTTATTTTTTTTTCTTTAAGGTGATTAAGGTTCCTTGCTGCTTTTTGATTTACAGGGAGGGTCCCCAAAAGAGACCTTGCTGATAAAACTTGTGAGGTTTCAGCTTGCCCTTCTTCCTGCAAGGATTGTCCCTGGAAAATGGGTGACTTGTGGCTGCAGGGATGTGCGTGGGGCGCAGGTTTGTATGGTGGGGTTAAGTTTGGAGGAAAATTTGGTGCAGTGAAGGGTTGAGGTTCAGGGAAAGCTCTCCTTGTCCTTCAGGATGCTTTAAAAAACTTCTTTGTAAAACTGACTCTCCTGAAATCTCCAGCTCTTCTTCCACTGTGCAGGATCTGGTGACATAAATGAGGGTGATTTTTAGTTTCCTGGACATGTCCCTGAGCCAGCAGGACCTGGGGAGGTGGCAGAGGATAATGGCTGTGGCTGTGCAGGACAAGTACCCCCCTTTCCAGGCAGGCAGGGTCCTCCTTGCAAAAAGAAGAAAAAAAAAGTTTAAAATGGAAGAATTCCCACCAATTGAATTAATCACCTATTAACTGAAACCACTCTGCATTGATTGCAACATTGAGGAATGAAAGTAAATAAACACGCCCCTGCTCGTCTCCCTGCAAGTGCTGCTTGTCCTGGGGCAGGAGCCAGCAGCCAGCACCGCTCCTTGCTCTTCCCACTTGTTCCTCTGGCAGAGGGTCCCTCCACCCACCCCGGGCCCTTTCCAGCCTTACCTTGTCCATGTCAGCCTTGTCCCTTGCTCCCACTCTGACCTGGCTCTCCTGGCTCCTCTTTGGGTTTCACGGTGTTCACTGCCCTTAAATACATTTTGCTGGATCTGCTGAATGCTCCTGTCCTGGGTTCAGGTGCTGAGCCAATTCTGGCTTGTGGCATTTCCTGGAACAGAAGGATGAAATTTCCTAAAAACCTGGGGAGAAATTCCTTCAAAACAAAAGGAAAAATCCTGGCAATCAAGAGGAGGAACCACCCTAGAAAGCTGAATATCCTGGATTACAAAGGGGACAAGACAATTTCTGTAAGACAGTGTAGGAATTTCCATGTGAGAACTAGGGGCAAGTCCTTGAAAACAAAGGGGGAAATATTCACGGAATTTCTAGAAAGCAATGGCGGAATTTCCTACAAGGCTATAGGGAGGAAATATTCACGGAATTTCTAGAAAGCAATGGCGGAATTTCCTACAAGGCTATAGGGGGGATAGCCTAGAAATAAAAGGAGTGAAATTCCATGAAAGCAAGGAGGAAATTCCCTCAAACACCTGGGAAATTCTTGAAAAGCAGAAGTGACATTGTTTAAGTAAGAGTGCCATTTCCAAGAGGGGAAATTTCCCAGAATGCAAAGGAGGAATTGGTGGATAGCAAAAGGGGAATTGCCTGGAAGAGGATGAATGATACTTCTTGGGAGATAATTTCTTGCTTCCCAGTGTGAGGAAAATCCACAAAGGCTAGAGGTTTGTGTCCAAAAAGGAGGCAGAGGAGCTCTTCAACTTTATTCAAATAAAGTGAGAAACTCCACCAAGGCAGACACCTGTGGCATGATCTCTCTGGAGGTTTCAGAGGGGGCACCCTCCTTTATCCTCAGCTCCCAGCTGCATGTTGCCCTCTCCCTTTCCCCATTGGCTGAGGCACCAGGAAGGTTCAGCCTTCCAGAACCACCTACCACATATCCCAGCTTGCACCTACCATTTTACCCTAAAGTTCAGGAACTCGGGCTGTGCAGACCCTTGTCTGTTTCAGGAGCAGAACTGCCTGGGCTCTGCAATAAACCTGCTGCCCAAAGTCGGTAGAGACACTGGGACCCATTTCAAAGACCTTAACACCCAACCTTCACCCAGCAAATCGTTTGTAGAGACATGAGCTTTCACCAGGGAGTAACAGTCATGGGGAAATTCCCCAGGAAAGCAATGGAGATCCATCCTCTAAGCAGAGGGAAACATCGTAGACAGGGATGGAGCACTCTAGAAAGCGGCAAAGACATTTCCCAGGAAACAAGGAGGAAATAGCCTGCAAAGCGACTGGGAAATTTCCTGAGACAGGGGATTTTTTAGGAAGGAAGTGGGGAAATTCCTGGGAAACAACAGGCAGTGTTCTGAAAAACCATGCAGAGTGCCTAGTAGGCAGAAGGGACTTCCTGGAAAGAAAAAAATTTCCTCAAAAACAAGCTGCACATTGGGAACAAGGCTGCAGTCCTATGCTTCAGCCCCACTGACCCCTCCACCCTGTGAAAAACACCTATCACTTGTTTTTAAAATTTTAAAAGTTTAATAGTAATAAAATTATTACAAAATTAGCAATATAATTAGAGTAATAAAAAATTTGGACAATTTGGATTAGGACAATATGAGACAATAAAAAACAAAGAGTTACAGACAGTCTGGGTACCTCTTTCTGGGCAAAATAAGCCCGAAAAAGGACACACGTTAACAGAGGATTAACCCTTAAAAACAACAGCCTGTTGCATATTCATACACCTTATACATGATGCATAAATCCATTCAAACAAAGGATTTTGTCTGGTCAGTGTCAACTTCTTCCTCTTAATCCTAACGGTGTCTTCAGGGCTGAGCGAGGCTGGAAGAAGTTAGTTTCTTCTGATAATGAAGCAATAAATTCATTTTCTCTGAAATATTTAGGTGTCTTGTGGCTGCTACCTGGTGCAAGTACCTCATTCCTTTCTTTAAAAAAATATCACATACATAGTTTCTATTTTAACATTATAACCTAAAACTATATTTAACACACTAGTTAACAAATTTAATACAGCATACCTTTCTAACATAACAAATATAATATTCATTTTAATATTTGCAAAAAGCCAATCATA
Source organism: Pyrgilauda ruficollis (assembly GCF_017590135.1). Taxonomy (NCBI): domain Eukaryota; kingdom Metazoa; phylum Chordata; class Aves; order Passeriformes; family Passeridae; genus Pyrgilauda; species Pyrgilauda ruficollis. Next base: position 7,883,383 of record NW_024527155.1, read on the forward strand.
AAATACGCATTTTTCACAACCCTTCCTGGTCCTTTGGTAAGGAACTCGAAAAACCTCTCAGGGAGTTCGGGTTGTTTCTAGTGCTCCCCACAGAGCTCAAAGGGCTCAGGGAAGAGCCGGGCTGCCCTTGAGCCCCTTCCTGCGGGGGCACGGTCTGCCTCCGCTCTGCCTCGGTGCCCAGCGCTGCCCGCCGCACTCTGCCCTTCCCTGGTTTGTCACTTTTGGCACACGGCCTAGCGTGCAAGCCAAGGCAGCCGGGAGAAGAAGGATTAAAATAAACATCTGGACGTGGCCCGGGGGTTTCCAGCTCCGGGAAGCCCCCGCTGGAAGGGGTGCGGCCGATCCCCCGCGCTCCGGGACTCCCACGCTCAGCTTTAGGTCCGGTTTCTTTATTTCAATTACGGAGCCTCCGGGGCGGGGCGTGCGCGGCGCGGCCGCAGCATCGCGCGGGAGCGGCGGCGCTTTCACTTTCGGAAGGGACACGTGATTTCCAGGAAAACGGGAGGGGCGGATAAAGGATCGGGAAGGAGGCGGCCGAGGACATTGCCTGGCACGGCACGGCACGGTACGGCGGCTCTGCGGACCCGGCACCATGGCAGCGCCGGAGAAGGATGGGTAAGCGGCGCCCAGCACCCCCGGGTCGCCGTCTCCGGGTGGCCCCGGTCCCCCCCGGTGACGGTGTCCGCCCGCAGGGAAGCCCAGAAGCTGCGGTTCGGACAGTGGCTGCTGAACGCCATCAACAGCGGGAGCTACCGGGGGCTGCGCTGGATCGACTCTGCCCGCACCATCTTCCGCGTCCCCTGGAAGCACAACGCCAGGAAGGACATCACCAGCAGTGACCTGGAGGTCTTCAAGGTGGGTGGGATGAGTGTCGCCAGCAGCGACGTGGAGATTCTCAAGGTGGGCGGGACGGGGGTCGCCAGCAGCAGCTTCAGGGTCTTCAAGGTGTGTGGGATAGGATGGTGGGACAGACCTCAGCACGAGGGAGCTAGGGAGGTGGGGGAAGACCAGTCATCCCTGGAAACCTCCATTCTCATGGAGCCAGGCACCCCATGTTCCCCTCCCTGCACCCCCAGGCCTGGGCAAAGATCAGTGGGCGGTATGAGGAAGGCTCCGAGGACCCGGCCAAGTGGAAGACCAACTTCCGCTGTGCCCTGAGCAGCACGCACTTGTTCAGACTGGAACAGGACCATTCCAAGCGTGGTGATGACCCCCACAAGGTCTTCTCCGTTGTCTCAGGTGAGCCTCGCCCCATGGAGGGGCTGTGTTGGATGGGGTGGGCAATCTCAGGGCCTCCCATTCCTGGTCCTCTCCTTTCAGCCACTCTCCAGGGCAGCAAGGAGGGAGATTCCAGCATTGCCAACCCTGTGGTGGACCAGCCAGCTGCACAACAGGAGCTGCAGGTAGCCAGGCACAGCAGGCCAGGGGAGGGTCCCTGCTGCCACTCCACAAACATTGCTCTCAAGCTGCAGCCCGGCACCTGGCCAAAACATGGGCTGAGGGAGGCTGGGTGCCTGGCAACCACAGCAGTAAGATCTCATTCTCCTTCCCTTTCCAGCTGGAGCTCCACCCCCAAGACACGGCCTCAGCCATCGCTGTCCCAGGTAAGCACTAGTCCCACAATCTTTTTGTGGGGGAGGACACCCACTAGGCTCAGCTGGGAGTGATTTTGTGGCTGTGAGATATCATACCCACTGTGCTCCCCCTTAGGAAGCACAGACCCCACAGAGCTGTCGATTCTGGAGGAGCTGCTGCAGCAGTGTGACATCTCTCCCCGCAACCTTGGCTCGCTGGCCCCATCCTGGGTGCCCGCAGGTGAGACCAGCTCTGCTCGCAGGGTGCAGAGTTGGTGACTGCCTGGGTGAGTGATCCCAGCACCTTCCCACAGGTGACACTCCCCACCAGGACATCATGCTCCAGCCTCACCAGGACACCGTGCTCCAGCCAATACAGGACACTGTGCTCCAGCTTCACCAGGACACTGTGCTCCAGCCAATACAGGACACCCTGCTCCAGCCTTATGCAGACACCAGCCAAAACAGCTGCTTCCCTCCCACAACATTTCCACAATGGGTGCCCACGGTGGAGCAGCCCACCTTGGACACCTACCAACCAACGGGCCTCGTGCCACCAGAGGAGGCAGGTGGGTGCCGTGGGACAGGATCTGGCCCTGGCTGTGGGAATGCCATAATGGGGTGGGAATAGGCCAGGGTGGCATCTGGAATGGTGATACAGTGCTGCTTATCTCCCGCTGCAGGCCCCATGCAGTACGCGGCGGAGGCGACGTTGTTTGTGCCCGCCGCCAGCCCCTTGCCACAGCCACGGCTGCTGCTGGATAACACAAGTGAGGGTTACTAATTATTAATAGCTATAAATTATTATTACAGTTATGAACAGTAAATATGCTTGGGGGTGGTTTGAGGAGGGGGACCGCTTTGGTTTGGAGGATGTGGCTTCTCATCACTTCCTGGTGCAGATGGCATCGTCTCCATCCTGGATGTCACCATCTACTACCGGGGGAAGGAGTTCCACCGGGAGGTGGTGGGGGGCAGCCACTGCCTGCTGACCTACCAGCCCCCCAGCCTGCCGGGGCCGCCGTGCCCCTGGCACGTGGTGCACTTCCCCAGCCCCGCCAGCCTGGCCGACAGCAAGCAGCGGCGCATCACCGAGGAGCTGCTGGGCATTGCGGGGCTGCAGCTGGAGCAACGCGCCTACAAGGTCTTTGCCACCCGCCGGGAGAAGTGCAAGGTGTTCTGGGCCTTGTCCCAGCAGCTCGAGGGGGTCGAGGAGCCCCCCCCCAACCTGCTCTGCCGGGACCGGGAAACGCCCATCTTTGACTTCAATGAGTTTTGCATGGGTGGGTAGGGGTGTCACATAGTTCTCCGTGTGTTGTTTTCTGCCCAGCCTGGTTTGGGGCTCATGGGAGCCAGCCCCAGGGTGTTACAAGCATCCAAACCCTCCCAGCCCCTGTGTGCCCCCAGGCTCACCCCAAAACTGAGCCCTGTTTTGCCTCACAGAGCTGAGGGACTTCCGCAATGGCCAAAGGCGGCGATCCCCTGACTTCACCATCTACCTCTGCTTTGGGCAGGCCTTCTCCAAGGCCAAGCCTAAGGAGTCCAAGCTCATCCTGGTCAAGGTGCAGTAGCCAAAACCCACCACGATCCCGCTGCTGCCCAGTGAAGGAGAGAGACTCATGGAGGCCAGGGGAGCTGGGACTCTGGGTGCCTGAGGAGGGGGACCCTGAAGGTCAAGTTGGGTGGGAGATGGAGGGTCTGGGTGTCTGAAGAGGGACCCCTGGGGACTGAGACAGGTGGGATTCTGGGTGCCCAGGCATGGGGACTCCTGTGTGATGGAGAGGTGATGGAGTTTCCTCAGGGACTGGGCAGGGGGAGCCTCAGGGGCCAGGGGAGGTGAGTGCTTGGGTGTACAAGGAGGGAGGCCCTCAGTGTGCAGTGGAGATGGGGATTTGGGAACCCTCAGGATCTGGGGCAGATGGACATCTGGATACCCAAGGAGGGGATACCTTGGGGGCTGAGAGAGGTGGAGGAATTAAGTGACAGGGGAAGGGGACCCTTGGTGGCATAGGGGCTGCATAACCAGGGAGGGAAACCTTGGGAACCAGCGAAAACATGGGTTGAGAATAGGCCAGTGAACACTAAGGGTCTGGGTGGGATGGTGTGGAGGGCAGCTGCCCAGGGACAGGGACCCTCAGGCGTTAGGGGAGACAAAGGGTGCCCTCAGACATCTCCCTGCACTCTAGGAGGACAGGGCCATACAGGTTTGTGCAGCTACATCAGGCAGCTGCCCCTAACCCCGATGTTTTGCTGCTGCAGCTGGTGCCCAAGTTCTGTGAGTACTACTACGAGCAGGTGCTGCGGGAGGGAGCCTCCTCCCTGGACAGCCACACCATCAGCCTGCAGCTCTCCAACTCCTTCGACCTCATGGAGCTCATCGAGCAGTACACCATGCAGCTGGGCTGAGCCCTCCTGCCCTGCTCCCCATGGCCCTGGCACAGGCAGCAGGACCACTGGGCATCCCAGGCTCTGCAAACCAGCATTCCCCAACCTGAGGACAACTTCAGTGACCAGTCCTGGAGCTCACACATTGCTTTTCCTCTCTGTCAGCTTCTAGTGTGTGTTTTTGTGGAGCGTGGTAATTTACAGATTTATTTTCTTAATTTTTCCAAGTTAAAAAAAAAAAATATATATATATATAGAAATGTAGTTCTCTCTTGCCTGGATATCTGCTTCTGCTGTCAGTCTGAAATCTTCACCACCCCCTTCTATCCCCAAAACCATGGGGGTCTGTGCCCAGCCTTGTCTCAGCAAAGTCCCTGCTGGCAGGGGTGGGCTGGTATCAGACAGCTTTATCAGCACCTTCTTCCCCTTAAATTTGAGTGGACGAGGTGACTTCCCAGTGTGAAGGGATGCATTTATCAATGCATTTATTTCCATGCATTAAGGCTGCAAACATGACTTGCAAGCAGAATGCGTTGAGGACAGCTTGGCTTGGGCTAAACAAAAGTAATTCTTCGTTGAGCACTGGCCCAGAGTTACTCACTGGAGATGTTCTGGAAAAATAAGGCAGTAAGTACAACACGAAACACCCAGACCACCAGCTCAGAGGTGCCGAGGGGGTGGTGTCTCAGGGAAGAGTGTGCAAACCAGAGGGCTGCCTGAAAATGGGGCATGCCCTCCCCACGCTGCAGGCAACTGCATGCCCTCATTTGAGGAGCCTGACCATCCCTGTTGGTCCCTGGGCATGGGGAGGCAGCAGTGTCCTTACCTGCCGAGTGACCTGGATGCTGCTGGGCCCAAAGGTGGTGGTGCCGTAGCTTGTCACGTAATAGTGAGCAGAGGGCTGTGCTGGGGGCTCCTCCAGCGGCCTGGGTACTGTGGGAATGGGACACCCTTAGCCCCTCAGCCCCATGAAACCCTCAGCCCTCCTTCCCCTGAGCACAGTTGTGGCACAAACTCGGGACACTGGGCTCACCTTTGGGCAGGAGCAGCTCTGCACCAAAGCGGTGCCCACATGTCCCGCAGGTTTTAACATCTTCCTTTGTCCTGTGGAGGAAAAAGCCCAGGAAAGAAGGAGCAGGAGCTGCTCTCAGCACTTCCCATGGAATATGATGCCTAGGCCATGGAAGAGGCCTTGTTCTTCCCACCCTGACCTGAGGTGCAGCTGCTGGTGGGACAGCCGCTGCCCTCCCAGGTGCCTGAGCACCTTCAGCTCCTCATGAAATGGGGACATGTGGGCACATCTCCAAGTGAGCATTATGTGCCTGAGTCCCAGAGTCTCAGCTTCTTCACCTTTCCCTCCATGCTCCAATTTCCCACACAGTGAGTGTTAACACCACATGGGACACGAGCTGCTGTGGCTGGGAGAAGGGCACTGTGATGCCTGGTGAGTTTCATAACTAATTTCACGTGGCTTTTAGAAGCTGACCAGCCTCACCAGCACTGCAGTAGTGACCACTGGGTCCTGCCCTTGCTTGGAGGGCACAGTGTGTACGTACGTGGCACCTGTGCCATCCATGTCTGGCCAGAGGAACTCTGCAGGACAGCCGGACGTTCGGCACGGAGTCTTCACACACACGTGCAGCCCCGGCCACTCCTCAGCGAGCTTCTGGATGATGAGCACAACTGCCACGAGGAAGTCCCAGGCAAACTGGAACCCTTCCAGGCAAAAGGAGAATGTCTCTTTCTTACAGCCTCCAGCCACAGCAGCCCAGGAGATTCTGTTGTGACCCACACAACCCACAGCCTCAACTGTCAGACTAGCTCCACCCCCAGTTAACCAAACTTCCCTAAGGAATTTAATGATATATTGAAAGAGCTCCCCAACTTGGGTGGCCCTTTTGCTTATCACTTGAAGACCCAGCCTTACACTGTACTCTGCTGGGGCCTTCTGGGGAAGGATGACCCCTTTGCTCCATGACAAGAACGAAAACTTGGCTTTCCACTTTCATGTGATACCTCCAGAGGAGTCCTGAACAGAATTCCATGGAGAAAGGGGAAACCTTTAAGTGGACTGCTGGTGGACCCAGGCCAGACCAGGACATGTGGCAGAGACTTTTTGGGACACTTCCCATAGGGTTGGAGGTGGCAGGAGCAGAGCTAAGGAGACACATGGGGTGGGAAGTAATGAAATATGGATCAGGGATTTACCTGTCCTTTCTGATGGCTTTCTGCCACGGAGCTCCAGGTAGCTGTAGGCCCTCTGGTTATTCTCTTTGATCAGCAGAGGTTTGCCATTGCATACAAGCAGGCAGGTCAGCTTGGCCACCCAGTGTGCGGAATAGAAGGAGCAAGCTTTCACCAGGAACCTGCAAGGAGATTGCCCATGGCTTTCCTCATTTTTCTCCTAGCTTATCTCTAATACTGGAGAAACTGGATGGACTTGAAAATATGAACCAAGTTTCAGTAAGAATAGACACCAAATGAGGACCTTCCCCTACTGAAAGCTCAAGCAGCAGGAGCAGCCTCTTAAACCAAGAGATCCTTCCAGAGTTTCCTGGTTTTGTCTGGGATGGAGTTAATTTTCTTCCTAGTAGCTGGTACAGTGCTGTGCTTTGGATTTAGGATGAGAATGATGTGGATAAAACAGTGATGTTTTAGTTGCTGCTGAGCTGCTGCTGAGCAGGGGTTACATCAAGTCAAGGATTTTTCAGGTCCTCAGGTTGTCCTGCCAGTGAGGGAGCTGGGAAGAGTACAAGAAGCTGGGAGGGGACAGCCAGGACAGCTGACCCCAAATGACCAAAGGGTTATCCCATGTGCAGTGGCATCACGCTCAGCATATAAACCCGGGGGAGAGCTGCCTGGGGGACCATTGCTTGGGAACAGGCTGGGTATGAGGTGGTTAGTGCTGAGCAATTGTTTCTTATTTGCATCACCTGTTCTTCTTGGGTTTAATTTCTCTCTTTGCTGATTTCCTTTTCATTACAATATTATTATTGCTATTACTTTATTATTATAATTTATTTCAACTATTAAATTGTCTTTATCTCAACCCATAAGTTTTGTCACTTTTCTGATTCTCTCCCCAAACCAGCTGGGGAGAGTGAGCAAGCGGCTCTGTGGTGTTTGGTTGTCGGTTAGGGTTTAACCACAACACCATCAGATAAAACTCTAGATACAAGTCCAGAAAACCAGGAGAAGTTCCAAAAACCGATACAGTTCCAAGACCCATGGAAACTAGAACATATTTGGGTGAGACTGTGAGACTGGAACATTCTTGGGTGAGACCTCTGCCTGCCTGGATGGACACAGATTAGTCAAACACTGTCCCGATGAAAGGGGAACCAGAAGGAGTGTGGCCTTTGCTCACATCCAGGCAGTGAACATCGCAAGGGATTCACCGAGGCACCTACACATGTGTGGTGCAGCTGAGAAGCCACCCTGCTGTCTTGACTCACAGCCTCAGGCCTCAGCAGACACAGTCTTAAGGGCCAAGGACTTGTTGAGAGTCATCCTGGCACTGCACCGAGCAAACTCAATCCCACAACCTCACTGACAGCCAGAAACCAGTGCTTACCTCTGGAAGAAGCCCTCAGGTATTTCAGGTGAGAAGTAGGCACGGATGTGGAGGTCCTCGGGGTGATCTCCTCCCCACACCTCAGACACTTCCTCTGTCTGGTTCAGATAGGTTGGGAACAAGTACCAGGACTTGCCTTGGCTCCGTGTTGTCTCCCACGGCTTCCCAGGCACAAACTCCCTGGCCTGTGGGTTGAGTGCTTCAGTGTGCTTCACCTCCAGGCAGAGCTCAAAGTGCTCCAGGAGGCTGAAGAGCTTCCCTCTCCCTCTGTGAGGCCTGTGCCCCATGATTTCCTCAAAGATATCCCTCATCCCTTCCGAACAGAGCTGGTGCTTCACCAAGGCACGCACAGCCTGGTGGCACAGCATTGCCTTTGACTTGAAGGTCCACACCCAGTTGGCCCTGTCTCTGATGGTGGCATGTTCCCCGATCAGCGTCTCCACGGAGATGCTCTCGAGCTGCTGGACGAGGTGGTGCCGCACCAGGAGCTGCATGGGAAGAGAAGGACAGACGAGGTGGCAGTGAGAGGAGCCCAGCAAAGCTGCAGAACTTGGGCTCTGCAGAGATGGCCCTGATCCCCACAGTCACCTTGAACATCGTTATTAAAAATGTAGGCTGGAGGAAGATGGTGTTTTCCAAGTGCTTGATTTCCTCGTACCACACGACGAGCCCAATGCGGTGGAGGTACCGCAGGATGTCCTGGAGGAGCTCTCTGTTCAGGCTGGCCAGGTGCCTGCGCTGGGAGAGTTTGCTGAGTAGGTACTGGAGATCCATCATGCCTAGAGGGAGATGCAGGAGCTCAGCATGCTTCTATCAGACACAGCATTCCAAGGCAGGTGCTTCAGAGAGCCAACAAACACCCACGTCACCTATGCCATCCCTGGGGAAGTAGCTGGGATCAGCGTGCTCGGTGACTGTGACCAAAAATGTACTGCCTCTCCTCAGCTGTCCAACTGCCACCCTGAAACTCCCACAGCAGTGGGAACAGCCTGCCAGGACTTTCTAAAAAACAAAGCTAATACTGGGATTTTTTAAATTATTATTTGAGGAAGCAGGTTTGTTTCCAGTCAGAAAACCTCAGATTGCCAGTTAAACCTCAGACTGCCATTCAGCAATATAGAGAGACAAGCAACAAAATCTGACTTATGTCCACAACAGAAAAGCATTTGCTCCTCGTTTTCTAATCTTACAGTGGCCAGAGATGTCACTGGGAATTGGTGGAATTAATACTTACTTTAGGTATATAAGCAAGGCTGGAGCTGCCTGCTGGTTCTGCTAAGTCACAGGACACATGGAAAAAGGGTCTAGGGAAGGGTAGGGGCCATTAAATAAGGTTAGCAGGATGTAGATTTGAAAACCACATAGTTGCATTAAAGCTGTGGAGCTCCTTCCTGCAAGATGTCTTTAATTGCTTACGCAGGGAAAAGGGAAGAAAGAAAAACATCAGTGGAAAGCAAGAAACCAGACAATGTGGTCTGCTCATGCATGCTTCAGCAAGAACACTGCAAGGTCTTCAGCAGTGACCCCACTGCCACACAAACAGGGCCAGAAGGTGCAGCAAGCACTGGAGAGCCCATCCCCAGCTCAGGAAAGCACTGGAGAGAGCCCATCCCAGGCACAGGACAGAAGCTCCTTCCAGAAAGCGTGGCAGAGGTGACAGAGCACTCACCATGCGCTGCCATCTCCTCGCTCTCTGCAATATCCGCGATGGCAGCTTCCACCTGCCTGTAGATGGGCGGCAGCACTCGGACAACCTCAGGGAAGAGCTCCTCATTCTTCACATGCTTCAAAATAGCAGCCTCGAGCTTTCTGATGGCACAGTGATCCGTGCAGTTGACAGCAACTAAGTTTAAGATCTGGAAAAGAGGAAGCACATACCTGACAAAAGCACATCCAGAGGAGTTTTTTAGCCTGTGAGGTAAAGGAAGGACCTAATGCCCATGGGGTCACCCAGGGTGAGACACCCCACTGGCTCAGCTTCAGAGGCACTTCCTTGACGCCTCTGTTCTACAGCAGTTCCTGAAAATCACCTGATGATGGTAAATGACCCCTCACACTCCTCCTCAGGCACTTGCTACAAGCCACAGGAGGAGATGCCCATCACCTGCCAGGGACAAGGACCCTGCAGGTCACAGCCAGGAGTTACCACATCCACCCCAGCCTGGGGAGGGACTGCAGCAGTGGCCTGATGCATTTGCAGCAGGTCACCTTAGCCAGTAGCACACTGGGCTGCCAGAGACAGCAGGGTGACCTCAGCCAGCCAGAACCCAGGATAATCTCAGCCCTACGGTTAACGTGCAGCTCTCCATCTCCTTCAGCCTCTCCCACTGGTCCACGTAAAACTCGGGCTCCTCACTGCCCTCCAGGTTGTCGATGAAGTGAGCAAGGTTGCTTTTTCTCTCTGCCAGCATGGCTGTGATCCTGGCCATGATGTCATGTGTCTTCTCTGCTACCTCCTGCTCCTGGCAGCAGTCCACATGGGTTCCCACAGGAAGCACCACTGAGTTTGGAACTCGCATGGACAGGTTGTTGATCCAGAAACCAACGAGCTCCTTGAAAGTTTTGTCGTTAGTTTGGTACCTGGGGAGGGAGAAAAAGAAAATCCCAAATTCACATATCACCCTCTGGATCTCCAGCCAACTTCCACCTGCACAGGCAGGCCTGACCACACACTTTGTGCTGTCCCAGGAGCTCACTGGACAAGAGATCAGGTCTTAGAATCTGAGATACAACCCACGGACATGGGCTGTATCCAAGCTCATCCTTCGGTTCCCCATCCTTAAGCTATAGGGTATAGCAGAGTCAAACCCTGCTGTGGACGAGAGCATCCCTCTGTAGCACCAAACCCAAGCCTGATGCTCCCTCCATGTTCAGGGAACACCACAGGATACAGGAGGGATCACAGGGATTTGCTTCTTGCAGAAAGCAAGTCCACTTAGATGGGGTTCAGCTGTCACATACGGAGTTGATGCTTGTTTCAACCCTTCCAAACCGAAAGGGTTGAGAACACCTTTGGCAAGATGATGACAGAGCTGGTGGATTAAAAGGTTGGTCTGCAAAAAGGGGGAGAGGGAGAGCCTTCTATGCCAATGGTGAGAAGACCAGGCCTCAAAGTCCAATGGAAATGGTGTTAATTTGTGCAGTGCAAAGTTTCCCCAGCTCCTTTCCCCACTCTACCTGGAACCCAAACCAGCTGAGCACTTACATGTGAAGGTTGACGACGAGGATGACGAGCGCCTGTGGGGTGATGAACACGTGGTGAGTCATATAGTATTCCAGCTGGCCAGCAAAGTCCCAGAAGAGAAATGTGAAGTCCTCGATCTGGAACTCACTGATCTCTATCCCAACCGTTCGCTCTTCCTTGGGGACCAGTCTGGATTGCCCTTGCTTCAGGCTTCTGCAGATGGTGGACTTCCCAGCCAGCGAGGCCCCCAGGAACATGGCCTTGACCCTCTTGTCCTCCTGCCCCAAACCATGCTGAAGCTGGCTGAAGTAATTCCGGATCTGCTGAATGCCACCAGCGCACACTTCACTGGGCGGCTCCCGGAGGGGGTTCCCACTGGCCTTAAACATTTTCAGGGATTGTCCCTGGAAGAGCTCCCTGGGGAGCTGGCGAAGGGCGTTATTCTGCACGTGGAACTCCTGTAGGCGTGCCAGCTGCAGGACGGGCTGCGGGAAGGTCCGGAACAGGTTGTTGGAGATGTTGAGGTACTGGAGGCTGCCCCGACAGGCTGCCAGGTCCCTGGGGAGGGCACAGAGACGGTTGTTGTTCAGCCGCAGGTGCTTCAGCCTGGGGAGGTGGGAGAAAACCCCCTCTGGGATGATCCAGATTTGGTTCTGATTCAGCTCAAGCCTCTCCAAACAGACCAGGCTCTGGATTTCATTGGGAAAGTCCACAAACTCATTCTTGGACAGTATCAGCTTCTTGAGGTTGCAAAGCTTAGAAATGCCAGTGATGCTCCTGAGCTTGTTCCTATCAAGATCAAGGCTCTCCAGCATGGAATTGCTCAGGACTGCGGGAGGGAGCACACGCAGCCTCTGGGTAGAGAGATTCACTTCACGCAATCTGTCCTCCTGCTCCTGACCTGGACACACGGGACAGGGAAGGTGGTTAAAACAGACTTTGACCCTTTGGAATTGCAGACCACTTTTCCTTTTTTTCTTTTTTTGCAGGACTTTGGGATAACTTGGTCCAGCAAGGAAAAGCAGAGGAACTAGTTGAACAGTGCAATCACAATTACTGCTTGAACAGCTCCTGTGTCCTCTCAAGAGAGGAACTGAAGCTGAGGATCTTGGCTGGGACTGAAGATGCAGGAACAGTTCCCACCAGATGTTGACCTCCAGCCCAAGTGTCACATTAACAGATTTGCTCTCACACTTTGAGCCCTGCAAGAGCTCCAGCCACAGATACACCTGCCCCAAAACTGGGAGTTTTTAATCCCAGCAGTGGGCTGCGGGGACTGCAGAGCTGACATCAGGACAGCTGCTCCCCAGATAACTCGCCCAGCCCATGAGGCCAGAGCCAGCGAGTTCAGACACTTCCTCTATCACATCCTCCCCCCTCCAGACAATGTTGTGATTCCCTGCAGGGATGCTCCCAGCCCCGGGAAACTGGGGAAATAATGCAGGGATGCTGGTGTTGCCCAACAGACAGGGAACACAGGCAGGAACTCAGTGATGGCTGAGAATGTCCCCAAACAGAGGGTGTTTAGGGAAGAGAGATTTGCAGGTGAGGAGAGCGTCAATGGGATGGGGATCACACGGTACCAGAACTGGTTAGATTTGCTTTCCTCTCCCTTGTTTCACTTCCTCCCATGACGCCAAGCACAGCATCCCCTTATGCAATGCACCCAGCTCAGGACTGACTCATCATTTCTCAGCATCACCACTGAAATGTGGGATATGCTCCAAGCCCAGCAGGAAAGCAAGCCTTCACCTTCTCCCAAATGCCCTCTCCCGCAGAGACAAGCCAAAGAACTCCCTCCACCACTGAGCCAGAGCAGTGAAGAGCCAAGGCAGCTACTCACAGGCTCTGGGCTGGGCCATGACCCTGCAGCGTGGCACCAGCTGGATCCTCCAGGCGCTCGCCTCCCCCTTTCGTTTCCTCCTTTTGCGCTGCTCCCACCTATCCGAGCTCTGCCAGAGAACCCCACCCTCTCTTTCTCCATCCAACCTCAGAGAAGCTCTCAAGAACCTGAGCATGGCTGGCCAGATGGCAGGGCCAGGGTTATGTCCCAAAAGCAGTACTGGAGGTCAGCTGTGAGACAACCATGGTGGCAGAGTAGGTCCCAAGTAAAATTCCTGGTGCAGCTTCCCTCCCTGCCTGTGCTGAACAAGCTTTTGGCACCACCACTCTTCCACAGGAATGAAAGGACACTAAAAGGAGGTTATACTGTTACCAAACTACTGCATGTATTGAATAAATAAGAGTTCTTCCCTTTAACAGGTAACAGTATCTGATCCAAGAGGGCCAACCAGAAAGGGGAAAAAAAACCCCAAAACAAGTAGTATACACAGTATACTAGAAAAACTGTTCTAGAACACACCAGAAGAGGAATTTTTAGGTATGCTTCTCCTTGCCTCTCCCAGGAGCCAGCTTACAATTCGATAATTTTATTTTAATGGCAGACAGAATGAAAGAACCAGTATTCTTGTTCATGTAACTTCAGCAGAAAGCTCACGCAGGTGTAGTTTTCAGTCTCAGCACTCCTCAGGCAACGGCAGATGCAGAGGTAACAAAGTTCACAGGCCTTACAGTGCAGGCACTCCTAACACATCCTGCAACAGGCCATGCCTGTTATCTTTATTGCCAGTACAAGGGTAACATTAAACAAGAATTTAAAGCAGTGAAACAGCCTGAGGAATGAAACAGACTGACACTATCTTCCTGGTAAACAGAATGACACTATCTTCCTTCTATATTAGGTCAAGGCTTATTTTTCACACCACCTACCCTTTTTCATTCTGTATACAGACAGGTTATGGCAGAATTGCTCCTCTGAGACATTCAGAGATGTCCAATTTCCAGCCTAAATGTATGCACAACTAGATCACATTCTCTCATTCTTGTGCCAACAGTGCCATTAAAGTTTCTGAATCTTTATTTTGTCAAGAAATCTATCAGCTGAGTTTGTATTTACAACCCCACACCCATGTTCCACATACGCATTCTAGCTCCAAGTTCAGCTTGAAAACTGTAACTTCTCTGCCAGCTGTTCTTCTGCATTCAGTAACGTGTCTTTTCCAAAAATCTGCAAAGCAACTCCAAAGTTATCACCTCCTTATGGTCCACCCTGGCTGCACCTCCATAAAGGAAGCATACAGAACCAAGGAAGATTAACTCCAAAATGCTCAGGATTCATCCACAAACAGTGAATAATGGGAGTGAACCATTGTGCCAGTCCATACACTACTGGTATATAGGCTTGTTTTGTTTAAATAGTAAAAAAATAAACTCTCCAAAGCAGTTTCCATGAGGGAAAGTCAGTTTCTGAGTTATAACTTACTGGCTTTCTCTTCAATTTCTCTGTGAAACATCTCCTCCCTAGCAGGATTTGATGGGGAATGATCCAAGTCAGGTTCAAGGTGCTGTATCATTTAAGAGCCCCTATTTCAGGCAGTCACTTAAAAGACCTGCTGCTCTGCAGTACCTGCAGGCAAGGAGCTCTGCTAAAGCCATCAACATGAAGTCAGAATGTGTGCTGGACTCCTTTGATTCTTGATAGGAATCTGCAGTTCTCCTGCAGAGGAGGAGGGATAATTACTAATCCAACTCCAGTCCTCTTCCACAAACACAGTATTCCTTACACAAGAGCCACGTGTGCAGGTTTACATGGAACAGCCAGGCCAGGAGGCAGATGCAAGACAAACAAATGACACCTGCTACAGGACAAAAACCATTCAAAATAACTTTATAAACTCTGTCACATTTCTGCTTTGTACATCAGTTCAACCTTATCCTTCGGGCTTGTTACGGAAAATTGACAATGCTTGCTTTTTGTTTCGCTTTTCCTGAAAGGCAGACACAAAACCAGCCATCAGTGCATTATTTACACAAGTGCAACACAATCTCCCACCCCAAAATTAATTTTTTTCGCTAACAAGGTACTTCCAACAGAATGTAAATAAACACCACAGCGTGAGCAGTGTTTCTGAAGTCAGTTTATAAAGGTTAGCTCATTTCTGCAATCCCCAAATGCCAGAGCGAGTAAAGCTTCGCTCACCATCCAACGGGCTAAAAATACAACATTTCAAGTATTAAATCAGAAATTTCTAAAGACAATCCATATTTCGATAAATAAACACAAGGGAAACAGTATACAGCTCTCAATATACTGTATGAAAAGTGGTGTCCAGTTTCAAACTTTAGCAAGACAAGTGCACAGCCCAAAAATGTGATCAAAGTAACCCTGAAAACTGCAGCAATCCGGGAGCTCCAAACATGAATCTCTTCTGTGTTTCCCCTCGAATTACTCTGCTGGTCTGAGGCATTTGATTGTTACTTAGTTCTACAGCTGTAGGTAATCCAAAAAAATCCTGAATTCATTCCCATATGGAAACAATTCAAGAGAAGGTTCCATAGATAAAGTCTATGATCATCTTGTTTCTCTGCACTCTGCTTACAGTGGGATGCAACTGCAGGTCTGTTATTCCCATAGTGTCCACAGCTAGGAGAAGTTCAGCCCAAGTCATGCTGGCTGTGGCTTGCTCTCAGTTTTCCACTTCACGTGTGTCTTCACCATCAGTTTTCTTATGTTTCCTCATATGTTTGTATTTTTCCACATATGCCTTCACCAGGTTAGCCACCTTCATAGGGTTGATCTCTCCACTTTTGCTGTGGCAGATCTGCAGGGGATCAGAAAGGGCACTTGGTCAATGACAGCAGCTCAGGCAAGTGGCAGAGAGGCCCTAAGCTGCACAGGGGAGCCAGTTCCTGCACTGCCCCAAGGCTCATAGCAGGGTACACAAAGCAGCAAAGACAAGAGCAGTATTTCCTTCAAGCATTCCAGGAACAGCCAGACCTTATTTACAGAGCACCAACTCAAGGCAGAGGCATCTCAAAGCAAAAAGACTCATTTTTACTACAGGCTTTTCCACCTGTCCATCCAGTTTTACACAACATGTGGTAACCAAGGAAGTGCTGATATCCCAGTTTTGGGATGTTTTCGAGGAAGCAATGCTCAGATTAAAAGAATCTGTCGGTTTTGAGAACACATTTTGAGATGGGGGAGAAAGAACAAACCCCACACAAGTTACTTCATCTCTCCTCAGGGAGGAGTTCAGAATGACTTCAGTAGCAACTGGCACTGCTCAGCTCTCCCGCAAGCATATGGGTCACACAGAAGATGTGAAATTGCAGCCATTACCTTGGGAATTCTTATTTATGATGGGATTTCTCAGTGATAGCAAGAATGCAGAGAGAAACTACACTTCTCTGAGGTATCAATTAACTGCCTTGACCACAGGAGCATTACTTCCCCTCACGAGACAACATTTACTTGCTGACTGCGTCTTTCCTAGCCATGACCTACTCAGCACTAAGATTTGAGGCAGAAGTTAGTATCAGCAAAATTGTAAGGCCCTCTTCCAAGGTTCAGGGACACCACAGATGCTCAAGGACCTAATGCACAAAATATTTTCTCACTTTATCAGAAACAGCTAGAATTCTGGCTGAAGGTCCTAGTGAGGGGGATTTGACCATTCTCACCCAGGGCAGATACCATGTAACATTTCAGCTCACACAACTGAAGCTTAGCAATGCTCTCATCCACTGAAAACATGACCTCATAAAAGGAACAGACTGACAGCTCTCATCAATGGCA
The DNA here is from genome assembly GCF_017590135.1 of Pyrgilauda ruficollis. Lineage (NCBI taxonomy): Eukaryota > Metazoa > Chordata > Aves > Passeriformes > Passeridae > Pyrgilauda > Pyrgilauda ruficollis. The sequence continues at coordinate 7,899,738 of NW_024527155.1, forward strand.
CCAAAGAGTCTGGCTTAAAGCAACTACTGCTTCACCACAGGACTGCACAGTATGAGTCAGGGTCCAAAGATCTGCTAGCCCAGTTATGGCATGTAATTGCTGAAATGGCAAGTGCAATCTAAAGTACTGCCACTTCCGTAATGACCTGCCCAGCTCCTCCTCTCCACCTCCTTTCACTGGGCCCTCACCTTTTGCACTGCTTTCCGAAGGATGCTCTTGTACTCCTCCTTTGTAATCTCCCTCTTCTGGTAAAAAGGTTTGATGGCAAGTTTCACTTCTTCCACAGCCCTTTCTTGCATGTGAAGTTTCTTCATGTACTGCACAGGAAAGAGAACTTCATTACCTTGTGCTGTCTTGGGAATGGTTTCTGAATCTGTTTTATTTAGAAATGCTCAAACAACGAAAATTCTCATTTCACAATTTCAACAACCCAAGTAATCACCTCAAAGTGATTTCCTTTACAGTCAATTACTGTCTTGAAACAAATACCAGTTTGCACTATGAGGAGCCCTTGCCATATATAACATTTATTCTGTGTCTTAAAGAATGTGTTTTAAGCAAGTGACTACAATGTGGACTTCCAGATTTTGGTCTCCTCCTTTCCTTCCAACAACTCTAAATTAAACATACATCTAACAAAAGGCATCATATTCTAAAAGCAGCAAACAACTGTGAATATAAGGCTTCAGATAGCTCTGAAGACAATGTGAAAATTGCAGAGTTGCCTATGAAGTAATGATTACAGGTGTCACCAAAACAAGTTAATAAAAACTGTTGCTCATAAATGGAGGCTCAGTGGGAAATGCATCTTACTGTTTGCTTTATGGTATGAAGCAAAATAATGGGCCAAGTTGTTTTTGTTCTTGCGTTAGCATCCACTGTGCCTAGAGCAGAGGCTCTGTGCAGCAAACCCAAAACTCATCAGCAAGGGACTTGCACTGAAACATCTCTAAAGTGTTTTACTATCTTTGCATTTTCAGTGCTGATAAGGAACAAAATACAGTCCTACCTCCCTATAGAATTGTTATGAGAATTGACATTATTTCAAAGCTGGAGGGGAAATGAGAAAACCAGGTGTTTAGAGAAACTTGGACACTGTGGTTTCTGCAAAGTCCCAAATATTAATGTAAGAAAGTTTCAGAACTTTAAGAATGTATTTCAAATGTTTTAATCCCTCTCAGTCCTATTGTGATGAACCAATAGAAAGTACTTCAAATGAAGTAAGTCCCAAATGAATTCAAAGACAGGATTGTCTGCTGCTCCTGGGTTAGCACAGTCAGTTACCAAAACCAGCAGGGCTGGGAAAATACAGTACAGAAAGTTAAAAAATCCCCCAAATAAAAAGTTCAAACAAACAGCTCACTAATTTTATGCATTCACTCACTTCCTCGTTTTTTGTTTTATCCACTGGAGGTTTGGGTGCTTTGATCTTTTCCTCCGCACTTCCAACAGAAGCAGCCTGGATGCCTGGCTCAGATGCCGTAGCCAGGCTGCCCGGCTCTGGGGTGAGGCTCTGTCCTGCCACGCAGCCCAGAGCTGGAAGACTGCCCTGCATGATGAACTGCACGGTGGGCTGGCTCACCGGGGCGTAGGGGGGCAGGCTGGAGGGCAGAGCTGGCGCCAGAGGGACGTTCTGACAGTACACCTGTGAGACAGACACCGCTCCGTAAACGCTCGTGCTGACACGACAACATCAGAGCAGGATCTTCAGAGCACCTTTATCCACCACGAGCCACCACCAGCCCCAATCCCCTTTTAGCTGGTGGACAGCACAGACTGACGGCTCAGACCAAGGCTACCAAGCCAACATTTACAGCCTGATCACAGTCAGGAAGAAGCTCACAGTTTCTCAGGCAGCACCGTCCTTCTGCAAGCTACTGCTGAAAGCAGAAGCTGCAGGTGCAGAGCAGAATTAAAAGACAGTAAGTTTCTTCAATTTTAAGGAGCACCTGAGAGATTAAATGGTTGGAGGATTGCTGAGGTGTATAGGCTGCATGAAATGCACCACACGCAGAGGAAGGCAAACTGCCATGAGAGAAGAGTGTTGCACAACGAGGGCACAGATGAGATGGGATGCCTTCCATGACACTTTTGGGTGCTGGAAGAGGAACCAACCTGAGAGGAATCTAGATCAGGAAACATAGGCTCGGGAATCATATAATTGGTTGGAGGAGGCTCATTTAACTGCACCTGATTTAATGTTTGGTTCAAGTCCTCTGCTTTCCAGGCCCCTTCTTTTGCTCGCTGCAGTTTGTAAAACGGTATCCCTAGTATCCCAAGGGAAGGAAAAGAAAACATCTTAAGAACAAAATAATTGGTGAAAGATTCAAACCCAATTCTATTTTAAGAATTAAAATAAAAAGCATCAAACAACAGAACTAGCTATAAAAGGAATTTTTTAGCATTCGTATTTTAAAGCTTCTGATAATAGAGAACCTTTCATCCCCTTGAGCAATTGCTCCCTGCTGGGTTTATCTGTTGAGAGTAACCAAACAAGAACAACACGGGCAACTCTGTCAACACAAACAGCACAGGTTCCCAAGCCAAACTGTTTCTGGCAGCTTTGGTTTAGCAGCATTCACAGGAGCGAGCTACAGAGCCCTGTCATACTCCTTGGTTTTGAGAAACATTTATAAAGTCTGAAGGCAAAGCAAGCATTCTAGTTAAGTGCAGAAAGGGTGGGACACGGGCTGCCAGCTGAGAGATGGGGTTGTTGCACGTGTTTCACGAGCGAACAAGCTGCCACTGGCTGAGCTGTGCTGACAGCACGTCCTCTCCAATCCATTAACACAACTCACCTCGTCATTTCAACCAGTGCAAAATGCCAGCTCTCAAGACTGCAGACCACAGCGTCATCCCAGCTCAGATGACAGAGCTCTTACACTACAATCACGTTTGGCCAGGCACCAAAGCCCTAAGCCTTATACAGCCTGTTTCAACTGCTGTTTGTTTTCCAAAAGAAACTTACTTGGTGTTTTTCCAGCAGACAACGTGCCACCTTCCTCCTCTTGAAGATTCCAGGTAACTCTTTTCACTGGTGCTTTTGATTTCAAGGCAGGACCCTGAGGTACCACTTCCAGTTCAGGCTTAGTGAAACTACTTGTATTTTCATTTGATTGGACAAGGCACTCCTCCTTAACCTCCCTCACACAATCTGCGACTTTGCTTTTGGATGAGCTTTGAATCGGTGCAGCCTCAGCTGGAACGTGCATGATAACTTCCTTCTTTGGGGGTTGCTCCATCAGAGATGGACATAATGCAGTATTTTCTATTTTAACTGTAATCTCTAGGTTAGTATTGCTACAGCTACCGAGCACTGCTGCACCAGTACTGTTCATTAAGTCTGTTTCAGCAAAAGAATCCACATCGCCAATTGGGACACAACTGTTTGTGATCTCTGGCGCAGGGAATGCAGTTTCACTGCTCACCTCCTGACAGATGGGCTCTACCTTTATAGTTTCTTGGACCTCTCTCAGCTGAACTGGGGTCTCAGTCTCTATTTCCTCAAGTTTGACATTTGGTTGGATGGTTATGGAAAGCCCTTCTAGTACTAGCTCCTCTTTCGGCTCTTGTTTCAGAGAATGGGGTTGCTCCAGACACCTGGTCACATTTTCAGATGGAAGCTTTTGATCCTTTTCTGGTGCAGAAGGAAGCAAGGTCTCTTTTGATCTGTGTTTCCTTTCTTTGGAACGTGATCGGGATCGCACTCTTTTTTCCTTTGATTTGCTGCTTTTGTGTTCCCAAGATCGAGATGCAGACCGAGACCGAGATCTCCATTTTCTCCTCTCCCGAGATCTGGATCTTGATCTCTTTCTATCCCTTGACTTCAAACTTTCTTTATCATGCCCCTCGTAGCTTTTGTCCCTCCTGTGCTTCCGCCTTTTAGTCCTCTCAGCGCTGTTCGACCGGGAGCGGTCCCTCCGCCTTGATCTCGAGCGAGACCGTCTTTTCTTTTTCCTATTTTCATGAAAATCAGAAGTACTTCCAGGACTACCTGAACGTGACCTAGATTTCCTTCTGTCCCTAGACCAAGAAGTTTTTGCCTTTTTATCCTTGGTTTTATCCTTTGTTTTCTTTTTTTTAGATCGTTCGTGACTGCTAGATCGGTCAGTAGAAGACCTTCTGCTCTTGGATTTTAACGTGTGCGTTTTGCTGTGCTCTTCCCCACCTGACCAAGAGGTAGATCTGGAGCTTCGGTCCCTTGAGTGTGCTCTATCTCTTGACTCTGAACGTGATCTCTTACGCTCTTTGACAAGTGCTTTTTTCCTTTTCATCTTCTTCTTGCTTCGGGAGCTGGAGTTTGAACACGATCTAGAACGTGATCGCCTCTCTGCTTGTTCTACCTTTTGGACTTTCTGCTGCTCATCACTCTTTGAGGGACTATCTGGTTCTATTTTCACATTAATATTAGGTCTAATCAATTCCTCAGCATTAAAGAACACATTAGGTCCTTCTCTGCTTTCCTCCTTTAAACACTTGGTATTAGAAATTTCCTTAACAGCAGATGAAGTGCAAGGACTGCTTAGGACATCTTCCTCATCCACATTGTCTCGTTCTTCTGTATCAGAGATCTGTTCTACAATCCTGCTTGCTACTGTCACGTCATCACGAGACTCTGTGTTACTGGATGGCACGTCAGAGTCAGTCCCAGATCCAAATATGTTTTCTACCCTGTAAGGGGTGAAACGACGGACAGTTTGAAATGTTTGAACTTTGGGATTTTCAATGGAAATAGTCCTGGTGATATTAGTTAGTGGGATCCCTGAGCCAAGCCTTTCAGGACTGCTGTTTGCTGAACTCGAGTCCGATCCTGTTGGCTCAAAGGGATCATAGATTTCACTTTTGACCTGCTTTTTCTTTACTGAGAAAAGCGGTGAAGGACTCTCCTTCTGCTGCACTTCATCGTCCACAGGGCGGAAGGTATTACAAAATCCTGGGTTAGACAGCCTGCTGGGATGTCCTGTGTTCCCAGGAATATTGATTTTAAAACTCTCAAAAGGGCCCTTGCCCCTTGAAGTGCCCAGCAGTGATGAACTGCTAGAGCCGCCGGGATGGGTGGAAAAAGACACCCCGCTTGGACGGGTCTGTTGCTGTGGTTCCTTGGAATTTGACTTCTGACTTTCCACCCTGCTACCTTTTCCTGGCTGATTAGTGCTGTCCTTGCCAGTCAGCTGGGTTATGCAGGAGCTAGGGATATTACAGCTTTGGCTTCCTGCAGGTTCCAGCTCCACCTGCTTGCTGCTGGTTTCTTTTTTAATCTTTGGTATCCTGGGAAGCTCAAAGATGTCAATTCTCTGAGAAGGTGGTTTTACTGGCTGCCTCACAGTTATAGCTTTTGAGCCAGAATTCAAGTTACAGCTCAGGGGCTTTGAAGATGCATCAGTGGGTACAAAGTCTTTAGATTTTCCATTAAATCTGGGTATTTCACCTAACTTTGAGCCATGCCTGCTCAAAGTCGCTGTATTCTGAGTCTGGACAGACCTGGGTGTCATTGAATATTCTGATTTTACAGTTGTTTTTTCCGGTGCAGTCTGTGCAGGGCTTGCTGCAGAATCGCTCCTGCTCAGTGAGGGTGGAGGCGATGAGAACAAAGGTCTGGAGCGAGCACCCAGTCCCGATGAAACGGAAGGTCTGGCCATGGAGCTGCTTGCTGTGGTCCCTGAGAGCGCTGCACTCGGGTGGGTGCTATGCCCTGAACCATCCTCCACTCTCGCGTCACTGGCTGATTTTCTGTGAAATGGAGCTGTGGCACACAAACAGACAATTCAGCTTTTCGGGACATATCTGGACATTTTCTGCCAATGTTAACAGAAGTACTGAGCTAATTATTTTAAGTTCCACTGTGATTTGCAGACATGCCACCCAGTAATAAGGATGCCCAACAGTTCTTTTGGTCAGATACTCACAGTTTAGTGCCAGACAACCACATCTTTGAGGCAAACATTAACGTTTAGGAAATAAATGATTCTGTTCTGTAGGAATCACCTGATTAGTGCTTATTATCCTGTAGTTGCTGACTGACAGAAATGACTATAGCAGAGGACGTTAGAGGTACTTATTTTAAGAATAAAGCTCTAAGTTTCAATTTGAACAGATTCTTTCCTAGTAATGCCATGCCAAGTGAAGACACAGCTGGAGATGATAGCACATATTTAGAACCCTACTTTTACAAAGAAATTTCTTGCTAAGGTCCTTCATCCTGCTCTTCAAACTGAAGAACAGATCACACGCATGGCAGCAGTGCACAGGCATGACACATGCCAGAAAAACTGGGTCCTAAGATAACTCTGGTCTATCCACTCCTACATTTTTTGTAACAAAGCAAAGCATGAAATCACCGTGCAGCTCTTTTGAAAGAAGAAAACCATGCATTAAAAATAAAATCCTCCAGTATCATCTCAGGTTTCATTTAAACACAGACAAGCAACACTATTTCAGAACATCCATCTTATAAAACAGATTGCTGTTGGCAGCTACTGAATCTATCCTGTATATTCTGAGGCTCAGTAAGAGCATCCCTAAGCTTAAAGCTGTGCAGCCTGGAGGATCAGGGCAGATGTGGATGAAACAAAGAGGCCAACAGCACTATGATGTGCCAAGTCCTTACCTTCCCTCTTTGCTGTCAGTGACCCATCTCTGTTGATGACCACATCTGAACTGCTCATCATGAGAAGGCTCTGTCCAGACAGGATACTTCCCAACAGATCAGGCACAGGAGCAGCTTCTGCTTCTTGATCAGGACTCAAGGCAGGCACACTGCTTCTGCATGTTTCAGAGGGGTTACATTTTCTTTACTCTTACAGCACTTGTTCTATACACACACATTACATTAAGAAGAAACCAAAGTCAAGGGCATAAACAGAGATCAGCCAGGGAAGTTCACTTGTAGTTTTGGCTTCACTAGAGTCATTCAGTCCCCATCTTTCTCTGACAAATAGAAGGTGAAGCTTTTACTGACTTCCCACAGGAATAACACAAGATGAGAAAGTAATTGTATCTGAGACCTTTGGTTAGCAAATGCTGGTGCTCACTGTACTGTATAACAAGACTAACTTTCCAGTGCATTTAAAATGCATTTTTGGAGGACAAACCTCTGACTACCACTTCAGAGCTATTTCTATCCTAGCTGCCTCTCTTGCCCCCACTAAATCACAAACACAAATGTATTCCTCAGGCCTACACTTCGAACTAAAAAAAATGACAGAGCTTGAGCCAGTGTTTAACCACAAGGTGCCACTGGAACGGGTAGCTAAGAGCATGGCATAGAGAAATTACACTGAAAATCAACTGCAATACTCCCACACATGGGACAGCACAAACACTCTCCTTTATGCTTTGCTCAATCTTATGAAAATGGTTTAAGTTCTCAGTTCTTGAAATATGGACTGATAAGGTGTTTCTGGTGTTGGGCGTTTCAGTTTTTCTCTCTTTGCTTTTGTGTTGATGGGCTTTGGGAAGTTGTTTTGTTTGAGTTTGCTAAAATACAAACTTCCAAAGGAACCCAGCTCTTTGAGGGAGCTAGATTTCATTTCTGTATGACAACAAAGCAAACTTCATTAACATAATGTACACCAAACACCTGTAATAACATACAACAGAAGAGACAAAATGGGAATGCTAAAGGAATCAGCTGCTGAGGCCAGACCAGGAAACTCAGTGTAGCCCAGACCAATGGAGCCTTTAGAAGAGCTGAGTATCAGCTAAACAGTTCTATCTTCTAATCAATATGCTACTCAAATAACTCTGAGGACACATGGAAAGCTTCATGAAAGGCTCCCTTCAGGATTGAAATGGGAAAGGCAGACAAATAATTCAAGTTATCATAGAAATAAACTACCTTAATCCTGAAAAACCAACCTTCACCCTAAGTCAGATGCATTAGAGGACAGCTATGTAACCCTTTCACACCTTTAACCACTTAAGCTGAGCTCCCTTAATTTCTCTTCTGCTCCCTCAACCTTGCAGTTTTCTGTGATTCTATTAGTATCTGCCTCAGTGACTTTCCTCATCCCTTTTCTTCTCATCATGCTCCCAATTCCCTGTGTCCACCCCTCAGCCCTGAAAATTCACTGTGGCTGCCAGTGGGGGGCAGCCAGGGCTCCCTGGCCTTGGCAGGCTGGCAACACACAGCAAAGCAGCTGTTGAACTGCAGGGTCAAAGCAAGCTTCTCCTCAATTTTCTGAGCTCCAACAAACAGCAGCAGAACTGGGTGAGGTGGGTACAGCCCTCACCTCCTCAGGATGTGCAACTGGATTTCCCAGCCCTCTCGAAGAAGCAAGTGTTTTTTTAAAGGTTAATGACACTGGAATTTAAAACACACTGATGGGGTTAATAAATAGGCAAAAAACAGAAAGTAAGAAGAAATGGAAATATCAATTTTAAATTTCAACGGAAATGTTAAAGGTATGATGAAAGAGTGTATGTGTTCAATATAAAAACAATTTTTGCACAAATTTATGTGGTTATTTATCTATACTTGTGCAGGCATACATGTATACACACACATGCACTTTTTAGAAGATAGGGTAAGAAAAGGGTTAAACAAAGAGGATCACTAGGCATATTCTTCTGTTAGGGCCATTAGACAACTAAGAATAATAAAACAGCAATGGACTTTTACCTGGGAAGTCCCACAGAAACGGGTCTAGCTACAGGACGGTGAGACCTCAGTGCTGACTGGGAGAGAACTCTCCTTTTGGCACTCACTGGTGAATCTGGATTTGCTGGAACCTCTTCATTACTGTGATAAAACATGAACCCTGAAATTGTCTGAAATGTTTTTCACATCAAAGAGATGATACCGCTATGACAGACACAGTTAGGGAGCACTGTATGTTTCATTATGATATATTAAAAAATATCTGTGCAATATACTTATTTTCTGTTCTGCCTAAATAGAACAGTTTGATTCGAACAGCAGAGACTCAAGTGTACATTTCCATATCTAAAATGTTAAATGGACAATTTTCTTTTATGAAAGGATCAAAAAGAAGTATTGAGTGGAAAACTAAATTTCACCAACATTAATTTCAGATGCCCCCTCCCCAAAAATTCAAAGCTTATGAGTGACATAAACTATGGCATAGTAAGATTTCTCCTGAATTTGAAGTGTCTGGAAAAGTGAAGATAAGAGAAGGAGAAACATGGAAGATTTCAGAGGTCCATTTAATTTTGTGTTTACTGTATACCAAATATGTCACCCGTTTTCACTTTAAATTAATAAATAAATAAAAAGCAATGGATTAGGACCAGACTCCTTCAGAGTCTAACTGTTCAAGAACCTCATAGATCTTACTGAAAGTTTGCAGGAGGCTGAAATTATTTCAGAAAAATACTTTAGAGGAGGCTGATTCCTTACAATGTTAGCAACTCAGCCCAGAAGGAAAGAAAGAACAGGCCATCATGTGTTACCATGGGTTGTGTACCCAAAGCTGCCTTCAGATGTGAGATGCACACTCTGCACGGAGCCATATGCACAAACAACCCAACAGCTGTTAAATTACCAGGTCCCTTATCACAATCCAGAGATCTCTCACCTTTCATAAGGATCCAACTCATATGGATCTCCAAACACAGAGAGAGAAGCTGCACCAATATCTGCTCTCATCAGCCCAAGTGAGGGCTCTGTTGGTTTGTACATGGAAGGAAGTGAGGCCCCACGCACAGGCTTGCTGAGACCAAGGGTTCTTGCAATACGGGAGCGAGTAGTAACCTCATTTTTTCCCTGCACAGACAAAGAGATTGGGTTATTTTTATGTTAGAGCACGTAACTTTGTGTTTAAAGCCCCAAATTCCCTTAAGCTATGTACAGTCATCGGGTTACTACCATCAGCAGCACAAGTGGTGTGCATTTATTGTCTATCTATGTCTGTTTTAATGCAATTACGAAACTTGTAACTATGGCCCATATGTCACTTCAAACAGAGACTGCACGTATCAGATATAAGTGACCAGATAAATTAAGCTTCTAAACATCTTTAATAATGTCAATTCAAAATTGTTGGTCCCTTATTAAATGCTGGAGTTCTGGCTCCAAGATGTAGACTCTAGTTATAGTAGCTGACAAAAAGAATCAAGCTGGTGCAGAGTATTCTGCAGAGTAACTTACAAGAGAACACTACCCCCAGCTGAAAGGGATTTTGAGAGCTCTTATAGCTGATAAGCTGGGTTTGGAACAACACAGTCACAAACACAACAGCCTATTACAAAGAATAGGTGCTGGCAATTTTAACTGAGCTTGCATCAGTACCAAGTAAACACTACATGTGAATGGCAAGGCAGAACACAAAGCCTGCAGGACGTGCTTTACAGTCTGATCCCAACTGTCCAGGTAACAGGGTATGTCAGCATAGCCAGCAAGCCTGTCTGGAAGTTGCAATTCACTTCCACATACAGCATCTTTCTGGAGCACTCTGGACACGTCCTGCACAGACTCCCACCAGAAAGAAAGGTGCCTGCTATGACTGAAAGGTGGCATTTCTTCCAGCTGAATCCCATGTTACAATGCTTTTACAGAGGGCTGAAAACAGACACTGACTGGCAGAAACTCACTCACATGTGATCTTACTCTCGTCTTTTTCCCCCTTCTCTTCTTTGTCAGACGCTTGCGTCTCTTCAGCTGTGCCCCTGAACTCTTCTTCCCAGCAGCAGATTTCTTCTGAGTTCTTTTTTTGCCTCCTACTTTCTTCCGCCTTCCTGATGGGACAAAAACCAATAAGTGGTTAAGTGCTGGCACTGTATTTTACACTGCAGTCCCCTTCTCGTCCCCCCATGACACACAAAGCAGTTCAAAAGACACACAGCATGCCACCAACAGCACAGGAGAAAAAGTGACATAATTAGGATTCAGTTAAAAACAGCCTTCATGACACTTGTAGGCAGAGCTGGTAGAGGGAAAGAGGAAAATGCACGTGGGATACCTCCACAGCTGTGCAGGTGTGGCAGCACACAGCTGATGTATTTTGTAGGATTCAGGCTCCCCTGAGGTGCCTGATGTCCTTACCAGTTTTCCTCTTCTGCCTGGTAGGAGCGCGTGGTGCCAGAGGACGCTGGTAGACGGCTGTGTTCAGGCCTGCTACGACTGCCTCGATTGTTTCATCCAGAAGGGAGGACATCAGGTACCCTGGCACGTGCTGTGGGAAGGATTAGAAGTTAGGCACCATGCAGGTACCTAAAGCTCAACAACATTTACTTATAAAAACATTTGATAAAAAATGGATTTGAGATTCAAATGGGGAAACACCTCACATCACCAGGCTGCCAGTTAAACAATTATGTCACTTTTTTAATCTACTGACTGGCTTATTAAGGACCTTGTTGTTCAGCCTCCTTCAGAGTTACATGCATGCTCCCAGCTTCTCACTGTGCTTGGAGTACAACTTACTCTCCCTTAACCAGTGGAATTATGCTTCAGTCAACTCAAGGTATGAGCCAAAATAAGATGCACTTTTGTTCAGAGACAAAGGCAAAAAACAACAGTGACTTTCTAGGTATAATTTGTAATCATCCCTGCACATTGAGAAGTGGAGCTAGGAACAGCTCTTGAATGGGAAGTGCTGGGTTCCCAGGATTACAGTACCATGGAATAGTAAAGTTTCCCCGGCACCACCCCTCTCAACCACAGGAGATGACTCCACACTACTTCTAAAACAACAAGTAGGGAAAAAAAGAAAAATAACAACAGTTACCTTGCAGAGTCTTTCACTTCAAACAACACTTTCCTCTCTTTATTTTTTTTCAACATATAGCCCTGACTATTCAGCTGTAATTGCTTAACAACAACAAATCTGTCAACTTCTTCTATTTGATTAATTTTTCTAAAGTTAAAATTAAAACATCTGCGTTTGGAGACAGTGGGGTTTGGAAGTCAAATAAGATCACCTCCATTATGGAGGACATAATGAATTTAACAACTGCTAAAGCATTCTGCGAAGTCCTTAAATTAAGAAAAAATGTGATAAAAACTTAAGGTGAGCTGGATCTTCAGTCATGGCAGGTATCTCAAACTATACTTAATACAGTAAGAGAGGGATACCCTATGTATTTGAGATACTCTCCTGCATAGATTCTCTAGTACTGTTAGTGTGTTTGAACTCATGTGGCCACATTACTGAGGACACTAACATCTGTTTTTTTCCTCTTCTAACAAGGGACTGATTTTCGCAAACACAGAAACCCTAAAAATACACAATTTTTCTCTTCAATTGGGTTGAAGGCAGTCAACATGTTATACTGCTATGGACAAGGCAGTAGGAGGACAAAGGAAAACAAATGACTGTCAAACAGACATGCTAAAAAACCAGAAGTGGTGCACAAACTTTGTATTAATAGCCACTAGAAATAAAAATATAATTTTGCCCAAACCAGGGGGTGATAAAAATGCAGGTTAAGAGAGGAAGCTGCTGCAGCATTTCAAAATAGAGCATCTTGGTCATGTGCTGTACTCCATTTGCACATGTTGCACGTCTCAGAATAAAAGAGCTCCACAACTACTAACCACTGTGCTATGGACAGTCAACACAGACAGCAGAGCTACTGAAATGGGGGCTTATTTCAGTAGCTCTTCCCCAGGGCTCTTGCAGAGGCTCCCTGAGCAGTGCCATGGGTACCCGGATCTGCTGTGCTGTGGTGATGCGGTTCCTGTTCACCGTGGCGCGGACGCGCTCGCTCTGCCGAGTCCTGGCTATGGCCCGGGTCCGCACGTGGGGGCGCAGCCTGCTGGTGGTGGGGACAACGTCGGCCATGAGGGCAGCCACCTCCTCCTCACTGACATGATCTGCATCTTGAACGAGAACAGGCTGAGGTTACTTGTCTTTCTACAGGTGAAATAATCTGAAGAATTTCAGACAAAAAAAAAAAAAAATCAGCATTCCCTTTCTAAAACCAATCACCTCCGCAGGCAGCCATTACCGTCTCAAAAGGAAATAAGCACAGACACCACTGCTTCAGACTGTTACCACAGTATAACACTTATCTAGGTAACAGAAATTGCTGCTAGCTTGGCAATCTGAGGTCAGGACACTAATAAATTCTTTCCAATGTAACACAGTGCAGTCACGCTATGGTGCTGGGATTGCCCTGGAGAGGTTAAAGGATGCTTACAAGAAGCAGCTTCACAGGTTGTAACTGCAGATGAAAATCTTCATAAACAAGATCCTCTTACCAGTCAAGAGTTCAAGTCTAATCTTAAGGTTCAAGAGAGAATGCTTATCAAAACAATTATTTGAAACAGATAAAGCCAGGAGGTTAAACATGTCTTCAAAACATCACATGATCCACATTATCTAACTTGGGAGAAAAATATTTACTTTGACTGGCTACCACAAAACCCTTACCTGCAGCACCATTGGCACCCATGGGGGCACAGGCTGGGCAGAACCATTCATCTACAGGGACTTCACTCAGAGGAGGATTAAGGCATTCCATGTGATACCTTGAGGAAAAAAAAAGAAAATCAAACAATATGTTCCTTACCAAGGGAAGACAACATTTTACTTCTATTCAATACTACATAAGGCAGACTCATTTTCTTAAACCTGAAACTATGGTTTATGCATCTGCTTCTACCAATCTACAGAGAAGCAATGCTACCTCATAGCTATACAAGGGTCTTCAGTTCTAGATAGTATTTTCATCACTTCAGGCTCAAAAAATCTCAGAAAACTGAGCATTTTCCCCTCACTGTGTGGTGAATCACTTGTCATTTGAACTCAAACTGCAAGAAATGTGCAGAGCCAAAACTGATGGTGGCAACAGAAGTACAAAGGTGCTGGGGAGACAGGAAAGCAGGAAACAACATCAGCTTCCTGAGAACCAAAACAGTGTTAACAGTGCTCATGCTTATGAACATTTGAAGCAACTATTCTACATTTTTCTACAGTTAATCTCAGCCATGGAGAGCTAATAAAGCCTGCAAGTTATTTTATCATGAAGTGCTTCTGGATGTGCTAACTCTAGAGATCAAGCATATATAAAGAACTTACTTAAGGAAAAGGAAATAAAAATCAAACAACTGTATCAAACTAGAAATAACAACATATTTTAAAAATTATAGCAACAGCAGGGAGATCACAAAGTAAAATCTGAAGCAATACCCTAAATTGAGACAGGCTTATGGAAATTCAGAAAGAACTTAAATATGAGACTTCAGGATAAGATCTATGAAACACTGTTTTGGATTAATATTTTAAACTCAATTGTTTGGATGATACTCTTAACAATCTTTAGTGTTCCTGATTTTGTCTTTTTCCCAGAAGATGAATCAGTGTATATGTGTGTATGGACAGTGTATCAGTGTGTATGGACACAGAACACAAAGGAAAAACTAGACTTATACAATGTCTAGTTAGCTTGCCAGAAGTAATTTTTGAGAAGTTATTTTACATACTCATTGCTAGCATCTCTTTGTTCAGTGGGTAACTTTTGACGTCTTCAAACTGACAATGCTGGACGACTGATTAAGCAGCCCAAGGGCTTCAAATTCTAGCCGAAAACTGTAGGGCCAAAGTTGTGTTCAAGTATATTCACATTCATTTTATTAATCAAGGAGGGGGCAGAAACAGAAGTAAGCCATAGTAAGAGAATCATTTAAGATCTGTGGCTGTAAAGAAAATCCTCAACATTTCACAAAACTGTGGATCTTAAGCACTTCTCCTGCACAGCACTATTGCCCAGTCACTTGGGACAAGTCATGCATCCTCTCCTCAAGGAGACACAAAGGATATAAGGTTCTACTCTTCATACACCCGTAAGGTGCATGGATAAGCACAAACACCTTCATCATTTGAAGGTGTGGTCATCTGTTTTGGTGTCCTGCAGCCTTGATGAGTGCAGGACTCTCCACACATACGCTGCTAAATGACCAAACAAGGATCCATCACATCATGGGGATGGATGTCTGCACTAGAACACGTGGATACATGGCTGGCCACATGGTGAGCCTGAAGAGAGCAGCGAGGGACAGCCTGCATACCAGACAGTGCCAGGACCAAACTCTGGCCACGTGCAATCCTGCACGTGCTCCATTCATTTCAGCCTCTTACCCTGCATCGCAGCCATCACAGAGCAGCAGGCGATCCTCGCGGTCACTTCTGCCACACACCTCACAGAAGGTTGGATCATCCTCCCCATCAGTGCCCTGAGTTTTCGTGTTCTCAACAGGAATCTAAATAAGACAGGGATTCACACTTTATGCAGAATGTGGCATTTTTTAAAACCCATAATCATGCTAATGGTAGTACCTGCAGCAAAATCTAAAAGTGAAGGAACCAAAATGGCTGTTACACACCAGAACCTTCACTTAGCTCTTCCAGCACACCTAGGGCACGATCAAATGTCTGACAACATCTACTTAACTTGTCTAGTGTCAGGCACAAATGACTGTAGAAAATTGCATTTTAAGAATAGGCAAAACAAAAATCCACAAGTAAGATCAAAAGTAGTTAAACAAACAAAAAGATGCCAAAAATGAGCCTAAAGAAGAAAGCAAACTGCTGCCTCGTGTATTACTTCAATATTAACTCTCACTTCTGTTAAAATGCAGTTAAAATTCTGTTAAAAAATTCTGTTAAAATCCTACTACCTTGTGCCTCTCTCCCCCTTCAAACCCAACTGCTGCACAGCATTGCTGGCAGCAGGACATAAGGAAGAGATCATGGATAGTCTAGATTATTCCTATTCATCCTATAACAGCACTTGAAGAATGCAGGGCACTTTCCACATGCAGGGTTATTTATGTAGAACAGTTTTCAGTCAAATGTCCATTGTACAGAACAGGCAGTTATAAAAAACACCCTTTTTCTGCCAGCACAAATGATGCCACAACACAATATCGCAGGAAGTAAGGTGAAGGAGGAAGAAAAACCATCACAGCTCCTTAAAAGGCAAAATCAAAATAAGAAAAAAAGAATTCATTCAGATAGCAAGCATTACATAAACACCCTAGAAGTGTAAACTTTTGAATAACAATGTTGTGCCAAATGGCCTGGTTGTTTGCTACAGTAAAAGGCTTACCTTTTTCAAGATTTTACCACCAAAACGTGCTCGAATGTTAATGTAATTAAAGAGGATTCGATCCACTGGACAGGAGTTTGCATTCTAGGAAAAAAAAATAAGTTTCCCAATACAGTTAATAAGTGCATCACTTTATTCAATTCTTAAAAAGTAATCTTAAATTATTAATGTAATAAGCATTAAATTAATGTAGTAGTCATTTTAACAGCTATTGATCTTGACATTTTAAATACTTAAAACTCACTTGTCTGGTTTACAAACAACATGTTGTATTAAACATGCATTTTTAGAGAAGCATTTATTTTACTGAAGCCATTTAATTATTATTCAATTGCCAAAGCAACATCAAAGTTCTTCCAAACATTGCTTTGAAATAGGGCTCATGTTCTAAGGCATTTACTTTCCTTTGGACAAATGAGCAACTAGAAATGGTTTAAAAATATATTAAAAAAATTTAATCACCACTGCTACTCCTGCATGCACTGTAAGTTTTGTTGTAATTCTCACCCTGGATTATGACTATGGCAGGGAACTCTGACTGAAAACTGAATTCAGAGCAAGCTGCTGATTGTCAGTATTCTTTTACAACTTTTCTATGCTTAGATGTCCAGGGTTGCAACAGATCCCAATCCAATGGTCCCAATACAGAATTCAAGAAAATATAAATACAGATATACAGAGAAATACATGTGCATATATATATATATACACACACAAGCATAGAGAAAAATTAGTATCTCAACTTGGAAAAACAAAATACCTGTAGATGCCTACAAACACACTTGCTTGTGACCTTACAGAGGTCTTGCAGAGAACAGAACAAATCAGGATGGGTACAAGAAAAACAGATCCAAACTTCAAACATGAATCCTGCCAAACAGAGTCTCGGGATCTCCTCTGGTCAAGATGACCCCAAGGTGTGTTAAAAGTCTCTTTTCCCCAACCCAGCTGTCGAAGAAGGAGTCAGAAGTCTTCAGCTGTCATTCTCAGGGTTGTTTATTATTTCTTATCTAAAACATTTTCTGTCTGGCCTGCCGAGATCTGTTCAGCAGGTCAGTCCGAGGCACACTGCCCTCCCACAGGGCTGGTGGTGTCTTTTATACTACAAACTACGTATTCGATATTTACAGTTATGTTCCAATACCTATCACCTATGTTAGACAGTGACTTTCTACTCTAAAGCAATCCCAAAGTGCCACCATCACCAAGAAGATGGAGGCTATGAAGAAGAATGGACAACGCCCAAATCCCTCCATCTTGTCCCCTAGACCCCCATAGTAAAATTCTTCAAAATTCTACCTTTCACCCTGTGACAACTCCTGTTATGCTACTTAAACTTTTGTGACTTGTAATTCTTCATATCAAGTTGGTAATTTGCTCCATGGGTTAAGATCGAAATCCCAAGTGTCTTTGGCTTCCTGCCAGGATCTCTGAGCCCCTGCCAGGATTTTGAGCCATCCAGGGCACCCAGAGAGATGTCCTGGGTTCTGACAACAGAGCAGTAACCCAAGTCTATTCAAAAGAGCTTAAGAAAGCAAATACCAGTATTACAGTGTTTTGTTCTCACTACAGCCCAACAGCATGATCACAGGGGATAGAGCAGAGCACACCAGAAGGCCACAGGACATCACAGACAAACCAGCTCACCTTAGACCACTCCACGATGCAGTCCAAGCAGAAGTAATGGGAGCAGTTCTCAGGAGTCCCAACAGCCTGATCCCTAAACGTGTTGAGGCAAATGGGGCAGTTTTCACCATCCTCATCGGAGGAGATGCTCACTCCGTTCAAGTGTGGCTCTGATTTCACAGAATCAGTCATTCCTTCCATAGTGGCCTCACTTTCTTCCTCCTCTTCTCCCTCCTCCTCATCATCTTCACAATCTTAAGAAGAGAGAGATAAAAACCGGCTTGTGTGTGCTGCAGGGCTTCAGCAATGAGGGCAGAGGGGGTGGGCAGGACAGGGTTCCAGTTCACAGAAAATTCCAAGTAAGCTTATTTTATGAGGCTGCAGGGGTCAAGCACAGTCTCCCCAGTTTAAAGCAATAATTTTTGCTGTTTTCTTGCTTCCTAAATCCCTTCACTAAAAAGCAATAGATTACTCTGGTGAAGAATAAAGCCCGATAATGTAAGTAGTCTTAAAAGAGATTAAAAGCACAGACACCAGAAAAGCAAAAGATTATCTAAACAAGACAGTTAAGATATGTTAGGCTAGCACTGAACAATGACGAAGTTATAATAAAGTTACCATGTACCCAACTTTTATTTTTTTAAGAGACATTCCAGAAGAAAAGCAGCAGCAACACACTCTACTGCAGAACAGCTAATGAAAGATTTCACCAGTAAAATATGATATTGTGAGCCAAGAGATCTAAGTGCCTTAGAGACCACTTAAAGAAGCTTGATTTTGAGTAAAATTAAACACCCAGCACACACTGTTGAAAGGTACTTTTATCTTTAGTACAAAATATAAAGTGTTAGTCTTTCCCTAAAACCTGAGAATTAAGCCGGTATTTTCAAGAAGCAACAAAAAGTACCTAAAACCCTACTCACTTTGAGGGAGGACTGGGGATGGTTGTTTTTAGGCTGCCTTTTTTTTCTTAATGAGAATGGGACCCATGTCTTTTCTACTGAATTCTCGTGTCTGGACATAACAGCCAATACACTGAATGATGGATTAATAAAGCTTTTTGGCACCTGGCATCAATTTTTTAGTCTGTGTTTGAATCAGTCTAACTAGTAACTTGGAAAACTGTGCTCTTGCCTTCTCAAGAAGCTTTAGATCTGATAAAATCTATTTTTGTCTATCCAAGTATTAATTTGAGCGTAGCAGTTACAGAAGTACATGTATCTCCAGAGTATGTTTTCAGTAAAATTAACAAATTCAAATAATATTCATACTCCTTTTTCAAATAAAAATTAGTCATGTCGTCTTCCATCCTCCCTGGGTATTACAGCAATAATTTATTTCCAGAATTCCCCATCACAGCATTCACTTTAGAGCCCCATGCCAAAGCAAATTCACAAACATGCTTTTCATAAGTGAAAAAATAGCATGAGCCATTGCTGCAACTTTGACTTTTTTTCCTCCTCACGCTGGGGCAGAGTTCATTCCTGCTGACTACAGTTCCACTGCTTTGGGTAGCAGATAGTCTTCAAACATGCAAATGTTTTAAAAGCTTAGAAATTGGGCACTATTACTTGTTTGCTTATTACTGTAGGATTTTGGCACTGGCCCGACAGAGCAGCATCTGTGGATTTACATTTCATTGTTAGTTTCTGGAGGAACAGCCTTCATCTCACTCTTCCTCAGTTATTAAAAAATGCCTGTTAAGGCACATGAACAGACTTTACCTTCTGTTTCTTCATCTTCACTTTCTTCCTTGTCCTCCCCACCTCCCTCTTCCTCAGTGTCATTATCTTCCTCTTCACTACCAGTATCATCTTCTGAATCCCAGCTATTTCCACCATTGCTTTCTTAAAAAGAGAACAGAAGAGAAGAGGAAATACCTATTTGATGCAGAATGACAGAAGAGGTACCAGAACCCCTAATCAGGCCATTATGGATGAAGTAAACTCCCAGATTTCCACAGTGGTATCAAAGCTGCCCATCCGGAGAAACTCCAGGGAAGCATGCCAGCGGTCTGATACACACACAAGCCATAAAGCGATCAAAACAACAGAATTGTCAGGGAAAAGGTGACAAATGGTCACAAATACATTTTTACCAGCCTTTTGAGGGTAAGTCAGTAAGCTCTGCAACCTCGAAGCAGAAAGGAGCACATGCAGAGAGGCCGCATTTACCTGTTTCGCTGAGGAGCGCCAGACACGGCCTCTTGCCCTTTCCCAGGGCAGCATTCCTGTTGATCAGCTCATCCTGGCTGTCATCGTCCATGGCGGGACATGGGAGCCCCTGCAGGGCGGCAGAGGCAGGGAGGGCAGGCAGCACCTACAGCGGCAGGGCACGGAGCAGGGCGGGCTCGAAGCAGGGCGGGCAGCAGGCTGGCACAGAGCGTCCGGCGCATCCGCGGGACCTGAGGGCGACAAGGGACAGGGCTCTCCTACCCCACTGAGCAGTCTTGCCAGCCTCCATTCAGAGTGAACAGGTATTGCTCCGTGAGGTTTCACAGCCCTGCTGAGCTGGGTGAAAGCAGGTGCTTGTGAAAATCAGCGCAGGTGAGAGATTCAGCTTTGTCTTGGGCTCCTGGATGACAGCAAAAGGTATAAGCAGAACTCCCCACTGAAAACAGCAATAGAAAACCTACAAACACTAAAACCATCCCATGGACCAGCAAAACTGAAGGGACCAGAGGCCCTTTGAACAAAGCCTAACAGGATGACAACATGTTTTTTAAATCAAAATACTCCATCTTGCCTGATTGAAAAGAAGAATAAAGATTATGTAGTTTAGGTCCTTTATTAAAAAAAAGGGCCTTTGCACAGCTCTGTCATGAAATAGAGACGTTGAAGACCCCACAACCATTATTTCATGGAAAAGATAAGACCTGATTTAGTGCATATTAATACAATCACATTAATTGCTGTGGATCAGCAAAGACTGGCAGTAAAACTGACAGATACTGGGAGATGTTGCATGATTCAAATTCATAATGACAATTAAATCTTTTAACACATAATGCTACAAAGCATTAAGGCAGACAGACCCCTGGCAAGCTTCTATAAGCAAGTAATGAAAATATATAATTAACAGACACTTAAAGCCAGTTGTCATATCTCAATATGAAAAAAAAAGGATTCCTTTATAAGAGTGGTAAAGAAGTTTCAATCAGGTACTCTTCTCCCACTGTCCCTGCTCCTCATTATATATTTTGCATATTAAGAGATTTTTCTGGAACAAAACACTATGTTTTATTGAAATGCTCTTAATCTGTACCTTTGCACACTCCCTCTTTAAGCCACACAGCATAGCTTTGCACCAGAGAGCCTTAAAAATGTGGGTTCTACTAAACTAGACCAAACTACAAATGGAGTCTTCAGTGCTCAGGGAAAAAAAAACCCAACAAACTCAACAGAAAGAAGACTGAGCTTCAACACAACTAAGTTCCTGTAAAGATTTCTCCTAACTTCAGTAAGAATCTTGCCTAAAGACAGGTTTAAACTTTTAGCTAAATTGGTAACTGTTAACATGAGTGTTTAAAAAACTGTTTAAAAACAATTTATGTTGGCTGAAAATACACAGACTTATCAAAAGCCAGTCACTCCACAATGCAACCGAAAAAATACGAAGAAACACCCGGAATTTTTCAAGTTTCAGCAGTGCGTACCTATGAATTATTCAAACTGAAACTCAATTATGTAATATCCTCCCAAAAGCTCAGTTAGCTACAGCAATGCAAAATTTGTGGTGACATGACAGGCAGGTGACACAAAAAGGAAAGGACTGGCAACAGCAGTCCCCCAGCAGGGCGGTGGCAGGCACGTGTTCCATCCGTGTACTTGGATGCTGTGCAGAACCTGGGCTACTTCTCCATGGGCACCCTGTGGGAACAGAGTGGGTTCCTGCTGGCCTGGCACTGCCACACCTAGCCAGCCACGGCACTCCTGAGCCACTGAGGATGACCGAGGCCAAGCCCAGCCACGGCAAGTAAAAAACACAGATAAGCCTCTGCTTCACTATGGCCATTACCTTGGTTTCCCTGCTCTCCAGTCTTCCTTAAAGCAAAGCAATAAGCACAGGGCAGAAAAGATCACTGTTTCAAAAAGTGATTCCTACGAGCCACAGCTCTGACCAACATACACCTAGCTACATTTCCAAACAGCATGCATTTCTTCACTGTAGTGGAATAAAAACCACTACCCGTGGTATTTTTGCCTTGCTACCTCATGGAAAGCTATCCTTTAGGCACAGAGGCGAACAAATCAGCACTTGTGACTTGACAATCTAAACTGACATATTTATGCTGCAAATGCAAGCTTGTACTTTGCTCAGAGGCAAAATCCGAGTTAAAGAAAATCTGGTATTGCAGCAAACAATCAAGTCTTCAAATCCCGTCAGTAAAAAAGTCTGTTTTGTGGCTAGCTGGAAACTGACAAGGAGAAACCAAGCGATGAAGAGATGAAGTGAACTTGAGATTTCTAAGCACATCACAAATATTACTTTTCAAACAACCTTTTCCAAACTGGGCAGCTGCTCTTAAGAAAAAAAGAAGGAAACTGTGGTTGACTATACACCTAATACAAGGGGCTCCTTCATTTTTTAAGAACAAGAAGAAGCATTTCCAAGTTGTTGAGTTTTTTTTATGGGAGACATTCCAAACAAATTGCCACTGTGAAACACAAACACATTCGTGATACACTTCAGAGAGTTCATGCACCAGTACAAAAGCCGCGTTTTCTCCAGCACTTACCATATCAGAATTTTTCAAACCCCCTGAGCCAGAACTAGCAAATATAAAATAGATGGAAAGCATTTCTATTATTATGTTAACCAAGAAGTTTGGTTAAGGAGGGGGTGGCAGTCATTCCTCCAAGGCAAACCTTAACTCTGCACTTCTGTAACACAAAAGTCCAGACTGCTAAAAAGCAACCAGTTATCCCTGAAGGCCATTTGACTCAGGCAACTACAGCTGCTTTTAGTTTTGGGGGTGTGAAGGACATGCCCTCATGGCAACCAACCCCATGTTGTGCAGTACTCTCCACACAGCCCTTCAGCTGCAAGCAGCTCTCACATGCACCAATCCTCCCTTCTGCATCCCACTCTGTAAGTTCAGAGGAATCTAGGATGGAACACGGATGCAGGGTAATCTGGCCAGAGACCCCTTGTCTTGTACTCAATACCACTGATGCTTTCAGCAATGCCCCCTCCAGTTCCTCGGGCAGGTGCCTCAGTGAGTGGCACAGTGCAACTACCCAGTGTCCGGATTACAGCTTGCACTCAAGGCTGGCTGAAGGCAGGCACCTTCCTCCTCCTTAACATCCCTGTTTTCAAACTCTCATTTAGGGTACCCTAAACAAACATTAAACCACAGAAGAACGGGTGCGTGGCAGGTGTTCGATCGCTTTACTCGCACCAGCGCTCTCCCCCGCCTTGGGTTTCCTTCCCCAAGACCCAGCTCCGTAAGGCCCAGCCAGGTTTGCTGCCAGTGCTGTGTCCCTACGGCAGCACAGGCTCTGCTGCAGGACACGCTGGAAGCCCAGGCTTTGCTACTAAGACAGATTACATTTTTACACAGAGATGCCTTAAGAAATTTTAATAGCACACTCAAAGAGCAATTACAAATACCTTCTTCAAGCTCTATTAGCAACAGGGCTTTCTGTTGGCTTCAGCAACAGAGAAGATTAAGTGCTTCCTCCAGAACAAGTGTTTATCAAACAAGCACTTCAGCAAACATTTAGCTTTTTGAACTGAAGTCCTTATGCATTACCACAGATCAGCATTTTAATGCACCTGGAGTGTGTTCCAGCGAGAAGGCAAGCGCAGGTCTCAGCCATCCAGAGGAGGCACAGCCTGCAAAGGACACCGGAGCTCCTCCTGCCCCGACACAAAGCCCACAGAGCTCCACAACAGCGAGTGCCTCTCCCAGCCACGGGCTCTTTCCCTCCTAGCACCAGCCCATCTCCTCCTCCACCAACTTCTTAGGTAGGTTCTACATTTTTTAGGAACAGAAGAGCTACTACAGACAGCATTTACTTTCACCTGCTTGGGTAACACTCAGGATTATTCACAGGTGAAGAAAAGCTTCTCACAGAATTTACTCACAGGGTGGTTTTGAATGCTGGTCTAATTACATGGGTCAGTACTGAGCCATCATGTTCTAAAGACCACTTATAACTAGATTTAAGCCTACTAAATTTTCAAACATATGGGCTTTCAGTTCTCATTGGTACATCTGCTTTATTGGTTTGTTGGGGGGAGGGGTTTTTGTTGTGTTTTTTCTTGGTTTTGTTTTTTTTTTTTTTTGCCCAATCAACTAAATAATTTAGTTCTCTCCGGAAAAGCAATGTCACACATCAGAAATCATTTAACTTTGTTTCCAATTTCATATGCTACATTCAAAGAAAAGAAAGTAAGAGCTGTCAAAATCATTGTTGCACCCAGCTGGAAAAAATCTGCTTATGGTGTGACTACTATCTGCCATCACCACATTCCGAAGGTAAATTAAGACAACTTGGCAGGGAAATAATTCAGATTAACAAGACACTCCTGCAGCCCAGAGTTGTGCACTGCCAATCTAGCATGCACAGGGAGCTTAAAAAAAGTTCCCTAAATCTAAATTTAGATGCCCGTTTAAATTGCAAAAAAAAAAAAAAGTCTTAAATACCACTAATCAGAACTGCCTATGCAATAATTTAAGTGGCAGCACCTAAGAACCCAATAGATAAGTCATAGAAAATTAATCACATGAGGTAGGTAAGGAAGTGCTTATCTGCCACCCATCCTAGCCCTGCCCTAAATTTAGCCACCCTGAATTCCAGGATGAAAACTGTCCACCAAAGCTTCCCCAAGAGCTGACACTGCACTCCTTAGGGAGTTTGTAATGCAAACAAAGCAACACACAGGTTTTGCAAAAGCATTTTGAAAGTGCAGCATCTTACCCAGAGGAGCAGCTAAGCATTTTGCACCTCTGTATTCAAAGCAGCAGCCAAGCTTTATGGAATTCCCAGCCTCCAATTCCTTGCAGCCACTGGCTCTGCTTCCAGCTGTGAATTAACTACTCTCCAACTCTGCACATCCTCCTCTTTCTTAAGAGGCTTCTTTTCTTAGGAAGAGTCACCCTTACTGGCGAATTTCCTTTCAGCATCAGTCTTTCACCAGTCCCATCTTTAGCTACAGCTTCCCCTGCTGTTTATAGGAATGACTGTGGGAAAAGAAAAAACCACAACAAAAACCAACAGATCCAAACAAACAAGAAAACCCAAACAAAAAACTCACACACTTTTATATTCTGCGCACAGCCCTACGGAGAAAGACCCACCGACTTACAGGAAAGGAAATAACACCGCAGACACCCCTGAAACACACCAGCAGCACACTCCGTGGGAACAACCTGCAGGAAAACCTGTAAATGACACTACAGAAATCCCACCCACCCATTGTCACCAAACGTGGGGCCAAGGGAAAGCACAGCGGCACAACTGAGAACCTCCCGGTAAGCACAGCTCCCTCAAGGCAAAGTTAAGACTAAGCGTGGCCTTGTGATAAGCTAATAAACGATTAAAAAAAAAAAAAAAAAAAAAAAAAAAGAAAGAAAGCTTGCAGGCAGCTCCTGGTTTGAACTCGCCAGCCGAGCTGGCTGAAACAGCGGACAACTTCTGCAACACCCGTGTGCGCACAAACCCTGGGAACGGCTGGGAACAGGGACAAGGGACGGGGGAATGGGAGAGGCGCGGACACAACACGCCGGGAACATTCGGGGTTTTGTGTAGCACCCTTGCTGTATTCACACATGCCCTCAGTACGTTTATTTAGGTGTTTGCCGCAGCAAAGGCAGCTGGATGGCTCCCAAGCCCTGGTGCTCCCGGGCCCTTCTGCATCCAGCGGGACGCTCCCATGGGAATGCGGGAGCACCCGGGGCCAGCCCGACCCGGGGCTGCCCTCCCGCGGAGGCGTCTCCCGCCGGAGAACAACGCAATGATCAGGCTGGCGTCGCTGCTGTTTATGGGAGCGACACCAAAGAGCGACCGGGGCAGTTCCCCGCCGGGGCGGGGGTCGGCCGCTCCGCCAACTCCCACGGCCCGGCCCGGCCCGGCCCGGCCCCCAGACCCCCCGCGCAGGCCCCGCCCGCCCGGGCACTCACCGAGGAGCGGCCCCGCGCTCACATGGCGGTCAGCAGCCGCCCGCTGCCCGCTCACAGCCCGGCCCCCACGGCCGCCGCGGCCCCGGAAGCGCTGTGGAAACACTGGCGGGTCACGGGGCGGCAGCGGGCGGAACCACCGCGCCTGCGGCGGGGGGGCGGGGCGAACCATTCGAGTGACGGGGGTGGGGGGATGAACCATTGCGGAGGGGGCGCTCGGGCCGTACCACTGCGGGGCCGCGGGAGGAGCGGGCCGCACCGCTCGGTCCCCGCGCGCAGCGGCGGTCCCGCTCCGGCCGCTTCCGGCTGCTCCAGGGAAACAGGGTTGGCAGGGATGGCCGCATCCCTCCGACGGCGCCTCCAGGCTTTGTGGGGGGAAAGCGGGGAGCAAAGGCCACCGTGCTGCGAGGCCAGCGCGGGGCTGCGCTCGCGGGATGCTCCGTTCCGCTCCTCTCGGGGCTGGGAGCATCCTCGCGCAGCCCGGTCCGGTCCGTGCGGTCCGTGAGCACACGGATCAGTGCTGGATGCCTCTGGCAGACCGCTGCGGTTTTTTTTCCCCTCTAACTGCTGTCGGCTGGGCCCGACCCAAATGTTCCCGCGGCGCTGGGTGAGCGCACGCACGTAGAGGAGGAAGGGCTGGTTTCGCGCTGTTCCGTGCGGCTCGGCCCGGGCTGTCCTCGGCTGTCCGCCGGCGAGGGGAGCGCAGCCCAGGCTCCGCTTGCAGGCGGACGTGACCCAGCGCTAACGTGCGTGTCCTCGCAGACACTCGGGGCATTGTCAGCAATCAGCCGGGTACCGGGGAGAGAACGAGCTCCTTTTCCAGAGAACACAGAGCGGAACAAAACCTGTGCCAGCCCTGCTGCTGCCTGCCTGCTCGAGGCCTGAAAGAGGGGCGAAGCGGGCAGGACCAGGGCGAAACCCCTGGCGATGCCCCAGCCGGTGGGCACGCACTGCCTCGTGTTGGAAATCTCGCTGGCAAGATCTGCGCTGCACAGAGGCAACTTCTTATTTGTACCTTAGCTCACGCGGGGTTTGCCAGCCTCCAGGGACGAGACTGGGGGCATGTTCCCCCATTTGGATTCCTCCCCGAGCCCATGGGCGCAGCACCGAGGCGGGCACGGAGGGCAGCCCGTGACGCTCTCCCGCCATCCGCGAATGCGCTTCCCTGTCACTGCACACACACGTCGTGGCTCTGGCACCGCCGCGGGGACTGCAAGCCAGCTGGGAACAAAGGGAAGAGCTGCAGGGCTGGGATAAGCGGGAGCTCTCCCCGCAACAGCACCGGCCGTGTCAGCAGGACATTTCATCCCAGAGATTAAGGGCTGAGCCACGAACTTGTTTGGAGCTGGAGGGGAGCGGGGGCTGAGACAAACCCAGCAGCGCTGTAGCGAAGCCCTTGGGCCCAGGGCCTTGCCAATAGTCACCATCCCGTGGGCCGGGCGGTCTCGCCGTTCCTTTAAACACTCGGACGGTGGCACCTCCAGAGCGAGGGCTCGGGACACCCTTGGCTCGGGCTGCAGGAGAGCGCTCGGCCGCCCCAGCAGCGCATCCTGTGCCCGCCGTGCGCTCGGCTGGCTGCGCGCCGCCCTGCTCCGTGCTGCGCGGTTTAACACCGCGGGCAGGGAGGTCCGGGCAACATCCAGAGCTTGGCAGCCAGCTGTGCAAGCGCCGCTTCAAAACACACTCAGTCCCTGTGTGCTTACAGTCAGGAGAAGGACTGAAGGATTTTTTTTTTTTTTTTAAGTAAAACCTGGAATGTACAGTACTGCCTAGAAGAAGAGGGACTTGGTGGAGCACAGGAGCCAGTGGCACGTGTGTCCCCGTAGAGCAGCTGGCAGAAGCAGCAGTGCTGCTAGGGAGGTGTCAGGGCAGTACCCAGCCATGTTACTTCCCACAAAAATACCTATTTTATAAAAATGAGTATTTTCCATGGC
The DNA here is from genome assembly GCF_017590135.1 of Pyrgilauda ruficollis. Taxonomy (NCBI): domain Eukaryota; kingdom Metazoa; phylum Chordata; class Aves; order Passeriformes; family Passeridae; genus Pyrgilauda; species Pyrgilauda ruficollis. Next base: position 7,927,434 of record NW_024527155.1, read on the forward strand.
TGTGCCTTCTTTTGTGTTGGCTCACGCCCGGAGGGTGGAGGGGTCGGTGTGCTCCGCAGACGATTTCTCTCCAATCCAGGCACCAGCCTTGTGCTGGGGAAGATGTAAAATACGTGACTTTTCCCCTAGGGCTGCTGGGTGAAAACAAAAAACCCCCACCAGCATGCACACAAAAATGACAACAGAGACAGCCTGTCATTGTGCGGGCTGTCACGCAGAAGAGGGGCTGTCCCCCCATCCCCCCTCCACACCGGCAATGGGAGAGCAGAGCCACGGAGGAGTGTTAAAGCGCTCCAGCAGAACATGGAAGGAAATCCTTTCGATGTGGAATTGCCACCGGCTATCAGGGAGCCCGCGCTGGGGTTTGCTTCCAAATCTTGCTCCAGATTGCAAAACACCCGTCGGAGCCGGGACAGCTGATGCCGAGGGAATTTTCAGAAGGGATGTAGAGCTCGCGCCTTTTGCCGGACAGCGTGCATTGTCAGTTCGCCAGGGATGAGGCGTGTGGCTGCTGTTTGGTCAGTGGCCCCATCCGCACCCGAAGTGTTTTGTCTTGCCCAAGCAGTCTGAATGAACCGGGGGGTCACAACAATCGTGCCCGCTTCCCCAGGCGCGCTCTGCTTTCCGATTTGTTCGATCTGTTCGAGGAGGGCGTGTGTGTGACTTCGGGCAGATGGGAGCCAGCCTGCAGACTCGACGCCTGGCTCTCTGAGTCTCCAAACAAGACTTTTCCCACTACGGGACGTCGCTGCGCCCATCCATAAAGCGCTGTCTTTGGTGCTTGGCAAATCCTCCTTGAGGTGCACTAAAATTTTCAGCATTCCAGCTGTTTGCTTGGCTGCGGCTTGTAGAGTGATGGGCGGGAGCGAGCTCACCCCATGAGATGAACACTGTTACACTGAGGATGTACAGAAAACCTCCAACTGCACGTCCCTTTTTTTTGGGAAGTTGCTGGAAGCAGACTCCCGGGGCCGAGGGAGCACCTCCACCCCCTGGCCCTGCGAGGGGCACTCGGGTTCGCCACACGCCCAACCCAACAGAGAACAGCTGAGGGGGGAAAACATACAAAAAATTAATGTGACACCGTGACATTTGATGCAGCGAAAGGAGAGGCGGCAGTGGCGGGGGCGGCCGGGGACATCCCGGCTCTCCCCCCGCCCCTGCCCCGTCCCTCCCGCACCGCCTACGTGCGCCCCGACACTGCCCTGATGGCACGGCCCCGCCGGGCCGTACCATGGGCCGGGCTCCGGCGGGGGCGGAAAGGGGACGGAGGGGAAAGGGGGAGACGAGTGGCGGGGCCATGGGGGTCCAGTGGGGAAGGGGCTCCTCGCGGGCGGCGGCGGCAGGGCACGGGGGTGCCGCCGGCGGCCGCCGGCCCGAGCGGGGCGGCGAGGGC
>NW_024527155.1:7928860-7949954 GCF_017590135.1 Pyrgilauda ruficollis
GGGCGCGCGGCGTCGCTATTGGCTGGAGCCGTGCGGGGGGCGGGGCGAGGGGCCGCGGCGCGCGGCGTGGGCCGGGCCGGGGCAGAGCGAGAAGTTGGCGGCGGCGGCGGGAGCGCAGGTGAGCGGCGGCCGCGCCGGGAGGGATCCCGCGTTCCGGAGCTGCGGGGCGCCGCCGGCCCCGGGGCCGCACGGGCCAGCCTGTTCCGGGGGTGGGAGCGCGGAGCTGCAGCTCCACGCGCCGCGGAGCCCGGGCACGGCGCGGCTCCCCCCTCCCGCGCCCCATCCTTCGCGCTGCCCGGTGTCGCCCGTGCTGCAGACGGGCCCCGCCGCCCCCCCGTCACCCTCCAGGAGCAGGTGAGCCACTGACTAACGCACATTGTGCTCTCGGCGACTCCACTGTGCGTGTGACAGCGGCTAACCTGCTCCTCGGACATCACTGTGCGGCCGCCTCGCCTCCCCGGACCCGCGCCTCGAAGCCTCGACGCCCTCCTGCCCTCTCGGCCAGCCAGGTGAGGGGCTCCGGCGTGCCAGGGAGTCGGCTCCCCCATCCGTCGCCACTGTCCTGCCTCCAGCGGTTGCCCACGCTCGGCTCTGCGGACCCCCGAGGCGCTCGCTGTGCCCCAGGATCGGCCGCAGTCGCACGGGGAGCGCGGAAAGGTTGAACGCTCCTGCGGCGGGGCTCGGTGTGTCCGGCGGGAGCGGAGATGGAGGGAACGGGCCGCGTCGGCGTGTGGGTGCGGATAGTTGGTGGTAAAGTTGTTCAGGAGGGATGGCGTGCCCCCCTCTGTTCTCTTGCTCTTCTCCAAAGTAAATAAGTGCTAGCGGACTCCGTACCAAGTTAGAGACGCATCATCCCGGCCGGTGACGTCTTGAGACCCGGTCTGTGACTAACTGAACTGCTATTGCCAAGGGTGTGTTAACAGAAGAAACTCTGCCTAGTATTGCCCTGGATGAGTCACATTTAAAGAGAGACTCTCTAGTCTGTTAAAGGAAAAGCAGAAATGAGCCTCACTTTCCTTTTTTGTGCTGTTTTTTTTCCATCCCACCCCTCACCTTTGCTTGTTGTTTACTTCATCTTGTGCCAGGGCTCTGTTGGCATCCCGGCCCTGGCTGGGCATTTGCAGAGCTGCCTTGCCCAATGTGCTGTGATGTCACGCAGGGGACTCTGACTTCATGGCCCCGAGGAACAGGAAGGCGAGCCAGGCAGGGACTTTTCCAGCCACCCACGGTGGCTGTCACTAAAAACGGAGGAAGTGACGAAGCAGATGGCTTCTCCTACAAAGTTATCTCTTGTGATTTTTCGGCTGGTGAAGAAGCTGGGTAGTCAAGTGTATTTTCTGAAGAGCAGCACAGCTTCATTGTCAGCTGAAGTTCCTAATAAGCAGCTAGGATTCACCACAGCTGCTGAGGTTCCCTGGAAGGGCTCAGGTATTCCCCCTCTTCCTGGGACTGCTCTCGTGTAGCCCTGGGCTGTTGTAAAGGCTTGGTCTGAAGGAATTGGCAGTGCTCTGGTCAATAAGTAGTTAATTGCACAGAAGACAGAGCAAGGTCCTCTGTTGGTAAAGTGTCTCTCTGAGAAGTTTTGCCTGTCCCTATCTCTCCTTCATGCTCTTATCATTTCTGCCTCTGGGTCCCAGAGGAACATATGCTCTTCACAAGAAAACTCAGCTCCCTCTGTGCTCTCTGTTTCCGTAGTGCTCAAACAGAGAAGATGGGAAAACCAACCAAAGTTATCCAAGATGCTTTCATGTTTGTTCAGAAGCTGAATGGGCCTTTTTATTTTTTTTAATGGAGACAGGGTTGGGGGGCAGACAAGTTTGCAGCTGTCTCAGCCCTGGATTGCTTTTTTCTTCCCTAACTGCACCTACAGCATCTTCCCACTGCTGGTCCCGAGCAGGCAGGAGCACGGTGTAGCCACACAGAGAACGGGAGCGAGGGAAACCTGGTGCAAAATCCTTGTGTGTACAAGTGTGTCTGAGAGCTGAAACTGAAGGCCACAGTCCCCCTGCCACCCCATTTTATAGGTGACCATGCAAGTAACAAACCTGTGTCTGGAAATAAAGGTGCTTTGTTTCTCTTTGAATGAACAGCCCTGCATTTGGGACTGTGCTCGCTGCTGAGTTAACCCCGGGAGATGCCGCTGGCAGGAGCAGCTCTGCAGGTTGCCTGGCAAGGCCTGTCCCAGCTCCCATGAGCAGCACTATGGTGTGAATGCTTCCAACTTCCTGCTACCGATGGACCCATCCTGTTCAGCTCCAGTAAGCAAAAGGAAGGGCTTGAAGTGCAGTTGGTTTGGCTTTGCCTTTTTCGTGTGTATCTCCAGTAAGTGGGGGGAGCATCCAGATCAATTCCTGTTTTTAACATTCTTCTGGCATGATTCAAAACTAACCTGCTGTGCTGTCACCTGAAATCTTCAATAAATGTGCAAAACCAGTGTTTGAGTGCTGATTACTGTAATCCAGGGCATCAGACCAGGTGAAGAGGAAAGCTATGCCTTCTCAGTGATGTGTCTGATTGCACTGCATGCCTGGTTCCTTCCATCTCTTATTTTGCCTCTGTGGCCAGTGAAGGTGGCTTGAAAAGGAGAGCAGAAGGGTGTGACATGGTTGTCCCTTAAGCAGAAAGCCCAGCATCAGCCCTTCTGTCCTGGCCTAGCTGCAGGGTGCTCCTGAGTGATGAGAAAATACACCAGGGCTGTGATGCCCCTTGATTTCATGTTTTTCAGTAGCTAACAAACAGATTTGTAAGATGGTACTTAGCTTGCTTAGAAGAGTAGTTGTGTGCTTTCACTCCAAACTGTGAGATTTTTGGTGAGAGGCAGGGGAGTGTCTTACAGGAGGGGAAGATGCTGAATTTCAGGCCTGTTGAGCTGAAGGGACTCTTTGTGCTCTTCAAAGATTTTGTTCTTGTTTCAGCTCTTCATGGAGGGAAGGGAAACAGGCCTTACCCTTCAAGCACCACGCTAAGAAGCGCCTGTTGTGTTCTATCCATAACATGTCCCAGTGTCAGGTGAGCCCCACCGAAGGAGCAAGCTGCTCTGTGAGGAATAGAAGGAGTACATGAATTGTTTAAGAGGAAGTCTGTTAGTTAAATGCAAGCAGGGACTTATATAATACATCCTAAAAAAAAAAAAAGAAAATTCTGCTGGCAGGAGGTTCCATTGGGAGAGAAACTTGCTCATCCATAAACAAGAAAATTTCCCAGCCTCCTCTAGTGCTTTATGATTTTTTTTTTTTCCAGGGCAAGGTAGAATGCAGTCTGCACTCTGAGATGGAGAAAGAAAAATCATCATAGGAGAGCAGACAATGTTCCCTGCATGGACACACACGCCAGTTCAAACAGCTCTTCTCCATCTGCAGTGAACTATGCTGGGAGAAGCTGTGCAGCCAGGAGCAAGCAGCAGAGCATCTGTACACCACTTGGGGAGCAAAACCAACAGGCATTTTCTCCTCCAGACATTCACACCTTTCCTTATGTAACTGGTGCTGAAGTGTGTGCTTTGAAAGCTGCTTGCCAAATCCAGGGGCTGGGAGGCAGCACAAATGCTTCTAGCACTCTAGATGAAATTGAGGGGGAAAAAAAACCCAAACCCAAACACCCAGGAACTTGTACAAATACGTAACTGCAACTTGGGGATGGTTCAAGTGTCTGCAGCAGTGTTACCCTGAAGAAACTGCACTGGCCTGGAGCAGTGCTGGCACCCAGACCACCATCTTATGAGGATGGTGAGGAGCTCATTGTCCAGGATAGAGGGGTGAGGAGCTGGGGGCCATTTTTCTTACACAATATTAAAAAAACAAAAACCAAAAAACCTAAAAAAAAAAAAAAAATTAAAAAAAAAAATCACGTAGTGCAGCCAGGAAAAGGGTGCCAGGGAGGCTGGAGGTGGCTGAAATACTCTTCTGAATGGTGCCTTGTGCTGGCAGAACCTGCAGATTTATTTAAAAAAAAGCCAACAAAAATGCAGGACTGCTCAGTAGCGAAAAACAGGTACATCCTTCACTTTGTGATTTTTTGGGTGGCACTAGAGCTAGCCAGGAGAAGCATCTGAGGAGAGAGAAGCTCTGAAGTCCATTCCTGCCCACTCCAGGGAAGGAAGAAGCTGCCCACAGTGCCTGAGGGACATGGGGACATGAGTCCCTGCGCAGCCAGGCACAGCATCCTCGAGCCACCCTGCACGCTTGGATCCCTGCCTTGCCCGCGAGCCAGTTGTTCCCTCTCCAGTACGCGCCGTACGCAGGACTTTTGGTTTGTTTTTTAAGGGAAAAAACAATAATTTATTTGCTTTGTTTTAATCTCATAACAATGGGTAATGGTAATTTCTTCCTACCACTCTGTAGTGGCCTAGAAAAGGACAGCATCATCTCCACTGTAGCAAGAAGGCTTGTCCCAGGGCATAAAATTTTAATTAGGAACAATCACGCAGCCTTGAAATGGGAATTGCGAGCAGCAAAAAAAGTCAAACCATCAATAAAATATTCAATGGCAGAAATGTATTATTGACACAGTCTTTAGAGCAGCTAAAAGCGGGAAGGCGGGGGAGCGGGTATTGAGCCTCGCTGCGTTAAATAACAGCGGGGACCCGCCCGCCCGGCCGGCCGGCACAGGCCCCCCGAGCCGGCAGGAATATAGGTCACCCTCGGCTGGGGAGCTCCCCAGGTAACACAGGAGTTTGATTACCACCTCTGCCCCACGTGCACCACAGCAGGGAGAGAGTAATCAAAGCAGTTCATTACCTCGTGAAACACTGCTGGCCTAGGCAGCAGCTGGGTGATGGTGGGTAGGTCACAAAATGAAGAAAATCTGCAAAGAGCCAGTCTTGAGCTGCAAAGAGTTAGCCCCTGGTCACAGCCCTCTCACTAGTCCCATGCCTGGTTATCAGTGGGGGACACAATTGATTTACTCTGTCTCCCACCCATGCAACAGTTCCAAATCCCACATGCCAGCCAAGGGGCATCAGCTGAAGGACCAAATCTGCTGTGATATATATTTTAAATCCTTATTTTCCACACCCTCCCACACCTCCTTCTAGGAAAGACTGGTGCTGGTTTGGCATGTTATGATTATGACTGAATTATGACTGAACCGACAAAACTGATAAATAATATATAATTGTAACAGAGGTGAAAAAAACCCCCAGACATTCAAATTAATTTTCTGCCCCCATGTGGAAGTACCATAGGTGATGACCCTTTTCCTGTTTATTTTGCAGAAGGCAAGGCTACAAATGTAACCCAAAAAATGAAAGATCCAGTTTTAAACCTGAAGAGGTCAGTTTTTTGGGATACGCAAAGGATGTCCCGTGACACACTGAAATCTGGCCATGTCCAAGGCAAGTGGGTTTTCTAAACCTGCTTTTCCCTCCGCTCCCCAAGCAGCACTGAAATGCTCTTTACAATGTCCATCACCCAAGATGGACATTCTTAGCAAGGCAGAATCTTTAAAAGCAAGAGTCCAAAAAAAAAAAGGACATGAAGCCCAAAAAGCAAACAAGCAGGAAGAAACCAAATGCAGCTGCATGGAACAAACACATTTTTAACTAATTTTCCTTGAGATACATGATTTAAGGAGGAGGGTGAGGAGGAGCTTGAAAAGCAACCCACCCAAAAGCCCCAATTCAAAAAAGGCAGCTTTGAAACTGCATCTCCCCACTGTGGCAGCTCTCCAGTCATAACCTAAGACACAGCAGTACCAGTGGATCTCCCAAAAAACCAAACTTTAATCCTTTAATATTACTTGATCAGCCTGCTGGGCTGTGGTGGCACCTAGAAAATCAGCTTTGAGAGGGGAAGATGTCCCCAGGGACAAGAGCCCAGCAGAAGCTCGGGGGAGATGGTGATGGACAGCAAGAGCTGACATTCCTGGCTGCAGTTATCCAGGTGCAGACAAAGGGGCTTGGAGGCAAATAGGAAATTTCCCCTTACCTGGCTCATGTCTGCAGCTGAGCGCCACCCCCTTTGCCTCCTGTCCTAAAATGCTCTGAGCTGCTGCTGTGCATTATTAAAATGTTGCCATGTTTCATCCCAGAGATGGCCGCATCTCACTGGAGACATCCCCTGGTTGTAAAGCACTTCATGATTAAAAAAACAAAGAAAAGGGGAAAAAAAAAAGAAAAGAGCACTGTGTGCATAAGAGTCAGTCGGTTATAAAATACTCACAGCTTTAATTCGGCAAATAGAAAGAGATGGCTTGGAAATGGAAGAGGCAGCTGCGGGGTGCGCAAAGCGCTCGGACGCGTCCGTCAGGCGCCGGCAGGGACGGCTCACCCTGGCCACAACAGCACACTCACACTCGCTTTGCTCAAATCCTTTCCCAAAGATTTATTGAAAATTGGATCTGCGGCGCACAGGATTTACATTCACACAGGGGAAGCGGGGTTTTACGGGGAACGCTGTGCCCAAGTCACATTTTTCGCATACGACACGTTGAAAACAGGCTCAGGGATCTCCCAGACAAACTCATCCCCTCCCCAAACCGCTTTGGTTTTGCAATTAAAATACAAGGTGACCCACTGCGACAGATGAACAGAATGGTAACTACTGGCCATCGAGTTAAAAAAAAGTATCAGGGAAATGTCACCAAGAGTATTTTGGTCCTGTTCCCCACTCACACACCACCACCAGGGAAGGGCTCATTCTGCAATTTTTTACTTTAAAAAAGAAGTTGAAAGATTAAATGAATTTAAGAAAAACAACTCCCGCTGTGTGCTTCCTTGAAGCATGGTCTGTGGCACCATAGAAAGTGGTTTCTCCTACAGGTTTCTTATAATATGCACAAAAAAAAGACAGGCCAGAAATTTGTCTTAAAACTGCTTTGGGCCTCCCCTGCCACCAGTGAAGAGGCTGTTTGTCATGGCCCCACTTGCAGTGACGAGTTGATGTAAAATCTGTTAACTTGCTCCATCCAGGTGAGCCTCCACGTGGGTCTCCACTGCAGCTTCGCTCCCCTAGTCAAAGGAACAATGACTTTTCCAAATGCATGATGGATCTTTTCAGGAGGCTATTCAGAATGGGTGCACTGCTGTTTTCTGTTCAATAGAGAAACTGCTTAAAAAAAAAATAGAAGGGAGTAGTTTTCGTCCTCAGGGGAGGCAGGTTGCTTTGTGAGATCAGTCTCTACTTTTACTTTACAGTCTGTAAAAATATTCTGTCTGGCCATCCACATCCATTCACAATATAAAGCAGTAAAAAAAATATAAAATATATATATATAATATGGTTTATTTATACAGTTACACTTTGAAGGCAATTGATTTTCCACTGCCTGGGCCCTTCTACCTCCAGATGCTCTGCCTGGTTGATACAACTGCAAGACAAGAGAAAAAAAAAAACACCTGAGCAATCCCACCATGGTGGGTGAGCACTTGCAAAAAGGAGAGTGGAAAACAGGATGTACGTGAGCATAAAGTCTGGACCAGGAGATGGGAATGTGGTTGCTGCAGTGTCCTGAAGGATGGGTGGATGTATTGGGCTGTGTGGAGGATGGCAACAGGGTTTTGCTGAGGCAAAGGTGGCACGGGTGGGAGTAGGATGCCAGGGTGGAGACAGCATCACCACAGCAGGTAGGTGTCCCTGCCACAGCTCTCTTTTGCTGCACTCAAAAAACAGGTGCAAGGGGACAAAAGAGTCACGGGGGGGTAGAAAAGGTTTCGGCATGAACTGGTCACTAAGATGGAATAAAAGTAGCTCTTGTAAAAGACAGGAGACAAGTCCTCCTCATCCTAACTGAGCAAGATCTTAACCCTGGGGGATACAGAGTGGCAGAAGAGGGGATGAGAACCATCCTCCACAGCTCCTGGCAGGGCAGAGAGCCAGGCTGCCAGTGTGTGAGCCCCTGGCAGCACAGCAGAGACTGCTGGAGTGTGAGCTTTGCGCTTCCTAATGGCATCTATAAATAGCTCTGGCCTCCCACCACAGCACACGCTTGCTCTCTGCAGCCCATTTTGGGCAGCAAAAGCCTCTCCCCTCTTCCCACCCATCCTCTGCAGAGCGGCTCACGCTCCCGGGGCCCCGCTGGGACATACGCACCCTCGGGGTTCAGGCTGGACACCAGGGGCTCCGGCAGGGTCCTGGGATGGCCGAGGAGCTGCTTGGTGCTGACCTGGGGAGGCAAGTCTGTACCAGCGGTGGGAGAAAAACCTACAGGATGGGGAAAAACATCCAGCTCAGGCAGGGCTCAAGCCTCCCCGGCTTGCTGGGCACAGCCGCTGCAGTGCCACAGGGCAGTCATGTCACCCGCTCCAGCTGCTCCAGAGGAGAAATGACCAGGTTCCTTTCCATGAGAACCCCCCCGCTGCCTCCTCTCATGGCTGTGAGGATGCAGACAAGGCCCTGGACACCACCCTTCCCTCGCCAAACACAGAAAGGTCATTTGTGGCCAGAGGATGTCCCCACCAGCCCACAGCCCCCGGGGACTGATGCTGGCCTTCAGCCACCTGCCTTCTGCTGCAGCCGCTGTGGTGACATGAGCAAGGCAGTAAAGGAAACCTCCCCGCAGCCACCTCGGCCCCAAAAGCAGCAATGCAGGATCTGACTCCCGTGCATGTCTACCAGCAGCCCCCAGGCTTCAATGGGGAGGAGGAAGGAGCCCCAGGGGTGACAAATCTCTGAAACCCCATGGAGTGGTGAGCAAGTGCTACGCCAGCACACAAACCCCCACCTGCCTAATCTCAGTGCCCAGGGGAGAACTGGTCAGCTTTGGGGCTGACCCCTCAGAGAGGAGGCAGGGAGCGGGCAGGGGTCCCGCGGAGCAGCCCCCGCGGCCGAGCCAGCGGCAGCGTGCTGACCTCCGTTTCTCCGGTAGGCTGGCAGCTCGCACGGGCTCGGCTCTGGCTGGGCGTCCTCCTCGGACCTGGCCTGCAGGACGGTCACCGTGGCCCCCGTCTGCTGAATAAACTGCTGCAAATTACACTGCCTCAGCTCCTTATTTAACTCCTCCAGCTCTTGGGTCTGGGCCTGCAAAACACACACCGAGGGGGGGACAGGGTGAGCCGCATGTTCCCCCCGTGCCCCAAGCCAGCCGGCAACCATCCGCTGGGGCTGCTCCCCTGGCGGTGCCAGCAGAGCGAACCTCAGGGCTACTGAGGCTCAGCCGCCCCTCTCTGAGCGCCTGCAGGAAGGGAGGTGCCCAGGCAACGGGGACGAGGAAGACGCTGGTGTGGGAACAGCCCTGCTCTGCTGCATCTCCACAAGAGGGTGCGAGCAGCCATCAAACGGCGGCCGCCGCCGCGCTGGGAGATGCCAAATGCAAATGAGATGCTCAAGGAAAGATGCTGAAAGCATGGACAGCCTGGGGAAGGCTTGGCTGGAAAAAAGCTTCCCCATTTTGCTCCAAAGGGGACATGGTGGGTAGAAGGTGGGAATCATGCAGCCCCTTGGCCCCTGATGCTGGGAGGCTGCAACAGGAGAGCTGGGGGGACGTCACAGCTCATCCCCAGAGCTGCCATCTCCACACTGCACAGCACCCCACCATGAATCCAAGCCCTGCATGGTCAAAAGACTTTGTGCACAGGCACCACGGAGATCTGTGCTATGCCCTTTGTGACTCCTTCATCCAAGATGACATCGGCCCTTGTGCCAATGCCACCAACCCCACACGTAGACCGCTTGCTCCAGCACTATTGCCTGTGCTGGAGCAAGGTGATGCTGTGCTCCCGGAGCACCAATCAGAAGAAGCATTAGCCCAGACACAGCTTGCACAGAGAGCAACTGGTGTAGGACCCCGTGCCAGTGGGGCATGGGTGGTGGTGTCCCTCTGTCAGTGATCACTGCTGCTGAGAGATGTGCACCCAGTCCCAAGTTCACTGGGCAGGTGGAGTAACCAACCCCACGCAACCTATTGGTCTAATGTGTCTGGAAAGCTGGTCCCACCCCCTCCCGAAGGTCTTACCATCCCATGGGGTGGCTCAACCCAGTCCTATCTACCTGCAGGTTCTTTTCAGCTTCCTCCAGGGCCTTCTCCACGCTGGCCAGGTTGCTCTCCAGCTGGGTGCCTTGCTTGACCTTGGCTTCCAGGTCCCTTTTCATTTTGGTGGCCATGTCCTCCAGCTCTATGGGGCTGGGCATAGAGATCTCCTTCCCCCTCTTGGCCCTCTCAGCCATCTCCCATTGGATCTCCTCCTGCAGGGCTTCAGTCCGGACACTCAGCTCATAGATCCTCTGGGTGTACTCCTCCAGGCTGGCCCGCAGGCTCCTAACCCGCTCCTGTCGCTCCCGCTCGCACTCCTTTTCCAGCCGGAGCTCACTCTGCCAAAACTCCTCCTCACCCAGCTCCGTCTCGTTCCTCCGCACCACTTGCTCCAGATAGAGGATCTCATTCTCCTGGCCAGCAAGCCGGCTGCGCTCCCAGAGCCGTAGGTCCATTTCTAGGGTGTCCCCATGGGCCTCCAAGGAATGCAGCTGCTCCTGCTGCTGCAGCACTCTCCTAAAAAGCTCCTCCTTGGAGGGCTGGACAACACCACCACCCTCCAATTCTAGCCCATCCCGTGTTTGGTGCCTCCATCGGCCCACGGTGAACAGGTCACTGGAGCCTGTAGGACCCAGGCTGAAGGTCATGGATTTTTTTGGCTCCCTAGAACGGGGCCCATCTATGCTGGTGAGCCTGGGCTTGATGGGCAAGCTGGCCCGGATGAACGTCCTCTCGGGAGCTTGGGGAGCGCCCTCCGAGGAGGGCCGCTCGGCCATGCTGGGGCCTGTCCGCCGCAGGATGAACTGCACATCGTTGGCATACTGCCCACACTTGGCCAGCGACTCCAAGGGACACTCCAGCGGCAGCAGCTGCCGCTCCTTCTCCCGCAGCTTCTGCACCAGCACATAGCGGCCCGTCTGACCTGCCGGGAGGAGGCGAGCACATCAGATCGGGAAAGCAGAGGCCAGCAGGGGTGTGCTGAGGCTGCTGCCCCACAGGCAGTGCTGGTGGCATCCCCACCACCACAGAGCAAGACCTCCACCCACCCAAGGACTCCTCTTCCCAGGAAGAGCCTGCAGATGGGGCACCCCCTGGCAGATGGAGATGGCTCACCGATGGCCCGTGCCAGGGCGATGACCACTTCTTGGCAGGTGGTTTGCTCCGAGACTCCACACACGACCCTCTGGATCCCATCCACCCAGACCTTCAGCTCCATCCCCACAGCTGCCGGGCCTCAGGTGCTCTGGGTCATTGCAGGACAGGCTGCCTGTGGGGAGAAAAGAAATCAGGTTTCCATCCCAAGCCACCAACAAGGAGTACAAGACATTTTAAAAGCAGTGTGTCATTAAATCAACATCCCATGGGGTGAATCCTAGACCAAGAAGTTGTTCACTGCCACCCTGTGCACAGATTGCACTTTTGCTGATGTTATTAAATGCTGATATTCATCTGCAAAGGAAATTTTTTTCTTTTTGTCATGTCTGGACAGTGGGTCCAAATCTTCCTGTGGTGGGAAATGATGAGGTTTGTGTGCCTGCGTGGTGCCCAAAAGATGCCCGGGTTATTTCTGCTGTGAGCACAGACTTTTAATGGGTTTACTGGAATTTCACTGCAATTTCTCTGGAAATTTGACAGAGTGGCACTGAGGGATTTTCTAAACAACACTGGAAAAGGCAGATGAACTGCTGGCTGCCTGCTTTTGCAATGATATAGAGGGAAGGTGCAGATAATGCACATTTTAATCTTTTCATATTTACATCCATCTCAATTTATAGAGAGAGATTAAGAAATTAAAACAAAGCCTGTTTCTGAAGAAAAACATGACCAAAGGTAGGGTTTGGGAGGGGTAGCCAGGTATGAACACCCATGACAAAGCCCAGGCTCTGACCAACACTGGGCCCAGCTCAACTCCCATCCAGTGGGTACTACTACCATAAAACAACACCTCTTAGCCTGGGCACACCCAACTCCTGTCTCTTCCAGCAGCTCAAGAACTGCAACTGGCATAAATTAAAAAAAATTAAGCACAAGCTATAAAGAACTCAAATATTTGAGCTTACAGTGTTTCCAAACACCATGCAAAGATATATCTATTTTCCCTGATATAACACTGGTTTTGACAGTATCAGTCTTGTCTGAAAGCCCTGGATGGAGTAACATACAATAAATTTTCAGGCCCTCCATCCAGGGGGATCACAAAATGCTTTCCCAGCTTCACCTGGCTGGTCACAACCCCTCCCACTGCTCCAGCTATCCCAAGTTTCCAGCCAGGCAGTGAGAAAGCTTGACCTTAGGTTAAACTCCACTTCTTCATTATTTTTTGTTGCCTACTTGAGTAATCAAAGGGAGGGCTTGAAGGGTCCTGTCGCCGGTGATGAGGAATTTTAATCATGGCGTGAGAAAGGCAAGGAGAAGCCAAGGAAGACACGGCTTCGTGAGGACATTCTGCGCAGGTGCCGGGTCCTGCTGGTGCCACCTCCCTGCCCACCTCCAAAACACGGGCACGGAGCAGCCGTCACAAATACCTCAGCGTTGAGCTCATGTTTGCCTTGGCTGAGCAACTGGGGAAAACCGTGGGGTGAAGGACACCTTGGGTTCAGCCCACCTCTCTGTAAGACCCAAACCACTAAAATTTGCAAGATATAAACTTCAAACTGCGTTTTGGCACCACTCCCCAATCTTGTGTATTCAAGGCTGCAACTGTCCCCCAGCATGGAGCAAAGTCCAGGTGCCACTGCGGCACCACCCAAATCACCCTGAAAAACTGTTGTTCACTGTTGTTCACCACCCCCCAACCTCCCCCTCAGAGCACTCTAACACCAAAACCAGAGTGCAACACATCCCATAGAGCACTTCCTACACCGCCCTTCCCTGGCCAGGGACCAAGCTAGTCACAAATCCAACTTCTTGTACCACAAGCCAGTATATGGGGGCCAGGAGCTTAAGAATAAACAGGAAAAATAACCCAGCTCGTTGAGTCCCACCAAACAGTCTCACCTTGCTGGCAGAATCCAGGGGCTACCGAGCGCTGTGGAGCAGGATGGGTCCCGGGCACCTGTCCGGGTTCAAACCAGGCACCAACCTCTGGCCCCGCCTTGGCCGCTGCTCCAGGCAATCATTTACCAGCAGCCCGGCGAGCGGCACAGTGCTGCCAAAAAGCTGAGAAACAGGCAGCCAGCTTTGCTGCTCATGCAAGAGAAACCCTCCAAAAAAGCAGCCAGGGCATAAGCCCCACCACATTCTTCACCACTCCAAAATCCAATGGATTTTATTGCTTCCTTAGATCCTTGCAAGCACTGGGGGTCCTTGCTGTAATCTCTGCGGGGTTTGGGAGTTGTCTCCAGCTTGCAGCCAGACACAGGATGTTATCTATCCCCTTGAAGGGGACTGAGGGCTGCTCCTTTCCCTGCCTGCCCTCCCCCTGCCTTCTGGGGAGGATCAGCTCCCACTTAAAACCAGCCTCACTGCCCCTCTTCCCCCAAATCCCTGGCCTCAGGAGGGAACTGACAGAATGAAGGTTCATCCTTATCTGAGGGGACCTGCAATGCTCTCCAATCCCCTCAGTTCCTGCTTGAGAGGGACACAACAGGCTGTACTCAGCATCTCATCCCCAATACTCCACCATGACAGCATCACCCTAGTTAAAAAAAACAAAACACCATAAAACCCCACCAGGCAATAAACCTAAAAACATTCACCTTGCCCCAAGCAGCACCTTTGCTGTAACCCACTCAGTTTTTTACCATCACTCAAAACCACAGAAGCTGGGGGTGAGTCTCACTGTCCCACTTGCAAATAGACCCCCCTCTTAATGGGGTTCTCTGCTGACCCCCTATATTAATAGTGGGTGGCTTCATTACACCACCAGGTAGGAGAAATAATGGGCTTTTTTTGGGGCAAGAATTATTTTTCTTGGGGAAGAGTAGCTTCTCAGCAGAAGGCGGGTTTCCAGCTGCCTCTGTTTGTATTTGTCCCAGGAGGTCACTTTGATCATAAACCAGAAGTGCAGGGAGCTGCCAGGCCCTGCCCCAAAACAGCACCAGGGAAGCCAGCAGGTGCTGTGAGTGCCAGGACACATGACTGCTGTTCCCAAAGGCCACTCATTTTATTCTAAATAATTTTTATTGGAAGCTGATTAACAAAATGACTAATTTTCTGTTCCCTTTCCCCATGTGATGGGTCCTAAAATTGAGGGTAGGGATGATTCATGCCATGACTTCAACAGATTTCCTGACTGGAAGTCAGAATTTCAAATGCTGACACTAAAAAATATATATTTATTTAGAATTAAAAATCTCAGATCCTGCAGCTTTATTTTGATTTCTGGCACTGCTGTCTCCCAGCCTCCCAGAAACTGTCAGGCTAAAGGAAGTGGAGATGAAGGAGTATTTCTGCACGTGCAGGAGGATGCACATCTTGCTCCTGCTAAATGCCATCCTGATGGCTGCTGGGACTCACAAGGGTTTGGTGACCTCCCCTGGACCTGAAATAATGGAATATTGGTCAGTCAGCCTCCTCACAGAAGTGAGGACCACTCCTGATTTGTAGGGCCACCTGCCCTACACCTACCACCTGTGGGGTGTCTCAGAAGCTGAGACAGCACCTTCCAGCCAAGGACTGCAAGCACTTGGCAAGAGTCTTTCTACTATGTTTTGCCACACACAATAATAATAATTAAAAAAAAAAATACCAAAATCTGTTTCAGAAAAAACTCACCCATTTTGTACCCAACAGCAAGGCATACTGCAACCCAAATACCAAAGTACCCCAAACATCTCTACCACAGCTCCTAAACAGGACCATCTGGGACCAGCATAAAGGTTTTGAGATGGGCAACCTACCAGCAGCACTAAGGCTTCACCCATTTTTGCAGGTTCACTCACCTCCCTCACTGTGTCAGCCCCTGGCAGGGAGCTGGGTACAGGGCCAGGTGGCTGGAGAGGAGCTCCACAGGGAAGGCTTCCAAGAAAATATAACTAAAAGTGAAAGGAATCCTGAAGACCAGCCTTTCATATCAGGGTTTGGGCCGAGGGTAGGGCCATAAAGACTCATAGTTAATAAACTGCATCAGTACTTGAGAGCAGGCTGTGATGAGCCTGCCATCCACGAAGCAGCAAGGTGTCCACAGGGACCAGCAGCTTTGCATCCCTTTGGATGCAGTGCAGGAAAATGCTGGGGTACTCTCAGTTGTTTTATTTCCACTTTGAACCTGACCCTCTGGCTCCTGTCCCACCCAATGCCAGGGGGATGCTCATCCCAGCCGTGTGCAGACACACCAATAAACAACCCCAACCCAATACATGAGTAAGCAGCAGGAGGGGAGGGGAGGGCTGGCCCAGTGCTGCCATCCTCTGTGCTGGGGCGCTGGCAGGCTGGCTGTGACTCACTGCCCTGGATCAACTGCTGCGGTGACACATCCAGCAGCTATTTAATACTTCCTCAAGTCTCTCCCTGCTCTAAGCACTGGGCCCAGCTCCTGCACCAAAGGGGAGAGATGGTACTTGCCCACCTGCTGAAACCTCTGGTGGGGCAGAAGCCTCCCTGTTACTGTGGTGACCAACACAGAGAAGATCCATAAATAACTGGATCCTCCTGACAACACCTGCAGCAGGTTGGAGGGGATGGGACATGGTCCAGGTTTCCCTCCAGACCATGAACTGTGTCCTGCTGCCTTGGGACCCTCTTTTGGAGTGACATCACCTGCCCTTGGCTGAGCTGTTACAGGGACTGAGCAGTTCTGCTGGGCTTTCCATGCCATGTCCATCCCAGGACAGAAGGCAATACCGTGGTCAGGGTTGACCGATCCAGTGCTGAGCACAGATCAGCCATGGCAAGGTTTAATGCCATGGCACATGCCAGGCTGGCAGCTCCCTTGCTGGGCAGAGATGACCATCCACATCTCTCAACAAGCTGTCTCTGCAGAAGAGTCTGGCAACCACCTATGGTCACTGCCACCACAGCTGGGAGCACCAGACAAAGCTCCAGCCACTTGGTGCATGACCTTTCCACCATTCCAGCTTGTCCTGAGGATGCCAGCCCCAGGATCCTGAAGGAACACGTACTCTGGCCTGGTGCAAGGCAGCCAAGAGGGTCACCTATCAAAGGCAGCAGTGTCCTGTCCTTCAGCACAGGGACCATCATGGTGAGGCTGGGACACTCGCACAGAGCTCCACACTGGAGCAGCAGATGGGTTACTTCATCCCGGCACAAAGAGTTGACAGGGGTTAAACAAGCTCAAGAGGTGACAAACAAGTCCTACCAGAGTGGTCACAGCCCAGAGAGGCAGCTCTTCATCCTTCCACCATCACAGGGAGGGCGTGCAAGTGCTTCTCACACCCCAGCCTAAGGAAACCACCGGCCCTTACACAAGGCAGCCACAAGTACCCAGGAGCAAGGATGCAGCCAGCATGGGGCTCTAATTCACACCCAAGCAGCTTATTTAGGGGTGGCCATAATAGCACCATATCCTCAGTTCACCCATCATCCCCATCCAGCTCCCTACCCTGACATGTTGCGCCTGACAGCAAGCCCTAAAAATTGGTAAATTACCAAAATTGGTAATTTAACCTGAAGGTGCACTTTTACCAGAGATGTGTGGAAGGACCTGAGCCCAAACACCCTCCAAGGGTCTGCTGCCTTTCAACAGCAGCTTCTGCTGGGGGTACCCTACAGCTCATAATGCACACTTCCATCAGCAAAAGTTATACCCGTGTTTCAAGGGCTTTTTGTACTAAAGGAAATCAAAGGAAAACTGTCTTGTGGCATTTGCATGCTTGAGAGCTAAAACATTATTTGAGCCAGAAATCACAGACGACCATGAAAATCCTCTGGCAATCCAAGGGGGCACATGTCCCACACAAGGATCTTGCAATCTTGCAGGAACTGCCCAAAGAGACAGATTTCTGGAGAGCCATAAGCAGCACACCAGCAAACCCCCATTAAGAGAAAAATAGAGGCTTAGAGATTTTCTGCTCCACTTCCTCCCAAAAATTACAGACCCATGCTAATATGACTGGGGAAGCTGGCCAATGTTGAGCGGGGCAGGAAGAGTCAGGGACAAATCTTGCCCAGGGCTGTGATGCAGAACGGGGACAGTCCTCAGGGTGATGGCCTTCGGCAGGGATTTAGGGGAGGGAGGCTCACATCATGAGTGGTGTCAAAGACTCACTCCATGCCACTCCCACCTGCCAGGATTTCTGCTTTTAAACCCAAGCTTTTGGGTCTGCTACAGCATCAGACCCACAGGGAAATAGAAGAAATGGAAACAGCACTGTGAAGAAGCTGGGAGACCTTTTCTCCCTCTTAGACTAAGATTAAGACTTGTGGCCATGCCAGGTCAGCATTGAGAGTCATACGAAAACATCAAGAATCACTGCCAGTGACATTTTAGGGATGATTACTAGTCAGTCCACCCCACAGATGAGCCACCAACCAAAAGCTCATTATAAATTAAAAGCAGCAAAAACACCTCTCCACCTACTGCACACACTCACGTTACAGCGTTTCAGCCTGGAAGCGGAAGGATCATCTTTCACACCTGCATGCATCATGTTTCTCCCTTGCAGCACTAATGGCTACTGTCCATGGGGGGAGAGCAGGCAGGGCTGGCTAGGAAAAAGTCTGCCCTAAACATGCAGGTTTGCAAGGGAACCATTAGCAGCACCTGCTATTCCAGTAACCATTACCAACACCTCCAGTCCCACATGTGAAGAGTGACTTCATGAAAGCAGCTGGAAATAAATCCGTAGGTTCTTCCCAAGGGAGAGAAGCAAAATTAGCAACAGTGTGTAGATTAGCAGGGAAAGAGGAAAGGCTTTTGCACTCCCATGCTCTTTTCTTTCTTGTGCAATTGAGTGCACCCTGATGCCATGCCCAGGATGGACCCAGCTTTACCCCCAGTACAGGGGCAAGACAAGGTCCAGGTATCTTGGGGCTCTAGGCTGATCTAGATTAGGTTCATCATCTTTAGGGATGACTCACAATCCAGCTCCTAAAAGGCAGGCTCTGAGGGATGCCCAAGCATCCACACAAACACAACCATGGCACTCATATGCCAGCAGGTCAGAGTCTCTGCTGTGTTTATCTTCCACAGCAGTCAGTCATCAGTGAAAGCACGATGCAATTTGTGAGTATGCCCCTGTTATTACACACAGTCCATTCCCCAGGTCAGAACACAGGAGGAATCTTGAGAGGCAAGAGCCTGGTCAAGCCTTGGAAATACTCCTCCCCAGCCAGAGAACTTCCATTTCTCCCCCTTTCAAGGGCAAGACCCAACCAATGATGTCTCTCTCCCAATGCCTCCAGAAGAGCCAGAAAGGACCCTCAAAGTGCAGCTTCCTTGAGATGCTCACCCAGTCCAGCCCAGAGGATGAGCATTGACCACCTATAATGCAAGCAGAGACAGACACTCTCCCTGTCTCCTGTCAAATTAATCCCCATAGGATTTCATCCCCATAGGATTACAGGAAAATTCAGGCTCTGCAGCTGTCCTGCAAATAGGACCAGGGACATAAAAAAGCCAAATGACCTACAAATATTGTCCCTCCAACCTGCCTTCCAGACTCCTTTAGAAGTGCTGGTGTCAGCCATCAGCAATTCTCTCTCCATTCCAATTCTCCTCCTACAGGAGAGGGTAATTAACAAATTAGCAAATACAGAAGCAGGGATAAACCTTCCAGATTTTATTCTCCATTTCCAGAATAACTTGCAGTTTCCTACCCTGCTTCAGAAAGCAGCCACATGCCAAGGACATACTGCTAGGTGTCCAGAGTAGAGGATACGCAGATGAACATGCAGGTCCATGCTGGTGTGGATATTTATTTATAACTTTGTAGGATTAAAAAGGATTTTAATGACCCTTCGCAGAGAGCTGAATAGGCTCCTTTCTCTCACATGCTCAGACACAAAGACAAATAAACAAGAGACTCAGAATGAATCCTGGCTGAAACCTTTGATAAGACCCTTGGGTATTTCAGAAGTCTCTGCTTTCACGCTACCTGGGACATGACTAATTAGGTGGAGGTGCTATCAGTCACTGCCTGAACCCACCCAGAGACAATAAGCTCCTTAAAGCAGTAAAATCATGGCATATCTCTGGAGAGGCAAGTGCATCTGGGACATCCATCTAGGGGTACAAATCACTACAAGTGAAGGAAATCATGCATGGAAGCCTGCATGACCAACTCTAATCCCCCAAACTGCCCTGCTGGACTTTTGGCTGAAGGAGTTTTAATGCCAGCAAAGAACTCCATCTCTTGCTCCATACATAGGTCCAGCACTTAATGATACCTGAAGGACCAAAATGGGATAAGAGCATGAGCTGGGGACTGGGCCAGCACCCCTGCCTACACAGAGTGGGAGACTCAATAAAAATACACTGTTTCTTCTGAAGCATTTAGGGCCTTAATTCTCATGCAGCTAATAATGCTCACATGGGGTCGCTCTGGGGAAATACATACTTTTGATTTTCTTAGCCTAACTTCTTTATACTCAGCAGATCATTAAAAAGCCAAATGAATTCAAAGAGGACAATACCAAATCCAATGTCTCAGCCTAGGCAATCCCCAAACTGCATTTAGGCAGTCAAAAAAATACTTGAGAAGGAGTTTTGAGGCACAGCTAGTTCTCAGCATGCAGCATCTCAAAGATTCAAAGCCATGTTTCCAGCACCTCCACTCCTGGATCCCAATGATGCTTCCCTTCCAGAGTGGAAGAACAAATGTCCTTTTCCAACATATAATGGTGAGTTGGCAAGATTTTAAAAATACTAGAAAGAGCAATATAAAGGTCTTTAAAAAACCAACAAAAACACCCAACTGCAGGAATCCTTTATGCACAAACACCTATGCAGACACAGCTTTGTTTCCCTCAAGTGGGAGTACCTTGAATCACATACGATCACGTACAGCCTTGTGTCCAGGCTGGGTTAGCCCTGGGAAAGCCTCACAGAGCCACTCCTTTGGAATGGGACCTCGAGGACTTGACAAGCTACCCCGAGGATTCCAGAGGAATCAGGGCAGGGAGAAGAGGAAGGAGAGATGACCTTAGAGCAAGCCTGGGAAACACCTACCTTTCTACAGGCAAAGACCTGGGCATACTGATCAAGAGTCCAGGGAGACCACGAGCTGCTTTCTGACAATTAAGCTGTTCCTCAGAGAAGAGTGTGTGTGCGTGTTTGTGTTGCACGAACCAGCCAGCACCGATCACAACATGCAAAGAGGTCCACCCAGCATTCCCACCGCAAGTATGTTTGGCTCTTAGCAGAAAGGAGTGCTGACACCTCCAAACCTTGCCAGAACTTGGAAAAGAAAAATTGGCAAGTGAAAACATCAACCACAAAGCCTCCAAAAAAACCAACACAACCCATCTTTATTCTTATGAAGAGGTGCCTATGGTGTTTATCCAACCTGCTGCACACCACCAGCTGCCTCAGGCAAGCATCCAGAGGCAGAGAGGAGCTCCCTGCTGCACACTCACGTTTCCTGGGGAAAGCATTGTTCACAGCAGGAATCTTTAAACCAGCAAGAACCCTACAAGTGCTCTCCCTGTCAGACAGCTTCACAATACCATCTGGGTGCCAATGCTTTACCCAGGCTGGCAGGAATAACAGGGAGCAAAGGGGAGGCTGCCACTCACTGGGCTTCCCTGCCAACACAGCTCCTCTCCTGCACAATGCTCTAGGTGCCTCCAAAGTCCCCGCTGTGCTCAGGAGTGCAATGCCAGGTCTAACACCACAAAGGACATTCATGGGAGGTTCTGGACCCCAAAGGGCTGTTGAGAGCACTGTGACATTCCACTGTCATGCAGGATGCACCTGAGGGGACACAGGAAGGGTTGAGCATGAGGCTCCAGAGATGAAGAGCTCCAGCAGGTACTGTGTGCTGCAACAGGGTTAGGAAGTAGCAACAAAAGAAGCCTTCGTGGCAATTCAAGAAGCCTTCATGCAATTGTCCTGAAGTTTCCACCGATGTGTTTGGTTAAGAAGTGTTTCAGGTTATTTCTCCCCACCGCCCCCCCCCCAGAGATGAAGAGCTCCAGCAGGTACTGTGTGCTGCAACAGGGTTAGGAAGTAGCAACAAAAGAAGCCTTCGTGGCAATTCAAGAAGCCTTCATGCAATTGTCCTGAAGTTTCCACCGATGTGTTTGGTTAAGAAGTGTTTCAGGTTATTTCTCCCCACCGCCCCCCCCC